>NC_134145.1:16113750-16422187 GCF_033958435.1 Carettochelys insculpta | reverse complement strand
TACTCTTTATTTTTATGCTCTTTTTTAAGGGTGCATCAATCCATATATAGCATGAAACATATTCACACTCAAGCCACTGCTGTAATATATTGGGTCAATAACAAGTAAAAATCCATAATAATATGTAACAATGCACAGTATATATCCCTTAAAAGGAAGTTATTTGCATAATAAATTGTGCATTATAGATCAGTTATTATACAGATCCAAGTATTATACAAAACCTAGGCTATGTTTAGATTGCTGAGAACTGCCAGAAGAGGCTTTTCTGACATTTGGCTGGCAAATCTCTGCAGACAGATCTACAGTCTGGATGCGCACTCTGTCGACAAAACTTCTGAAGCCTGCAGTCTAGACACAGCCCTAGAGATAGAAAAGAACAAATCTGATAATCTAGTCTAGCCTTTTACCAATGCAGAATGATCCCTACAAACATTTTCTTGGGCTTTTTCTGTTGGGTTTTCCCATGTCCCAAGGTAAGGGGCTTACAAAGTTTCTCTTGGGAGAACATTCCACTAATATATCTCACTGGCAGTACACATTTTAGTTATATCCCAACACAGCATCCTGCATAATCTTCTGCCCTTGCCTTGGTGTTCACACACTTCTCATATCCATAGACTACGGTCAGATCTCCTTTGCTCTTCAGTATCCCTAAAATAAATAGCACATTACTTCACAGCCCCATTGACTTAAAGGGGAGTACCTGTGGAATAAGTAAGGGGATCACAATCTGATCCCTTCTCTTTACTCACAAATCATAACCCGCCCTATGCCCAATTTCTGAAGCACTTTTCTGACTTTCCCATGAGATGTCAACATCTCTCTGAAGTGCCCAAACCTGAAGTCCTTGGCCCTCAAGCAAGCCCAAAGAGAGGGAATTTGCAAGTTTCTTAACCCAGGATGTGCTGGCTCTGAGTAAATGAACAGACTAAAATGACTTCATCATAATTTTTAGCAACGTAGCTCCTTTAAGATTCTGGTCTTCTCAAGATGTTCTCCACACCCCTCACTAGTAACCAGAGAAAGCCATGTGACAAGCAATTTCAAGGAATGGTAATGATCAGGGAGGCTAATTATGGAGAACACAATTTAACATAAGCCAGTCTTAAAGGAGACGAAAAACTGAGAGGAAACAAATATTCCTGACTCCTAAACACAGCGCAGTAGAACAGAGCAGCATTTAATGATTTGTAAACATAAACACAGGCCTACAAGATCAGCTGCTTATTTCTGCCATAACCCCTTTTCAAATGAAAGCATATGAGAAGTATTAATTTTTAAACCTATGGAAGTTCTTGCAGACAGTGAGGACTGACTTAATTATAATCAATAAAATTTACAGACAGGGATGCAACCCAGCAGAAATGATTCTACCAAAAAGTACAGCACGAGATTACACTAGTTTCTCTGCTTCACTACAGTAATAGGACCTTAATAAATATTTTATGATATACAGTGAATAACTATCAAAATGGCAAATTTTAATAGCTAGGAAATAATAACTGAGAGAGTTTACTGAACAAAACCTACTTATTCATAATAAGTATCTTTAAAATTACGGTTTTGGGTGCAGTCTAGTCAACTACAAAGACTGTGCTGGGAGGAAAACAGGATTGCTCTAACTTCCAGCACATCCGACCTATCACGATTTAGATTTCACTCTGCGAGTAGATATCCACAGACTGCTTAGATGACCAGTGTATTCTTCTGGTTTTTGTACCATTACAACAGTACATAGGCAGAGACCTAACAGAGACTGAAACTTTCACTCTCCAGTGTTTCAGAAAGTACACAGCGTCCAGCATTATAGAACCAAATTCTCTTCTCATGTATTCTGGTGAAACCTCACTGCCTTTAATGTGGTCACATGATATGGCAGAGTGCACAGTTTGGCTCAGAGTTTATCAGATGATCATTAGCCTGGTTCACTCCAGCCTGGGGCTACAATATAGTTAATTTTCCTATTTCCATTTGGAAAAGCTCCCCTTTGTCATTGATAGATACCATAGTGAAATGGATGTGAACAGATCAACCTACTCTGTTTATCTTACCTTTTTATATGGCCCCTATCACTATATGAATACAGGAGCACCTAACAATCTTGAAATATTTATTGTGGTAGGCAAGAAAGCACAATTGTTTTCCTTACACAGACATCCTGTGTCTACATGAGCTGGGCATGTTAATGAGCAGGTTCCAAAGATGCTAATGAGGTGCTTTCATGAATATGCAATGCCTCATTAGCATAATGGCGGCCACAGTGATTGAAAAGTGAGGCTTTCGAATCGCGTGCCGCCCGTGGAGACGGGGACCTTCCAAAAGGACCCCCCAGTTTTCGAAAGCCCCTTCTTCCTAACACCAGATAGGAAGAAGGGCATTTCAAAAACTGGGGAAGTCCTTTCGGAAGGTCCCGTCTCCCTGGACAGCGTGCGATTCGAAAGCCGCCCTTTCAAATTGCCACAGCTGCCATTATGCTAATGAGGTGCTGCACATTCATGGCAGTGCCTCATTAGCATCTTTTGAACCCGCTCATTAACATGCCCCTTCCAAAAGGAAGGGGCTCGTGTAGATCCAGCCACAGAGAAATAAAGCACAGGAAAAACTAAGTGACTTACTTGCCCACAGTTAGACAGTATATCTGCAAAGGAAGAATAATTGAACATGGATCTCCCATAGCCCACACAAAGGTTCTAAATACCAAACCATCTTTCCCCTGTCTTAAGTCACACAGGAAATCTATGACCATGCAGGAAATTGAATCCAGGTCTCAGGAATTCCAGCCCACCACCCTAGCCACCCTTCCTCTCTGACTGAGTCTTGCTTCTCCATGCTTGCCATATTCTCCCTTCTTAGGGCAGCCCTACACTTCACCGGTCTGTGCTCAGGTACGTGAAAAAGGTGCTCTCCCGCCAACACAGCTGCCACCTCTCACAGAGGTGGAGCTATTATGCTGGCACAGGAGCAGTCTCCCACCAGCACAAAATATCTTCCCCAGATGCACTACAGTGGTGCAGCTACCTTGCTGCACTACACGGATGGACCACTTCTAGAGCAGCCGTGCCCTTAGAAAGTGTCACTAATTTACTTAGAAAAAGTGCTATCTATAACAACCTGAGATGAGATGTGAGAAAGCTGAGTTATTTTTGTGTGATAATATTTAGCACTTACAGAGTAATCAATACCTTCAGAGCTGTACACTGTGATTATCTAATTAATCATCACTACACCTGTGTATGATTATTATTACAAGTAGGGACACAGAGACAGAAAGTTAGCTGTCATGCCCATTTTTGTGGCTGGAAGCCCAGACTACTTTCTTTATGCTTTAAACTGTTCTGTATGAATGGATATTACCTTCTGTCTGTGATTGATGATTTGCTGTTGACAGTATGAGTCTGAAATCCATAAATACAAAAGTTGGATAGAAATTAAGTAAAGAAAAGAAGATACCTGCTTTTGTAAATGTTTTTCAGCTGGCACAGTAAATTACAATGATGCAGAAGTCGCTCATTTAAAAAAACACCACACATTAGCAGCTGATACTATTCAATCTGAAGTTTTAATTTATAACGTACTCCTGATAATGCACTCTCAGTATATTGCTCGCTTCCTTTCCCTGTGAATGGCAGAGTATGGAAGATCTTTATGTATAAATAAATATAAACATTTCATATTAAACCTTGGACTCTGTTTTATTTCTTCCATTGCCATTTTCCATATGCAAGCGCTAGACAATGACCCCACAAAACTGCTGAGCTGTGCATGAATGAGGGAGCATGTGGGCACCCCTCAGGTGCCACAGATACGAGAGATAGGGACCTTAGTGCGATCTCTAGTTTTAAAAATAAATTCAAGTCCTGCTAGCAGAAACAAGGATTTCTCTGGGATTTCAGGCCAGGCACCTTCCACTTGCCATCTTACCCAAATCACTGTGGTGGAATACCTTGCCCCAGTGCACCTTAAGTCCTAGCCTGGTCATCTAGGAGGGCTAGATACATATCATATTGTACCCAACTGCCCTCTGTCTGGGGAGGACACTAGGAATGTAAACAGTTAACAGTGTGCCCGTGTAGCGAAAAGCCCAACAGCATACTGGGGCACATTAGGAGAAGTGATCGTTCCTCTTTATTTGGCACTGGTGAGGTCACATCTGGCCATGCTGGTGAGGCTACACTGTGCATCCAGTTCTGCCCCCATTCCGCCTGCTCCCTCTCACCCCAGATTGAAAGGATGTAAAGAGAATCCAGTGGAGGGCAACAAAAATGATCAGGGGGCTGGAGCACATGACCTATGAAGAGAGGCTGAAGGATTTAGGCTAATTTGATAGCAGCCTTCAACTACCTGAAGGGGTCTTTCAAAGGGGATGGAGCGAGGCTGCTCTCAGTGGTGACAGATGACAGAACGAGGAGCAATAGTTTCAAGTTGCAATGTGGAAGGTCCAGGTTGGATATCAGAAAAAAACTATTTCACGAAGCGGGTGGTGAAGTGCTGGAATGCATTACCAATGGAGGTGGTGGAATCTCCATCCCCAGAGGTTTTTAAGTCCTGGCTTGACAAAGCCCTGGCTGGGACGATTTAGTAGGGATTGGTCCTGCTTTTAGCAAGGGGTTGGGCTCGATGACCTCCTGAGGTCACTCCCATCCCTATAATTCTAATAGGTTAACTGATTAACCAATACGCACTAGTCTTGCCAGTTTTGCATAACAGTTAGCAATTAAACTCTGCTGCTGGTGGAGCCCGGGACTCTGCTGCTGCCCCAGACAAGAAAAATCCCAGGCAGCCAAGAGAAACTCCAGGTGTGGCAGCATGGACACTGGCCACAGTAACTGGCAGTGGAGTTCCAGATGTAGCACCTGACAGGTAAGTTAACTGGGCACAGGGGCTGGCAGCAGGGCCCTGTATAAAATACTGGGGTGCTGCAGTGTCCCCCACACTCCTATTTCCCTGGTTAAACATGTAACTGCTACTTACCTCCCTAGAGGACATGTACATAATTAGTGCCTGTCTGGTAGGTCCCTCCCACACTGGTTAGAGACACAGATGAGGATTCCTCTCAAAAACAAGAGAGGTGTTAGCAGGGTTACAGGGCTGCTCCACACATCTATCTGGGCTTATGAGCCTGCTGCATTGGGCTGTGGTTTGCACCTCCACCCTGCTCATGTGTCATATGCACAAGGACCTGGCATTTAGCCCTGGGCCTGACTTAGATGGAGTTTGCACATGTGAGTGTGTGAGCTGAGTACACTGAGGGGAAGAGGACTTATACATTCCTTTGTATTTACTCCACTCTTTGATGATCTCCAAGGATTTTGCTAATACTAATGTAATCCTTTTAACAACCCTGTGAGGTCAGGAAGTTCCTTTTCACAGACAGGAAACCAAAGACAGAAGGAGAGTTATTGCATGACTTGCCCGAGGTCCCATGGAAAGGCGCTGGCAAAGTTGGGAATAAATCACACAACTCTTGACTTCTAATCCTGTGCACTAACCACAAGATTATCCTCCCTCCTAATTCAGGTGGAGAATCTTTTTTCCAACTACTTAACTACTGAGGACCAAACTTTACCACCTGACACTAACATCGAAGTCATCTTGTCTCAGCATCTGAGACAGAATTTAGCCCCTATATATTAAAGGCAAAGATCTAACCAAAAGATACACTGTAAACGAAATGAGAAGGAGGGGCTTTCGAAATCAGGGGGTCCTTTTGAAAGGCCCCCATCTACACAGGCAGCGTGTGTTTCGAAAGTGGCACTTTCGAATTGCATGCGATTGCCATTATGCTAATGAGGCAATGCATATTCATGGGAGCACCTCATTAACATCTGCTGAAATCCCTCATTAACATGCCCCCTCCAAAAGGTGGGAGCTAATGTAGATACGGCCATTCTGTATTTGCTGTATTTGTTTGTACTTACTTTCAATATACTGTACTTAAGGAAAATGTAACTAAAATTTACTTATGGTTAAAATGCCAGTTATCTGAGAGGGCCAGATGATAGAATGCCGGTTAAGACAGAGTTTATTCTACTAGTTGTCTCTTTTTCTATGGACTAAGAACATAATTACTGCATTACTGGATTTTAAACAGCTACATGTTACCCTATCCATACAGAGGAAATAATCTAGCCTGGGTAAATTACCTTTATTGTCAGTGTTGGTAATTCCACTGCAGCCATTTTCTTGACTGATGTATAGAACCCTATAAAATGAACCCACTGAGAAGATGGAAAAAAAACAAGACAGTGATCAATGGATTCAATTAGATGCAGTATAATTCGACCAAGATGAAAAAGATGAAGATGCAATGCAACCTCTCTGGTGCAGCTACAAGAATCATAGAACACGAGAACTGGAAGGGGTCACTGAGTCCAGTTAACCGAGTTAAAAGAAAGTCTGCCATTAGTTTTCCACATACTGCAACTACTCCAGTTAAGTGTTGCACAGATGGAATGTGAATCAAAGATATTCAGGGAAATATCAACAGGAAGTGGAGGCTGCTCTGCAGGTAGAGCTATTTAAATAATGTTTCAATAAACTTGAAATGCATCCTGGCGGTATTACTTCACATGCAGGAAACACTGTAACAACACAGCCGTCTTGCTAATGACAACAAAAGAAACCCTTTCTAAGCTTGCATCCCAGCAAGCATTAACCATGTTGCCTGTGTTGTCTGCGGCTACAGTTTTATTTCTAGTAACTTCTTCAACATTTTAAACTTTGCTCTGCAAAATACTTTGCTCTTTGCAAAATACTAAGCACTTAATGAGCAGGTCATCTGAATTATGCTTTGCCTCAGAGGATCTCTAACTTCCCCGCCTCTCTGTAAGGTGACATCTCCAGTCAGAGAGAGTCACAGAATTCAGAGATGGCATGACAGCTGATGGCATTTGTGGTAAGCAAGCTGGCCAGGAGGCCCTGGTTGGGGAAGGGAGTGTCTCAGAGGAGTACAGACCCACAGCTTACTTAATCATATTATTAAGGTACTAATCAACAATAGCACTTAGCACATGGAAATAGACAGTTTAGAATTGCTAAAGAGAGCAATCCGTATATTAAGCCCAGGATATTACACTACAAGGAAATATGTAAATGTCATCATCTTAAAAGATAACGGCATGTACAGATTTTTTTTTTGTTAAAGAAAATTAGATGAATGAATAAAGCTCAGCAAATGATTAAGAGAATCCAGGATCTTAATCAAATTATTCCCAAAGAAGAAAAGGCTCTTCTGTTAAGAGCTAGATGTCTCCATTTCATTAAGAACAATAATATTCTAACAGGCTAAGATTTACCCCGTACAATATTCAGAGCAGACAT
The DNA here is from genome assembly GCF_033958435.1 of Carettochelys insculpta. Taxonomy (NCBI): domain Eukaryota; kingdom Metazoa; phylum Chordata; order Testudines; family Carettochelyidae; genus Carettochelys; species Carettochelys insculpta. The sequence continues at coordinate 16,414,864 of NC_134145.1, read as the reverse complement.
GTTTTTATGTTTCCTGTGCCTGCAGCAAGACGAACAAAGCTGCTGGCGGTCTGCAGCACTAAAACCTTAAAAGTGGATGAAAACAACTTACAAGCAGCAGATTCTATTGCAACAATTGACAGAAACCCCAAAACACAATGAAACGCAAACGTATACTTATTTCAAGATGTCTAAACTCCAACCACACTGTCATTCTACAAGGGGGAAAAATCTCATAAAGAGTTTTCACACCCTGTTGGGTTATGAGACAGTGGGTATTAATCCTATGGCTGCCATGCCAAACTTCCTTTTTGTGGTCAATGGAGAAGCTATGTGGTTGGTCTCAAGCAGTCCAAGGTCTTTTTTTTTTTTTCCTGTGTTAAAACAAGAGAAAGTGGGTCGGTAATGCAGTTAAGGAGAAACCACAGCCAGCCCTCTCTGCTGTTGCTTTCCCCCTAAATGTGGCCTACAGCTATTCGGCTTTCCAAAAAAAGGTTTAATTTAAACCATACACGGTGCTGCAAGCTGCCACGTTTCCAAACTTCACATTCCTTTCTAATCTATGCACTTCAGAACTGACATATTCTCTTTGCCATAGTACCCAGACTAAATGCAATGAATAAATTATTGCTAACCAACTATTACTTGATTTGATAATAACAGATCTTTTACCACACACACACACACCTCATCCTGGGGCTAATATAGTTTGCTGAAATTTTATATTGCTTTTAAGGGACCGGATTAATTTTTTAATATCACAATCTGTTTTGAGAGTTTTTCTCCCCCAAGCAAGCAGTGCTTTTCCATGACCTAGGGACAGAACTTCAGCTGGTGTAAATTGACGAAGCACCACTGATGGCAACAGAATGATTCTGATTTATGCTAGCTGAGAATCTGGCCCATAAGCTCCATTTCCACAAGCCCATATGCACAGCAGGCCTGGTTTTTCATTCGTTATGCACCCATAAAATGTGCAGCGCAGAAGAGCACTTATTTGTTTGAAGTTAAACAAAACTCTGTGGGGCAGATCCTGCTCCCTTCTCTATGAGTGTGGAGTGTCCCACAGGATGGCAGCAGAACCTGTGAGGTTACCCTATATGCAAGGGGAGATTCTGGATAGCTCTGGTGTGGAGCAGAGTTTCACAGGCGCACCTTGTGCACCAGCACCAAAGGATCCACAGCTATGCAGATTCTTTAGCCTGGTCAGAAAAAGAGGTTAGATACTAGGGAACATCAGGCTGCATTAGCCCTTCAAGAGTAACATCCAGACCTCTTATTCATGTCCATGGTGCCTGCCTCAGAGACACTGGCCAAGCACTAGGAGCAGCTGGGGCTCAAAGTGCATAAAATCTGCTGGTATATGTTACCCGTGGGATATATTAATTTCTGCACCAATAACTTACTTTGATTTTATTCAGCTAGACTATATATTAATTCAGATCTTTTTTTTCTGTATTTGTACAGCAACTAGTAGAATGGAGTCTTGTTGCATGATTAGGGCTCCAATGCACTACAGTAATATAAATGAATAATAATAATAATAATAATGCTTACATTAATAGAACCTGATCCTTCCAGGTGCCGCACACCATCATCTCCTCCTGATTTCAAAGTACTCTCATATTATTCAGACACATATATTACTCTTTATTTGACTCTCTAAAATTACGCTGTCACCCATCTGCTGTTACCTGTCCAAGTAACAATGGAACCTTTCTGTGCAATTGAAAATTCCAAACTGAAACACTGAAGTCTATTTTGGTTATGTTTTCTGTGTAACCTATAAGCAACATCTAACTAGTGTTGTTACCTCACAAACACTACAAAATCATGAGTCAGGCCTTCAAATTCACTATTCACTCCAAACCCATGAGTGCTAGCATCTGATTACTGAGAAAAAAGAAAGACTTGAGATTCTCATGTAATCACCTATTTCTGGTGCTGGGACTTTAAGAGAAACACCAAATGTTGTGAGATTCACAATACAATGGCAAGAGTCAGCAACAATGTATATCTTAAACATCATTTAAACCAATGTCACAGTAATGTCAGAATTATGGCTCTACCTAAACACAGAAGGCCAGATCATCAGCAACTTTACATTAGTAGAGCTCCAATTAAGTCAAAGGCACCTCTTCTGGCCTAGAAAAATTGTGTAAGTTCATACAATACATTAAACAACGCACTAAATGGAGTTTTCTAGCATCAGTTCAGTGACCTGGGAAGAAATGGAAAGAACTTTCAAATAAAGCCCAGGGCTGTGATTAATATTTTTAGGGTTGGGATTTTCAGAAGAACCAAAGGGAGTTAGATGCCCTATGCCCACTGAATTTCAGTGTGAGCAAGGTGCCTGACTTCCATATACTTCTTTGAAAATCCCAGCTTAATTTAACAACCTTGATAGAAGCCTTTTAACAGACTGGCATGGTCTAAAAATTGGTACTAAATAAAAAAAAATGAATGCAACATATGCCTAAATAAGTTAGTGAAATATTGATATTTCATGTAAGTCCACACCTGAGTTGTTGTTGTTGTGGTTGCTGCTGCTGCCAGGATGTCCAATAAGGTCTGAATGATGACCAGATGTCCATTGTCTTCAGCTGTCCACCTAGTAATCTCCTATGATAGGGTATACAATGCCCTTGGAGGCCCCCAACATCTTCTCTAGGAAAAGTGCAGAAGAGATGAGTCCTCCAAGCTGCCTAGCATGGCTTCAGGGAAGCAATGAATCAGGGAAGCTGCAGGGAGCAGCCAATCAGAGATTTTCAGGCCTATATAAAAGGAGCTGCAGCACCAGATGAGAGTTTGTTGCTTCCCAGAGCTAGAAATGTGAGGATGGTGCTCCTGACTGGCTGCAAGGGCCAAAGTGAACAGTTGCTGTGAGGGAGCAGGGGCACAAGAGACGTGATCCTGGCTGGCTGCTGTGATGCAGACAGCACAGTTTCTGGCATGGGCTGTGGGGAAGTGGCCCAAGGAAAAACCACCATTTAGTCAGAGGGATGCAGAAGATAGCTGCTGTTTACAGGGTTCTTGGGTTGGGACTTGGAGTAGAGGATGGGCCATAGTTCTCCGCACTGGCCAGAGACAGAAGGGCCTAACCCAACAGGGGGGAGTTCAATTAGGTCCTAAAGAAGGGAGTTAAAACAGACCCAGAAAATGGATTGAATATTGAACTTCGATATGTCCCTGGAAGGAAACTGAACTAATAATGACTCATCTGGGATCAGCAAGGCCCAGAGAAGACAGAGAGTCTCCAAGGAGGAAACCTTGTAGGGCACTGCTCCATTTCAGAGCAGGGACTGACACTAGAGCAATCCCAAGGGGACTGCAGGTAATGAGGGTATCATGACAGCCCTGTTGGAGGGTCTGTGTAAAATACTCAGCCCAGGGAGGGATACACATAAAACCATAATCAACTGAAGCACTGTAATAAGCCTTGTTGATCAAACAGAGAATTCAGCCCAAAGAGAACTGCAGGAAGACACTACCAGCACTGTATCCCCTCGGAAAAGATATATTTCTCAGATGGACTGTGTGTAACTGAGATGGAGGGCTGAGTTTCTGAAGACCTAGGCTACGTCTACACTAGGCAATGTAACTCGAATGCACATACCCAGTTCTAGCCACTGAAATTGTGTAGCTAGAATCAACAAGTCTGTGCTCAGCTTACTTGGCTGTCCTTACTGAAGAAGGCTGTTGACACGAGAAATGCTCCCATCAACCTCCTTTACCCCTTGTGTCTTGTGAGGAGTACACAGGTAGACTGCAACCCGAGAGGTCGATTTCGCCCAGAAGATTAACCCTGAGTTGGTCGATCTGGGCCGGTGTAGACATAGCCCTACTGCAATCAGGGAGACAGAGTACTGGCACATGCACTTGGACAGCAGATGGCACGCATCAGAACCAAGTGACCCCTTGCCCATTACACCCCCTTAATGGAATAAGCTAGCCAAAAATGGCAAGGTAATACAGCATCTAGCCACATTTAATTTATCTTTGTATTTTGGTGAGTGATCCCAGGAAAACTGGTGTTTTTAAATGTCTGCATCTTTTTAGGGTAACTGGTTGTCCTTTGCTAGAATACCAAGGGCGTGTGTGTGTGTGCATTTCTGGAGAAGGACCACACTGCATTAGTGACCTGAAAGGTATATGTGTAACAGCTTTACATGTTTAGAACTTTAAACACCGTTTTAGAGTGAAATTCCCTTTGTTTCACTCAAATGAAACTCTACACTACACAAGAATGATGAGGAAAAGCATTTCTCCCTTCAATGCACCTGATGCTGTAATTAACATGAATAAGAATTAATGTATATGGATCACTGAGAGAAGGATAAATCCCTAAGTGTGTAACTTAACCCTATAAAAAAGCAATTCAGAGCAAAGGCTAAAACTAAACATATGGGGTGACCCTGGATTTAGAGAAAGTAATAGAGTTGAATCAGACCATTGTGTTTAACTCCTCTTGTACAGAAGAGGTAAAATTCTGATGTCTGAACAGATGCACGAGGGGTTAAAAGGGACAAGGGCCTTTTCTCTGCTCCCCAAGAGAGAAGTAGAGTGGGCCTGAAGCATTAAGTAGAAGGATCCAGCTATTGCACTCAGTGAACTTTGTAGGAGCCCATGGTGCTCCTTCCGTATGCATAAGTAACGTAACTGGAAAATACTTCATTCTGCTGCATGTGCAAGCAGGAAGGCCTAGGGACACTCCATTGGACTACAGAGAAGATCATGTATTGCGCTGTATGAAGATCCTTCTAGCATGTAGCCTGCAGTATGCAACCTTTGCAGCAATGGTGTGGAATTTTGTATCAGAAGTGTGCATGAGAAAATAAATACTGCACAATGTGCAGAAATGCTATAACTCAACTTTTTTAACCAGGACACAAGAAGCTTAGTTTATACTTGTGGATTTATAATGCTAATTTCACTGTAATAATAAGCTGCTTGTTTAAGAAGTAAAAATGGTTCAGAAACACAACTGAGCGTGTGTGTTGACAGAATGAAAACGTGGCCAATCAGTATTTTTTCAGTGCAATTTGGTAGCAGGAAAAATTGGTCCCATGCTGGGACACTTTATGCCAAGTCTTAGCCAGAACAAAATTTTATGGCTGAGTTCTAAACTCCTAAAAATAAGGGCTTATAATAGAAATGCTGACAGACCCTTAATTATAGCAGCACTAGTGGGCACTGCTGTAATAAAGCGCACATATCTTCCCTTTGATCAGTATTTATAGGATGCTTTAGAAATCATTGTATTCACAAGTGCATGCATGCTCACATAGGTGCAGTTTTATACGTTATAAAAAACAAAAACAAAAGAACAACCACCCAACATCAACAAAAAGGAAGTACAAAGTAGACTGTTAAAAAAACTAAGGGATTTACCTCCTGGTGTTCAAGCAGCATACCAACCAGAAGCTTCAGGCATTGACTAATGTTTTTACTCTTCCAGTTTGTATTAGGGGTTGGAGTTCAGTCTGGTGCAGTGCAGCATTCCACAAGACCTGCTGCCTCTTTAGGCAGGCGATTAATCACATGATCGATAGACCATATGATTAGGCACTAATAGCTGATAGGAGGAGAGAATAAACAACCATAAATTCGCTTTGTACTGAGTAATCCAAGTGTAAGAGAGGTCAGATAATGGCCACATAAGGTCATATTGCCTAAGGAGCCCATATGGGAAAAATGGAAGATACATACATTTTTAAATATGTTCAATGATTACTGTACTGCGGAGCAGGGCTACTTCTGGCCAATGCACCTCTATTATTCTGGCCTTATTAGGGCATATGGGCGCCTTCATACCTCAAATTAGTCTCATATTAAAACATTAGAGCCCCTCCCCTGACAAAACTTTATTATTGTCATAATTTTGTACAAACCACTCCCCTTAGTATAACTGCCATTCACAGGGTGATTCAGTCCAACAGGTTGTGAACAGGCTGGAAACTGGGTGTTTAACAGAAACTAAAGGAACGTGGAAGCATCCAGTCTTTGGCTTGCTGTTGTTATTGTTGTGTTTTTTCTCTGTAGTGAAAGCACTAGGAGAACTGTTTAATTTCTCCTTTCCACATTACTGCTGGGAGTTCTGCTGCTCTTATGAACTCATACCATCAAGACTGGATGCTCAGCATAAAAGCTTGATTTCAAAGGGTCATAAATCTCTTCCTCCTCCCCACCCCCGCCTTCATTCCCTTTCTTCTCCCTTTTCTAAGGCTCTTCCCTTCCCCTCACATCTCCTTCTCTGTGATAAAAAATGGTCTCTTCAGGACTCAGATTCAAACCAGGCTTATGGCCTTTATTTTATTTTATTTTACAGTAAACATATCCTTTGTCTCTGTCTGTCAGCAAACTCCACAAAAACACAAGTATGGCTGGTGAAACTAGAGGGGAGCTTCATCCACTCCATACAAAAGCAAGGAGTTTACAAACTCTCTCAATCCATGATTGTAAACAGGCAAAATAAACGACTTCTTATCGTTTCACTAAAAACTGTACTGGAACAAAAAGCCACGAAAGACTAGCTTGGTAAGAGATAGCCAACAGTTGGGTACCACTGCTTACCCAGTGACAGACTTTGTACACCACTTTTATATGCCAAGTTATAATTCGGAAAACCAGTAAACTTTACCCCTTTTGGTACTCCGGAAAAGCATTTATCCCGCTTCTCAAGGAGATAACATTCTTGGGATGCAATCTTAGGGTAGGTGTACACTAGCCCGGAAGATCAACCTCGGTAGAGATGTGCAAAATTGACCTCTCAGGGATCACAGTCAACTGCTGTACTCCTTGCAAGACAGGAGAAATAAGGGAGGACAGCAGGAGAAACTCTCCTACCAACCTTCCCCTGTCTAGACAGCCAAGTTAGCTGACTGAAGATAAGTCTATTTTAGCTATGCAATTGGTATAGCAAGAATTGCATATCTGCAGTCAACCTTCTTAGTCTAGTTTAGACATAGCTTTATTTTGTTACTTCCCAGCATTAATGACGGGTAAGAGTGACCACGTCTAACCAAGTTCTTCTGTCTTGTTTCATTTATATGTAGGCATGTTTGTAGTCATGTAGTCACCAAGTGCTTTGACTACACAGAATGTCTAAATCAGGTCATTGTGCCTTATACTACGACATGAAGATGCTGTTCAAGTCTGTCTGAAAAGAGAGCTCTGTTTCAGTTACCATGTGTGTTCTTGACTTTCAAAGTGACAGCAGGTTATGTGCTTGCACAGTGTAGAGCAATTCAAAATCTTTGGATTGCCAAAAGAACTCTACAAGCCTGTGAGTCTGTGAATGACCAGGCGTCTGTGAATGTGTGGGGAACTCCTATGTAAAATCACTGCAGTTTTACCAATTCATTTTTTATTTTAAGAGACATTTCAAACACCTCATTGAGCCCCTCACTCATCTTTTGCTGAAACCACCTGATGTGGAGTTCTGACCCAGTCTTGGAGCTTACTGAGGACATAGTTCCTCCACTTCTACTATGTACCATAGTTAAATGTCCTTTGACCCCTTCTCTTCTGAAGGAATCAATTCTACCTTTCCAAACAGAAATGCCAGCTGTTGATCTGGAAGGTCCCACGTGCACAGGAAATACAAAAAGAAAGGGCCCATCCATAATCTAGAGGTGGACAATTCTTGAATGGCTTCACGCCAAACACAGACAAAACCTAACTGGTTTGACTGTAAGTGTTTTGGCACAGGGATGGTATCTCCTTATTTATTCTGCAGAGTACCAAGCATACTTTTGGGAGCTGCAGTGATAAATAAATAAATAAACAAACAAACAAATAAATAAAATATTTGCTTTGAGCTAACAAGATTGTCTTTATTTAAATATTTTCATTATAAAACATTCTCTTTGTGAAACGACAACCTCTCTTCCTCCAGCTGTAGGATGCCACCACGACAGTGATCTATGCAGAGACCCATCAGGCTATGTCTACACAACAGGAGTTATTTCAGCATACTGCAGTATCCCGAAATAGCTGCCCACATCTATGCAACACAACTGTTGTCTTTAAACAGTTTTCAAGATAATGGGTGCACTATTCCAGCATCTCTGTACACCTCATTGTAGTTCAGCAAATTTACTGCCATGGCGTCCTCATGGGTCTTTGGCTCTATCCATGATGATAACCAGAAGGCTGCTTGCATGTGTGTTCAGTGATGTGAGCCCAATGATCACAGCAGACTCCATGAGGCCTACAAAGACGACAGACCAGATAGAGATCGAAGGTACCCGGCCAGGTTTATTGTAGAGCAAAGTACAATAACAGCTGTCAGGAGATTTTACTGAACCACCGTGCATATGTATGTGCCACAGTGGGAATGACACAGTCAGTGGGACATTTCCACTGCTCCCTAGGTTGGACAAAGACTGTCCCCCCAGGACACCACTTTACATACCAGTACTAACAAATCACACCTCACTGCAGATATATCAAGTTACCACCCTCTGACTCTGCTTAGATACCCCCCATCACCCTGTATCTCGTGGTTTGATTAGATCATCTCTTATCATCATGCTGTCATTTTAGACACCTTCCTGAACCTGGGTCTGTATCTGTGAAGAGATGGTATCAAGGTCTCTTTTAATGAGCTGGTGGTACCTTGTGATTTCAACTTATGACTTGTACCAATTCCAGTTCTGCACCAATTAGTGTTTTGTACTTTCAGCCCTGTTTTTCACAAGTTCTGTTACGAGGCTTCCCGTTTACTCACAACTCAGCTTTCCTTTATGTTAGCCATGTTTTGTTCCTGCCACATGTTGAAATAGCCTGTTTTGAAATCTACTGCAAATAAGTGACGCAATTTGCATAGTGCAAATTGTGCTACTTATTTTGAGGTTAGGGCTCCGTGTAGACATAGCTTCACTGACCAGGCACTACCTTCTTCAGAATGTGAAGAGTCAGGCTCAAATGCGATGACTGAACAGTTCACTTCTCTCATATATTTGTTCATCTTTGCATTATTTGTAAAAGCATCTGCTATTTTTGCTGTAAAGTCAAAGCCATGCGAAATTTCTATACCCACTTCCTTGGAAATAAACATTTATAAGCATTGCTTTTTCTCAGCCCCCTAGTACAATATCTAGCTTATCCAGCACTGTGTATCTCACACACACACACACACACACACATCTCCTAGAACTGGAGGGGACCTTGGGAGGTCATCTTGCCCAGTCCCCTGCCCTCTTGGCAAGACCAAGCACCATCCCTGACATCTATTTGCCCTAATCCCTAACTGGCCTCCTCAAGGATTGAATTCACAACCCCGGGTTTAGCAGGCATTTTACCTCGCTACAATTTAGACAGGCAGTTGTTACAAATGCATTTGAAATAAATGATAGAATTTATATGTATGTTCACATCCTGCTACCCCCGTGTTTAAAAGCAAAGGGAGGAGTGATTCTGCCATGTGAAATCTCAGAAGATCTTCAGGGATGCTGATATTTATTTAATTAATTTCCCTCCCCAACTTACACAGTGGGCCTGTATTCAAAACCAGGCATGAATAATTCAGATTTGAAAACCGCATTATTACAAAAGATGTCGAATTTCACACACTGTCAGCACTACTAAACTCCACAGCCTGCTAAACCTGAGACACTCTTGCCGTCCACATCCCTCAGTGCACCCCCAAAGACAGCACTGGGTAAAACCTTTTAGCCTTGCTACATGCCCGGAGTGTCAGCAAACGTGTCCTCTTGGGGGACTGATGGGGGGTGGGTAAGTTCCAGGGTCAAGAACCATTCTCTGAGAGTGCAGGCTTCTACCACAAAGAAGATACACAGGGCTCCACTTTGGCTCAGCTTTACACACCAAAACCTGTGGAAGCCTGTGCAATTTGTGGCACACAAATGGAATATGCTCCATACAAGAAGTAGGAAGGCAGCCACATCCCTCACTAGCTGAAGCTTCCAAGTGGTCTTTCAGTACACATTGAAAAAGGGGCTTCACTGAGATGCCAGGGCAGCCTTACAAGATACCTTTCAAGAGGAATTTAACAAGCTCAGTGATACGTACTATAAGCTGCGTCTACACGTGCACGCTACTTCGAAGTAGCGGCACCAACTTCGAAATAGCGCCCGTCGCGTCTACACGCATCGGGCGCTATTTCGAAGTTAACTTCGACGTTAGGCGGCGAGACGTCAAAGTCGCTAACCTCATGAGGAGATAGGAATAGCGCCCTACTTCGACGTTCAACGTCGAAGTAGGGACCGTGTAGACGATCCGTGTCCTGCAACGTCGAAATTGCTGGGTCCTCCATGGCGGCCATCAGCTGGGGGGTTGAGAGATGCTCTCTCTCCAGCCCCTGCGGGGCTCTATGGTCACCGTGGGCAGCAGCCCTTAGCCCAGGGCTTCTGGCTGCTTCTGCGGCAGCTGGGGATCTATGCTGCAGGCACAGGGTCTGCAACCAGTTGTCAGCTCTGTGTATCTTGTGTTGTTTAGTGCAACTGTGTCTGGGAGGGGCCCTTTAAGGGAGCGGCTGGCTGTTGAGTCCGCCCTGTGACCCTGTCTGCAGCTGTGCCTGGCATCCCTATTTCGATGTGTGCTACTTTGACGTGTAGACGTTCCCTCGCTGCGCCTATTTCGATGTTGGGCTGAGCAACGTCGAAGTTGAACATCGACGTTGCCGGCCCTGGAGGACGTGTAGACGTTATTCATCGAAATAGTCTATTTCGATGTTGGCTGCACGTGTAGACGTAGCCATAGTGTCCTTTCAACTGATAAGGATCACATGTCTGATCAATGTTTCCTGCTGCAGAGGTGGAATTATCAAAACAATCACTCAGAAAACATCAGAGAAGAAACCCTGACCTCTCAAGTTGCTAAATGTTGTCTACCAGGCTCTCTTACACTTTTAGTTCATGCTGGAACTAATGACTAAACTGAACTGAGCGCACTTCAGGATCAGGCCCCTGTGTATGTTGGACCCAGTGATTTTCCCAAACTGTTATCTGATGGCCAATGCAGGACCCAGCAAAAGATCATCTGTCATTGGATGAAAGCAAACAGCAGAGGGAAAGCATTACATAAAAGCACAACTATTCATAAGAGTGTAGAAAGCACCACTAACACTCAAGGATTTTAGCATATTTGAGACATGTATTAATGGCCCAAGGCAGACTACAGAATGGCCTGGTATATTAAAGAACTGCAACACCTGAAAGTACTTGTTCTGCTCACATTTAATACAAATGAAACAATAAAATCAAGCAGAAGTTAACACAAAGCAGAATCTGTTGGCAAATATCTCCCCAGAGATATTCATATGCAACTTCCACTGAAGCCAACTTCCACAGGTATCACGCATGTCTTAAGACAGAATCCAGCCCCTTTTACTTTAAACAAGATTTATAAAGCCTGATTTAGGGGTGAGGTCCAAAAATCACATTTTTTACAGAGAAAAAGAAGAAGGATGAGGCTAGGAGATCCTGAGTGGCCCATAGGAGATTTTGGGAGACTTAATGATTTAACTTTGAGATCTTCAGGTGAAAGGAATTACAGACTCATAGAGTATTTATTCATTATTGCTATTAGTACCTTCAAATGAGAAGTTGAGCAGGCTACACTCTATTAAACAGACATTCCCATCCACAAAAAAGCAGCCCAGCAGGACTTTAAAGACTAACAAAATAATTTATTCGGTGATGAGCTTTCATGGGAAAGTTAGTCTTTAAAGTCCCACTGAACTGCTTTTTTTCTTTTGATAGTATATAGACTAGCACGGTTATCTCTCTGTTACTATTCCCATCCATAGTACCATGGATGTAGAGCTTAACACAAAAATACATACCGTTAACGAAGGTTTTTCTTCCTTGTGTATTCAAACATGCTTAGATTGACACCAACAGCCTCCTATGGTAGAAAGAATTATTCTGTTTGCATCATCTTCTTCATCTGCTGCTTTACTAACACTAAAACAACGCAGCAGGAGAAGGTTTGCTGATCTCAAATGCACGAACGGGATAGATGAGAAGTGCATGGCACTCTGCATTTCTGTTTGGCTAGCAGAGGAACAGAGCAGGAGAGCAAGAGGCCATCATTTTACAGATCTATGAGTTGCTTGCTTGGCACAAAGTCATCTGCTTCCTATCCTTTATCTTAGTCCATGACCTGCCTTTGACTCATGATCCATCAAAGAGTAAGAGAACATACTGAACAGGCACATAAACTGCAGGTGTCTGAATCACACCAGGAGGCAATCCTCCATCACTGATTACAAAGCCCAACTTAATACAGATGGAATTTGCCCCTGTGCAACGGGGACAGTGTAAGACTTAAGTAGGACAGACACTCGGCACCAGCTGCAGAGAGATGAAGTATGTGGAGACAGTGTTGGAAACTGAACTATTTGACAAAGGGCAGGCCTTTTGCGCTAGTCCAACGTTGGACATAATCAAAACTGTCGTCGGACAGCCAACGTTCTTGCCACGTTGAAGGGTACTCTGCAATCAAGAACGCTAGGTTATTCTAGCTAGGCCCTTTAACTCTTGGGAATGAATGGAAGTTCTGGTGTTCTCCGTGTGGCGGTAGCATATAAAACAGTCACAGAGAGAGACAGGAAGTCTTCCCACAATACAAGCAAGTGGTGTGCAACTTCAGGATTTCTATTACAATGCATCTGGGATCCTCAGAGGTGGATTTGTGGTTTCAGATTGTCAATACCCAGCTACGTGTTTAAGTTTTTACTGCCCAGTGCTCTCTTTCTCCTCTATGCACAAATGATTCTGGAGGCAAACTGCCAAAGGAAACGAGGCGGGTGGGGGGGGGTGCAGGGAAAAAAAGCAGCCAGACTGTTGTCAAGGGTGAGCCCCAGAGTTGGCGTATGAGATCAGAGGCAGCTGCCCTCATGGATGCATATGGTTAAATCCCGTATGCCTGAGGGCAGGTTGGATGGTAGGCAGCCAGTCGGCTTGGAATGGACAAAGATAATTAAATCATCTTATTGCTGGGCAGGCCACATCCAGAAGCTCCTTGGGCTGCATATGACCCCTTGCTGTGGCCACACATCTTGCCTAGATGCTAGTACACAATTAAGGAAAATTATATGGCTGAAGATCAGAGTACAGCATTGCCAGTTCACTTCTCTGGAAGCTCTGCTGGAGAATGAAGAGCACCTGTGGGAACCAACGTATGAAACAGAGCATTTCGCATGTAGCGTGCCAATGTTTCCACTGTTTGTCGCCAGAACATGCTCTTCATTTCATCTCCTGAAGAAAACAACCCTTGAAAATCTATCGTTTACTACACTGCACCAACCTCCAATATGCCTAGAACTTCGGAACAGTCCTCCTCAGGCTAAGTTTGTCTCACTGAAAATATGCTTCTTGTTAGAGAAACTACTTAAAATGTAGAATCTAAAATTAAGCAAAAATAGAAGACAGTATGTTCAACTTTGAAATTTGCCTGTACTCAGCCAAGTATACCATAAACAGAAGGCACAACTGAATATTTTTAACTTAACGGCCCTCGGGTAGTTAAAATTTGGGGCCAAAATAAACAAGCATTCTCTTTGCCTTGTAACAAAATATCTGACATGGATTTACAGCCCCCATTTTCATTTTTAAACCCGCTTTTTTAATTAGGACTTGTTTGCTTTAGAACAGAGCCCAGAGGTCCCAAGTAGATTAGGACTCCATTGTGCTGAGCATTGTTGAAACACATAGGAAGATGCAGCTCTTGGCCCTGAAGGAGTGCCAGTAATAAACAGAGGGAGAGGAAGATGAAGCACAAGAGTAATAGTGACAGAGCACGTAGTTGTAGGCTAGCTGTGTCAATAATCTGCAGGTTTAAATCTTATTTTTAAATATAGATGTACTGTAGATATTAATGAAGTCAGTAAACCCCTGCTGACTAACTGCATACCCATTTATATAGACAGTTAACCATAGGCATTGCTGTAGAAATGGGTATTAGGTAGCATGAAGTAGAGGTTGAACCTCTCTGATCCAGCACTTTCAGGACCAGGGCCAAACGAATTTGCTGAACCATGATACACCAATATTGTCTAGCAACATTACCAAACTTGCTGGGCTCTCAGAAAGCATTTAGGGGCAAATTACAGTTAAATAACAGCAGAGAACATTGAGAGCCAGGACTGGTGGCTGTAAACAAACTTTATGGGACCACGGGAAACTCTGCCACACCCATGATAAGTGGTCGTCCAGCTAACTAAAATCATTCCAGATTACGGATGTTGCAGGTTTAGAAAATTCCAGATTAGAGAGATTCAACCTGTATTTGAAAACAGACAAAGCAGTTGGATTTTCAGATTAGCTCAGAGAAGACGGTCCTTGGAAGAAGGCAGCTTGATGCTTGTACAAGAAGGTGACAAAGAGGCAATAACGGGTGGAGCTAAAATGGGGGTGGAGGGGTGGAGAAAAGATTCAATAGAATGCAAATGCACACAAGTAGAGGAGGGCTAAACTGTAAATGGTCTTAAAAGTAAAGACTAAAAGCCTATCGGATGCAGTATATCGGATGCTGCAGAGAAGTGCAGAGTCATTGGTAAGACTCAGGTAAGGGATGACAGGCTCAGAGCATAGGCCAGGAAGATGATTTTAATAGCGATGTTTTGAGTCAAGCTGACAGGAAATCATCGAGAAGCTCAGACCTGGCAGGCCAGAGAGTTTACAGCCTTTTAGCAGTGGGGACCAGAGAAATATGTGGAATTGCAGGAAAGCTGCAGAGAAATAAAGAGACAATACTAAGGAACAGTTTGGCGGGAGTTAAAAATAACATCTGGTTACACACTGGAGAAACTTAAAGGACAGTGGTGTGATCTATGGTAACAGAGAAGACAAGGGGAAGAGGCAACATGCTTTGTTCTGGCCATGTTACGTTTACACTGATGGCATGGAGGACTTGTAGACCGAGGCTAAGATGCATGCCTGGAGAGTGGAAAACAGGTCAGGAGTGGAGAGGTAGATTTGTAAGTTATGGCAGGTGAAGACAAGTGAAAGATATGATTATCTAGGAAGAGGGTATGGAGAAAGAGGAGGCGGATGCCTAATACAGAGGCACAATTAAAATGTAATGTAGAAGGCATATATGCCTGATCCTCAGCAGTGAAATCGATAAAAATGGCCATCTCCCACAGCAAATGACTTCTTAGTTATTTCTATAGGATCTGCTCCAACTTCCAATGAAAAGACTCCAGCATATGCTGGATCAGTGCCTGAAGTGAACATTATAAGCACAGAATACAGCCATTCCCTGTCACACAGAGTTTACAGTCAAGGGGGATCTGTCCTGCAAGCATTTGCAGATGTGGACAACTTCATTCCTGGGAGTTCAATGGACAACATAAAGGAAATAGGGAACAAACAACCACTATAAAGCAACCACTCTGAACTACCTCCTATTAAGATCTTCCAGCACAGTTTATTTGATCATTTCTTCTAGTCCACTTATATTAGGAATCTCTCTTTGTTGGTCACTAGGATTGGTTTCAGTGTATGAAGAATAACCAGTGCTCCTGGCACAAGGTGAAACACAGCCCAAGAAAGGCTATTTCTTTTTCCGACCCTCCCTCCCTTGTTTCTCCATACTGTTTAACTCAGGTCACGCTGCATCAATGACATTTAAGAGACTGCAAGGCTATTATCATTATCACCTGGGGGAATTGTTGTTCAGAAATTGCAAGTACTGATCCCGAATATCAGGGTTATGAATTTAGTGTAGCATGTTCCTATTGAGCCTATGTCAGCACACAGAATTTCTTACTGTGGAAAGACAATTGTATGTACAATAAACAAATAGCCTTTGACATGCCATTTAATTACATCAGTCAGCCACTATCACACATGCATAAATGCCAAGCTAATTAAAAGACTTGGGCATGCACAATGGAACAGATCAAGAAGTCGAGATGCCCAATGCTGCAAATTGTTCCACTTGTGCAATCCCCATTAAATGCAGTGGTACTCTGTAGTTATTCCCACATGGAGTGTAGGATACCATGCATTAGGAACTGCACTTGACAGCACCATCATTTTTAGGATCAAGCCCCACATAAGGTAAACTACAAACCTGGGGCTTGTGACAATCTTACGTCAGTGTAAACAGGCAAGGGTATACATCAGGAGCCTAATCCTACACGCTGCAGTCAATGGGACCCTCGGTGTTAACTTCAGTAGGTAAAGGATCAGGTTCTCGTGCTGCTTAATCAACAATCCTAAAACTACAATACCCATCTCAGGAAGTGAAGAAACAGAATGACAGAGCCAAATGTATACCCAGAAGCCACTTGCTACAAGACAGGACCAACAAGGAAAATAACAGAACACCACTGGCCATCACCTACAGCCCCAGTTAAAACCTCTACAGTGCAACATCAGTGACCTATAACCCATCTCGGACAACGATCCCTCACTCTCACAGACCTTGGGAGGCAGGCCAGTCCTTGCCTACAGATAGCCTGCCAACCTGAAACAGATTCTCACCAGCAACTACAGACTGCACAACAATAACTCTAACTCAAGACCCAATCCCTGCAACAAACCTCGCTACCATCTCTGCTGACATATCTACACCAGTGACACCATCACAGGCCCAAACCACATAAACCACACCGTCAGGGGCTCATTTACCTGCACATCTACTAATGTAACATATGCCATCACGAGCCAGCAATGCCCCACTGGAATACACATTGTTCATACTGGACAGTCTCTACATCAAAGAACAAGTAAGACACAATTCAGATATCAAGAATGGTAACATAAAAAACCTGCAGGAAAACACTTCAATCTCCCTGGACACTCCGCAACAAATTTGAAAGTAGCCAGGGAGAAAAAAAAAAAAAAAGCCCTTCACAAACAGACTCTAAAGAGAAACTGCAGAGCTACAATTAATTTGCAACACCAGATAAGAAGAAGGGGCTTTTGGAGGGGGGGCGGTCCTTTCAAAAGGCCCCCGTCTCCACGGGCGGCATGCTATTCCAAAGTGGCACTTTTAAATCGCTGCATCCCCCATTATGCTAATGAGGCACTGCATATTCATGGAAGCACCTTATTAGCATCCTTCGAACTCGCTCATTAACATTTTCGGAAGAGGCTCATGTAGACACAGCTTTGGTGTTCACACCTCCACATTAGCTGCTGGAAATGGACCACGCCTTCCCTGTCTGAATTGACCTCATCAGCTCTGGTCTTCCTCTTAACTGTTACTCCTTCCTTTTCATGAGCCTGTACTATTAGACCTCTGGAATCTCAACTATATTGCATCTGATGAAGCAGGTCTTTGCCCACGAAATCTTATGCTCCAAAATATCTGTTAGTCTATATGGTGTCACAGGATTTCTTGTTGTTTTTGTGGATACAGACTAACATGTCCCTCTGATACTTAATCAACAGGGCACTTAAATACAAGCTTAGATTTAAGCACTTGCTTAAATAATGTGATTTAAGGTAAGAGTGTGCTTAGTATTTTGCTAAACTACTGCCTACCTCCTTGCCTACACTATGAAGTTACTCGGTCATTTTAGAGCACTCCACCCAAATACATGCAAGGGAAGCTATGCTTCACTGAGGCTACCTAGACCTCTAGCCCTGTTCCAACCCCTTCTTCGGCCACCTCTTCTGATTGCCCATGTGCTGCCATTCCGGAGCCTACAGATTGCTGGGTTCCATCCTTCAGTGGACCTGTCTGCAACAATTCCACTACCCTCGACTTCACCTGGGAAGCTCCAGATGTGGAAGATCAACATGATCCACAATTAATGCAGGAAGCCCCTCAAGCATCAAAAAGATGTGATCAAGCCCTTAGCACATACTCCAGGCAAGTCGCTAGGAAAGAACCCTGTCCTGCACTGGATGTCATGACAGATCTTTTCCTTCTCTGAGTCTTATGATGCTATGCATCTTTAAAAGTGTTGATTCTCCAGTGTCCATGGGTAGCTACTTACATCTGACCAAAGTATATGCAAAATGCCACCATTCTTATCTGGTACTGTTTGAAACCCACTTTCCACATGCCTTGCAGTGTAAATAGCTTCATACAATATAAAAAGAAAAGAGAATGGTGCCCTTTATTTTTATCTCATGAATTTAAATTCTCTTTTTAGCTAACTGGGCTCATTATTCCCTCCACCTTCTTAAAACACTCTGACTAGCTTAAAAAAAAGAGTAAAAATTACCTCCAAAGACCATTTTCATTGCCACTCAATAGCAGTACACAGAACTAACCACAGCCTTACAGCACTGACAGCTAAACTGCTTTTATACTTCTATTTTCCACAAAGCTCTCACACAGTAATCCACTTAGTCATATTTTGACCAATAAAATGTATGAATAGCTAATCCAGTGGCTAACTTTACAATGATATGAGATCTTGCCTTGTAATTACTTCCTCGGCTAAATAGCAAATTCCTATCAAATTCTAATCTTTCTAGGGCTGCTGGAAAAATTTGTCTCCAACCATATAATTACCACCAACTCGCTTATTCCTCTACATGACTGAGAAGGTGCCTTAACCCTAGTTTAGCATAAAGACTAAAATAATGCCAGACATTTGCTTAAAGAAAAGTGCCACCTATTTTTTTTTCAGTCCAGAAACCTTGAAGTTCAAAAGGTAAGGAGCGCTTTTTTTAACATGAATAAAATCTGTGCTGGAACATAGAAGTTTTTAATTAAAATGGGCCTTTCTCAGCTTGCACTGGGTGTAAGGCCTCTTGGTAAATCAATTACATCATTTTTTACCCTGGCAGCATGGGATCATCTTTTTTGACTGTGAGTAATCGTGTGTTTTTCCTTGGCGCTGTTTAGCTAGCAATCGTAAAAAGAACAGTAATGTTTATAAATTAAAGACATGATTGTGCTTAGAGACTCACTTCTGCTTGGGGCTGGAAAGCGGAAACACCAAGACAGTCTCTCTCCAGGAGAGCAAAATGTCAAACCTCCTGCAAGGAGCAGCCCCTATCTCTACTTTAACCAAATTCCTGCAGAAGACACAGAATCCAGCAGATGGCAGAACCTTCACTCCTACCCCACCTCAGTAGTGGCTGAACCTCTTTTATCTTGCACGCCAGGACCTGATGAGTGCCAGCCAAGAGAATTTGATGGATCACAGGAGGTCAATATTGTCTAGTACATTACCGACATTACAGTGCTTACTGGGCTCTTAGAAGACATTAAAGGGTAAACTAGAGCTAAATAACAGCACAGAACACTGAGAACCAGGACTGGTGGCTGTAAACAACCTTTATGGGACCATGGGAAACTTGGCCACACCCATGATAAATGGTCGTCCCGCTAACTAAAATCATGCTGGATTATGGATGTTGCTGGATGAGAGTGCTCTGGATTAGAGAGGTTCAACCAGTACAGTTACCCACCCACATTATCCCACAGAGACTGCTGTATTGAGGCATTAATCATTTGCTCTTACAATCACTTCCCACCTCTGGAAGTCTGAGCAATATTACAAGATTTTGCTCAAAGAAAAGTTTCACCTATTTTTTTCAGCCCAGAAGCCTTCCCAATGGAACCTCCAATTCCCCACTATATGACAACATAACAAAGGCAATTAATAGCAAAACCAGTGTCCGAAGTCTTACAGGACTCTGATTGATCTCATCAGACTACTTTCTGCTCTTTTCACACTGGACATTCTCTCCCTTGTGCTGACTGGATGTTTGCTTCAAATCCCTCTCTTCTTTAATCACTCCAAATAGCTAATCTCCCAAAAACCCCGCCAGACTCAGGTTTAAATAATCCACTAACCATCACCATCACTAAAGAATCATAGTGCTCCCATTGCTGTCTGCTCATTCTGCACACAGTTACATATCTTGCCCTTACCCTTTCTTGATTATTTACACTGTTAAGATCTGCCTTATGTTTGCAAAGCTCCTACCACAGTGGGCCCCATTCTCACTTGTCTTCTAGGCACTACAGAAATAAACATGAGAAATAAATAAAGTAAATCTAGTGCAGAAGGATGTTAAATTGTAACCTTGTTGAGGCAGGGACCGTCTTCAGTTCTGTTCATCCATCGTCCAAGGTTGAATCTGGAAAAACAGATGTCTTCCTATTGACTAAGACCTTGACTATGTCCTCTCCCCTCCAGCAGCACCCTAAGTCCTGCAAGCTTTTCTGGGGTCGATCATTTAGCCTCATGCAATCAGGCTATGACCAGAAGAGTACTTGGAAAGCAGACTGGGTTAAACAAGATTTTAAAAGCATACATCTTGTGACAGATCCCACACAGGAGGTTCCAGGATTTGACCTTCCTCATATGATCATTATATGGGCTTGGTCAACTCCGAAGCACACTTGAGCCATTAAATGAACAAATGTAAGATCAAAGACTCCTGGCAGATGAATGTGACTGCTTACAACACACCATGGAACATATCACTACCTGCTGCCCAATGCACAACCATGAAGGTTGCGTCACTGCAATAAATTTTGTTATTCCATTTGGCTTAGTCAATATCAAGTGAAACTGTAGTTATGACACCACCTATACAAAAGACTCTAGGAAAACACAATCACAGTAATAAATTAATCCCAGAGACAATTTTTAAGGGTTCAGCAGATGGACAAAGTGGTAGCTGCCTCCTATGTTTTTGGGGGGGCTGTGTGGCAGGCAGAGGTAAGAAAAAGAGACTAGGCATAAGCAAAAATAAATGTCAACAACCTATAAAACCACCAAATATACCCCTTCTTTTAAATGAAAGGAAAATCGTAAGTCATTTTTCCCTTCATTTCACATAAAATCCTCTCATAGAACAAGACCCTAGAACCCAATTGCAACTCTGCAATGTCCTGTATTTAATTATAATTTACTGATTAACTATTAGTAAGCTGCATCTATCATGACTGGGATCAAAATTCACTGTTTCTATTGTTTCTATCTCTGAAGAAGCAATAAGACACTCACAACACTAACAAATCACTTATTTACTTTAAGCAGCTTTGGAGTTTACCATCTAGAGGCAGCCAAGACTCCACCACATAGACCTACAGAGGGAAAAAGCTGTCTGGTTGAGCTACAACACAACCAAAGACAAACACAGTAAAAAAAAATGGGTAAAAACATTGGATTATATCCCTTCAAAGAGACAGAGAGATCATAAACCACAGATTACTTCTGTTGGCTGTTTTGTTGATAAACTCCTTTACAAGCACAATGCTAATGAACACAGAGACATCCTCTGGATCAGGCAGCTTCTTGACCCGATCTTGTCAGCATGTAGCTGATTTCCTAACAGACTGCCAACCCAGTGGCATCATCCACTGTTAGGGCTTTTTCCTTCATATCTTCTCCCCTCCACTCGGGGCTGTCCAAGGCAGTCAATATTTCACTGAACCTGCATGAGTCAGCATTAACGGAAAGAAAGCACAGAAGAGAGAATAAAAATGCCATCGCTCTTAAACTTTCCCTTGCAAGTATTTCAGGGCCATCTTATAGTATGTGTGTGTATGTGCACATCTCAGAATGGGGGTGGGTTCCATAGGAAGTCTTTTCTTTTTTGGATTAACATCAGAGGGTTATTTTCTCAATCATTCCTGAAATCCATCTCGCTTCTGTGTTTGGCTCCTGGTGTTAATTTACTTCTCACTAAAGTCTTTCTGCACCCCTTTATGCTTGCCAGACTCTTTATTAACCCTACTGTTGATTGCATTCCCAGGACATCTACTAGGTTGCATATAATTTGTCTAATTAAATGTAAAGAAGAGACGTATGGTGGGGCACCATTTCATCATTCCCCCTCTACTTCATGCTGTGGACTTTAATGAGGACCTGAAACACCATCTTAACTTGGCTTTAGTTTCAGCCCAGATGAGCTTTGCTTGTTAAGACAGTCTTCACTTGTCAGGAAAAATAGCTTTATTGAACTCATGGAATGCAGAGGGTTTGATTAAAACTAATCAAGAAAGAAAACCAGACTGGCGGTCTGTGAATCAAGCTTAAGCACATGTTTAACATAACCTAACCTAAACTAGCCTATCTGTTAAATGCAGATATTAATAAGCTCAAGTTACCAAAAACAATGTATGGACAAGCATAGGCACATACAGTAACATGAATACTTTTATCTCTTTAATTCAATTCAATCCATGCTTTATATAAGCCAGCAAACTTTTCAGCTCTGGTATGACTGTTTCTTTTAACTTGCACTTTAAACTTTGGAAGATAAGATGTGCCTTGAGGTTGGTTCAGTCTGGCCTGCTCCTATGTTTGGAATCTGAAAATTTATTAGTGATAATCATTACAAAATGCACATAGCCTCGATTTGTTAATTTGTTTCTTGCATCTAAATAAAAATGGATTACTGGGCATATCACATTTCTGACTGATCTAGCAGGTGGCATTCACACCACTTGCCAGTGCCCTTCTGACTTTTTTTAATACCATTTGAGAAAGGTGAAGGGAGATTTACAAAAATTTTAACATTTAAATCTCACGACCTTTCTCAACAAACAGGACATAATCACTCTGACACCTGATCACTTTTATTCT
The DNA here is from genome assembly GCF_033958435.1 of Carettochelys insculpta. Lineage (NCBI taxonomy): Eukaryota > Metazoa > Chordata > Testudines > Carettochelyidae > Carettochelys > Carettochelys insculpta. Next base: position 16,392,399 of record NC_134145.1, on the reverse strand, counting down.
GGTTACAAGCAGCGCTGTGAGTGAAGTTTCAGGGCCAATATTTTCCTTCAGATGTCTTATATCTATGTAGAGTAACACAGTGTTCCTTTCTTTCTGTTTCTATTCTAACTACTATTTCCTATTTACATACTGTTTAGTCTGAAGAAAAATACAGATTTTAGTATATGCTGCTGCTAGAAATGAAAAGCTAGTAAGCGAACATCATAATTGCAGAGTTATATCTGTGTAGCCCACGTAGTTTTAGCATTTTGTGATGCCAAGAAAGATGCTTAGTGCTATTTAACTGGATCATTCGGAAGAGCTGGGAAAAAATATAAACAACAGCTGCATGTCTAGAAGGCTGCCTGATAGGGCCCCAATTCAGTCTAACTCTACCCAGCAATGTACTTCTACCTGTGCTTAAATCCCAATGACTTCAAAGTGTGCATGTGATTAAGTGCTTTGCAAACATGTATTTAAGCACGTTTAGATGCTTACCTAAATGGGGGCCTAAATGCCTGTGGCATTTGAGGGCGCTCAATAATTTGCAGGACTGAACCCTAAATCAGGGTTGGGGAAGAAGAAGAGGTCAATGGAGCAGTAAGTCTGAACTGCTGTGGAAGTGCAATCCTTTGGATGAATGGACATTAGCAATGACTGACTGAGCTGGGAGTGTGCCTTCAGCTGCCAAAATATGGCTTGCTACTTTTTACTAACTGTACAGGGAGGTAATGGAACACAAGAGCCACAGGGAAACAAAAGAGAGAGTTATACACTGAAGTTTAAAACCATTTGGTTTCAACTCTGCGAACAGACTAGCTCTAACATAAAAAGCCAGAAGCCTTTTCTTCACTATGGTTTCCTGTGTTAATTGTTTAATATAAAATTGTACAAATGAATTCTGTTAACCTTTTAATTGCTACTTGTAAGTCACAGGGTTACTCTAAACAAAATGTCAGTGCCTTTTTAAGTGCACATGCTATAAACAGCAAAGTAACCGTTTTCAAAAGCATATAAGCATTTAAAAGGTTTGTCAGAGAGACAAAACGAGAAGAAACCCAGCATTGTGGAGAAGGCTTTTCAAGGATAATTTTCTCCAAAAAAGTTCAGGAACTCCAAACATATACAGGGATATCCTGCTCAGGACAGGGCTTAAAAAACCAAACACAGCCTCAACAAAAAAATGCAAGTGCTCCCCAGCGCCAACTCTGCTGCTCAATGAAAGATAGACAGGAAATTAACAGCAGTGGCAAGGAGGTTCCTGCCAAGAGTGAATACTGAAACAAAAGACCCTCTATTGTGTAAAAGAATCTATACCCTGAGCTATACTCTAAACTCCTGGAGTCCTTTCCTTTTATATGATCTCTGAATTGTTAGATCTTTGCACATTTCAAATTCCCTATTCGCCACTCCCCCCCTTGCAAAAAGGAAACTGATCTGCAGTTATATCAGTTTGAACAACATCCACATTATACTTTAAAATCTCTTACTGCTCCCACTTTATCCCTCTATCAGTGTGTCCACACAGAGGGGTAATATGCGCTACAAGAATGTGACTCTAAAGCGCACTAATGTGTAGTACATTAACTGGCCCAGGCAGACCCTGCTGATGCGCTTGAACCAAGTGCAGTTTCAAACACTCATGTCAAAGTGCACTACGGAGCATTTAGCGCAAAAGAGCAGGGTCCACCATGGACCACTTGATGCACAACAGGGTAGTGTGCTTTAAAAACCAGGCATCCCTGAAGAGTGCATTGCCGTGCCATGTAGACAAGCTCTAAGTTACTAGCCCTGCCTTTAGCGAAGTAAATGGGATTTTCGCCTTCACTTCAATAGATGCAGGAACAGGATCAGACCAAGCAAATGGTTCAGGGTAACCAGTCTTATTCATTACCAGCTTGGATTTAACCAAGAAACCATCCCTTAGAAAATAGATATTTGTGCATTTTACATAATAAACTGTAATAATCATGGTCCTAAGACTACCCATCAGTGTGAATTAATTATATTTAACAAGGAAGGAATACAGAGTTACAGTCCCACACAAAATTATGTTCTTCAGCTACTTAAATACACGCAAATCAAGAGAGGGAAAAGAACCAGTTGCTAAAGTATCAGCTGTGGAAGTTCGTTGGTAACATTCCAAAAACCTACATCTGCTTGGCAACAGCTCAGAAAGAGATATGGTTACTCTTTTAACAGTAACAGAGCTTTCCCAGGGTACAGTATATGAAAAACAGCTTACTCTATAGCAGAAAAGGGCCAAGCAATTTTGCACAAAACATACTATTCCCTTGCTCTGTAATAAAAATCACTGTCACGTCATCAGACTCAGTTCGACAGCAGCATCACATCACACACTTCCACATGCACATGATCCGCCTAGTATTTTGCACCAGAAAGAATTTGAAGATTTGGAGAGAAAATAGTTAAGTTTGTGATCCCAGGGTGGAAGGGGATAGGAGGCTAATGTAACACTGTGTACCAAGCAAAGGTGTCAGCAATGTTTAAAATGGAGTTCTGGTATAAACATTAGGAGGCCTCTTCTCCCTTCTGCGCACATGCATGATTCCGATTTGACACTGGCAGGAGATAAACGTAAATATTGCCAGCAGAACACAACCCGTGGGCCTGATGCTAATCTACACGCAGGCCTCTCTACATTATTCTGCTATTGTGAAAGTGACTTAAAGTGAGTATAATTATTTAAGGAACCTTTACGCTTCCAGAGAGGCATAAAGGGTCATAGCATAGCTGAGAACCAGATCCTCTAAATTCTGTTGGGAGAAATACAACATCTCTCCATCAATGAACAAAGTAATTACCCACATTTGTTCACCACAAATAACATATTTAAAAACACTGTTTTTAATTATAACATTAATTGATCTTTTTTTCCGGCTGCTAATTGGAGAGCTAACATCAGGGTTACTTTATGAGCATTAGAAGACATTTGCTTCGGTGAAGATACGTCTGCTGTGGAAAAAAGGGAGGAATTTAGCAAACAGAACAACGCTTTACAAAAGGAAGAAATGGCTTGACCACAGTTGGCTGAATTTTTATACATTAATTAATACTGTTCCAGGAAAAAAAAACAGAAAATAAAAAACTTTCCTGTGGTTCATATTTTGTTAGTGGAATTTAGGGCTGAAGTTAGAAGAATTCAGTGCCACTGCTAGGGGTAAAGGAGCAAGTGAAAAAGAAATAAAAACAACAACATGGAGTTCACAGAACTTAAACAAGAAATATAATGCATGCTTGGTGCTCTATTTCAAGTGTGTGATAAAGGGACCTGCCAGCTGTCTTTCCAGCACAGGTAGGCCCATGAACTGAGTCCACATAAAAGTGGTCTTCAACCTTTTTGTATTTAGAAACATCTTAAAAAATTTCAAATAGAGACAGACTCCTTTGGAAATCTTCCTACAGTGGTCCGCAGACCGCAGGTTGAAACCCACTGTCTTAGAAGAAACAAACCCTTAGGAGGACCAAACCCTACCCTGCCACACTGAAAGGGGACTAAATTTAATTGGTTTAATAGCCAGATCCCTCCCATCGGCCGTTAAATCAATTAAATTGAGTCTCATTTCAGTGCGGCAGGGCAGGGGCTAGGAGGAAGAGTCAGCGGTGGCAGCTGCAAATGGCTCCTTAAAGAGCCACATGCCTCACAGCCACCCAGCTGGTAACCCTTAGAAAATCTAACGGTGATCCCTGTTTGGGTCTCAGCCCATAGGTTGGGAAACCCTGACCTAGTGGCTTCAGGTGGAGCTTTGTTACTCAAAGACTGTATGACTGAGCACTTAAATAATACATAACCAACTAGGGCTATGTCTATACTAGTCACAGAAGTCAACTGCAGATATGCAATTTCAGCTACCCCAATTGTGCTCAGTTAACTAGTCTGCCTTTACAGGGGAAAGTTGACAGGTCCATCTTCCATGGTAGTGTAGCTAAACCCTAAGAGACCAGATCCCCAACTGGCATAAATAAGTACAGCTTCACTGAAGCCAAGGAACTTCACAATAAGATCAGATTTTTACAACAGCCTCAATGTCGCTTTACAGCTAGGTAAAAGTTCTTGTAGCTGCAGGATACTCTGTTGGCATTGCCTAGTGTGACCCATTTCTCCAATGATTACAGCTTGAGTCAGAAACCTGTTAAGACCCAATTAACAAAAGGTTATGCATCAGTGATGCATGTTTTGTCCGGAACTTTAATTCCATGGTTTCTCCAAGTAAATTCTCTCTCTTTATTTTCTAGTCATTAAGTCTCCTCCCTTGGGTGCCAGTAGTTTCCTATTGTGTTTTAAAAGAGTTTGCAGGCCAAAAAGTCATGAGTAAAAGGGTGATGTTACTTGTTGCTACTTCATGATGGTGACAAGGAGAAAAACTTTGCTCCTTCTGAAATACAAAACAAGTATCAACTAGGGAAGCATCTGGGAACACTGACGAGGAGGGTGAGCTTGTGAGGCTGCTCTGCTGCAACAGCAACATGCTTACTAGTGCAAGGCATTCTTATCCAGCCAGGCCTCAGGAGGCAGTGCAGGAGATTTTATTTGGCAGATGGGTGCAGCTATTTGAGCTCATGCAGTGGTGGGCTTTTGCCTCCCCAGGTGGTAGCCTGTTGGTTTTTTATGGATTTGTGAGTTACAATTCTTTTGAAGCACCCCCATGCTCTAGCATTCAGTGCTAAATAAATAACAAATAACAGAATACCTTTTTTTAAAGAACATTGCTGCCTTTGAAAAAATAGCAAGAAAGAGAAACTCCCTCAATTGTGCAAAAACAATTTCAAATGTTTGACAGTAAATCTGCACCTATAATAGAGATACATGTTATTAGTACAAAGAGCATCCTTATTATTTCCTTCAGCTATTGCACCTACTTTCCTACTTCACAAGGTACTGCTGTTTCCTATGCCCTATCAGAAGTGTTTCACTGTTCCCCAGTGGTACTGCAGTGTCCTCTCCTTCCCTAAAGGTAGATTCCACAACCTCCTCCAGGAACCCTGAAGATGTGAGCTCCTGCACAGGGTCCAAGTATACTGTGGAGCTATATGGGTTGGGGGAATGCATGGAGCTGTGGGGTGTAGAACCAAGCTATGGCACCTGTATGGGACAGGTGTCCAGTGCAGCTAACCAGTCTGTACAGATCGTCCAGCCATTCCCATGTACGCCATCTCTATGCATTCTCCTGCAAAGTGAACCATCTTTTTCTGATTTGACTCTCCTGAGGCTGCCCTACCTCCCAGGGCTCCAGAGGCAATCCAGTTTCACATCTGCGAAGGGTGGGAAGGGCTTTCATTCAATAGGCATTAATTTATGATGCGGACATGTAGGGCCTAATTATGCCCCAGCAACACATTTCACAGTTACTGCTTACATCCACACGAATGGGACATATGTATTTGGTGGCAGATTTCGATTCCTTTCCTTTTTCTTTTGACTCCAGTCTTTTAAGGTTGCTGAATTCTGCTCTTTCATAAGATTGTCAGGTGCCCGTCAAACTCTAAAGATGTACACCAGGCACAGCCAGTTAGCAATTCCTTTCCGCTGGTTATATACTTTTCATTTTAATTTGTACTGTTGCAGCAGTATTCTTCTTTTCCTACCCACTCCATAGTCCATTTCTGACTGAATCCACTCCTTCTTATTATGTGTAATGCTTCCCTAGGAGTCTCCACTGTATTTCAGAAATTTTCCACAGCCCCCTAAGTGTTTCCAGATGACACCATATTCTACAGGTAACTTGAGTTAATGCCATTCCTTAAGCAAAACTCTCTGTAAAATTTTCCACTATCTCAGCAGTACTGTATGTGCTGTCATTAAAGCAAATCCATATATATATCTGAGCAGGATTCATGAGGATGTCGGATTGTTTGGCAAGTCCCAATTATGTTTTATATTTCGTTAAACTTCTGCACACAAGTCTTTTGCCTGCCCAGCAACCATGGTGTTTTTACAACCAGAAATACACTTTTCTGAAAAATAAACAGTGACAGCTTACAGTATATCACAGGACGGGAGCAATGTCTGTAACACCATTCTTGCTCATGCTGTCTTTTTACTGTGTTCTGGAATAGTAGCTGTTGAGTTTTGCGATTGCTTTCTGTGAGAGCAGGAATGAACCCTAAATGACAAACATCTGCTCAATGCACCAGCCATGAAAATATTTCCATCCTGCTATCGGCAAATGTTGGTGACGGTTCATGCTCATACAAAAAACAGCTTCAGTGCCTCAGCTCTGCATACGTACTACGGATTGAACCTCTCTCACCTGGCACCCTCAGGACCTGCCAGTCAACAGGAGGTCAATATTTTCTTGCACATTTCCAACTCTTTCACAGCTTACTGGGCTCTCAGAAGATATTTATTGGTAAATTAGAGCTAAATAACAGCACAAAACTCTGAAAGCCAGGACTGGTGGCTGTAAACAAATTTTATGGGACCTCAGGAAACTTGGCCACACACATGATAAGTGGTTGTCCAGCGAACTAAAATCATGCCAGATTATGGATGTTGCTGGACAAGAGAGTTCCAGATTACAGAGATTCAACCTGTACAATTACAAAGAGGGTCTTTCCTTATATGTTGACTATTCAATCTACACCTCAAATCCCAGTAACAAAACCACAGAATACCCACTGAGGAATTTCTTTTCATCTCTAAATATGACTGTATCATTAAAAGCTACAGGAATGGCACACAAATTCGTGCTGCAATAATTGTGTAATGTTGACAGAGAAATTTCAGGCAGAGCTAGATTGTGTATTTTTGACGTGATAGAAAATTAAGAAGGGCAGGGGGGAGCTTGCATTTTGTAAAGAGTACCATTATGGCACTGATTATAAGGCATCTGATTTCATTCTCCTATCTCCGAGAAAGCATCAAAGATGGCACCACCAACAAATAACATCGCAATTATTCAGGTTTCAGAGAAATTCCTTTAAAAATGACTACTTAGATTCAAACACAACAACTATATATTGATTTGTCCTACTTGGCTTGGACCACAATAAGCAATCGGGCAAAAGGCAAATGCTTAATAGTACTATTTTGTGTGGTTTGCCCAATTGGTACAGAGGGCTAGCTTGCCAGTGGTTTAATTAATGAGCTATTTTACGATTGGTTACTTTTTCATCTTTTGCATTTTTATCGAGGAATAATGGGCAGCTTTACACTAAAATGACTTTGTTAGCCATTCCATTTGCTAAAACAAATAACAAACTTTTAAAACAAAGGAACTCACATGCACACTTATTTCAAAATTCATATATATTTTAGAACAACAAAATTTTTAAAATACTTATTACTATCATACTTACTTTTAGGATTTCCCCTCCACCACAAAAAAAAAAAAAAAAAAAAAAAAAAAGAAGGAAAATAGATTCCGCTGCCTATTAAATTGCTTTTAGAAAGCTGTTAAGTGCTCTGTTTTGATTTGAAGGTTTTACATATCCAAATGCACCCCAAAACAGTTTTAATTCTCTTACTTCCCTGATCTATATTCCAGCTTTCCAGATGGACCATCAGCTTTACACCAATGCCAGCAACAGCTTGTGTATTGTTTGTTTAAAACAAAGATGATGGATTAAATATCATATGCACTGAGAGGAAAAAGGTTAAGGAGAATACTCTTCGACTGAATTGTATTGCTAAGCAAGTTTGAGACATGTCTGGAGTTCAAAAAGTTGAACAATACAAATAAAGATGGAATTCTAGACTTCACAGCTGTTAAGGAAAGCTTTTATCTATCTGCCACAAGAATCCTCTCCAACTAGAAAGAGTTAAAGTTGTGCAATGATATGATCATTCTCCAAATTATACAGCCTAACTAACAATTATGTCATTTCACTCATTCATTCACCCATCATGTGCCCAGATTAAACAGTAACACTTTGTTTTAAACATTCTGCTGAAATGAGCAAATCGGCATTTCCTTCACCTATATTTAACCGTTCAGCATGGCAATAAACGTAGACTCATTTGAACTCAAATGAGTTCAACTAAGAGTTTGCCACTTTTATATCAGTCAAAATCAAATGAAGAGATACCAGGAAATTCCTTTTTGTGCAGTGCTTATCTTAGCATGCTTATTAGACTTTGGCTGACAACACTGGCTATGAATAGAGATATGTACAGAGGTATTGAGATTCTGAGATTTAAAAGCAACAAATTAGAAATTCACAAGAAAGAGGAGGATAGAAAGAGAGATGGAATTTATCTTATATACTTGATTATTCATAGTAGGAAAAACTGACAAAAAGTATATACTGAAGATATTTTTAAAGCATCATGTATAAAATAAAGCTGTAGTGTAGTCACAATAATTTGGAGATATATCATTTAATGAGATAATCATCACGAATAGCAGAATACAAATTTTGAGCTAGTGAGCAGTTCGTGGCTGTCTTCTTTCAAAACAGCCTTCTTTCCTTTTTTAATACTATATGCCCCTCAGAAGCAGAATATAAATTTAGCAGAGAGACACAACTGAAACAAAAAACAGAAGCTCCAACACACAATGTGCATTGGCATAAACAAATTCTGCTGTTTCTCTGCAGATTTTCCAGCACACACAGCAATGGGCACAGAACACCTAAGATTAGAATTTGGGCCACTGAGCTGCATCACAACCAGATAAGGTGGAGAAGTTTTGTGATGCCCATGTCTGGCATCAGTGTTAAAATCTGTAGTGCTACCAACACCTCCAAGATGCCAGTTTGCTGCCATCCATTTCATATGACAGCATAGAATATAAGGCAGATTGCGTATCTAATGAGCTACACATACTGTAGATCCAAGTCAAACTCTGGAATACATGTGGAATTGTCTAAAACTCTAAAATATGGCCCTTATGGTGTCTTGACTGCCAAAACCACAATTAATTCAATCTTACTGCCACTAATCTCCTTGTATAATACATATGGTTGACATTCTTCTTTAACTCTAGTATTTTTTGCATATGTGTGTATAAAAGTGGAATAGGAGAGTACATGAACAGGCAGACAAACAAATAATATGCTATAATACAAAATGTTCCCATTAGTCACTAGAAAACCCACAACATTTAATAGAAGCAAATATAGTTTAGATAAACATGAGGAGCCACGAACAGACAATAGCAGAACCTGGTCTGTTCTGCATTCAGCATATTACATGCACTCTTCTGTATGAATGAACCAGATGGGCTTTTCTAATACTATTTTCATACATTAAATTTAAAATTTAAAAAGCAAGACTTAATTTTAATTTATTCCTTTGTTCATTTGGCAAAGAGGTCCCTTTGCCAGACTTCAGACTTTCATTCTAGATACTTTAAGTTCTGCTGTGGTTTCAATAATTTTCCATTCATATAAAATCAGAGGAGCCAAAGAACAGCCATATTGAATCAGACCAGTGGTCCATCTAGCCCAGTATCCCGTCTTCTGACAGTGCGAGATGCTTCAGAGTGGAAGAACAGAACCTGGTAATGACCATCTCATCCATCCCATCATCCAGGCCTGGAATCTGGCAGTCAAACAGTTTAGGATACCCAGAGTAGGGGGTTGTATCCCAGACTATTTTGGCTTACAGACATTAATGGACCTATCCTCCAGGAACTTATCTAATTCTTGTGGAACCTAGTTATACTTATGGCCTTCCCAACATCCTGTAGCAATAAGTTCCATAGATTGACTGTGCATTGTATGAAAAAATACTTCCTTATGTTCATTTAACCTGTTGCCTACTAATTTAATAGGTGACCCCTGGTTCCCGTGTTGAATAGTAACAGAGAGGTAGCCATGTTAGTCTGTACGCCAACAAAACAAAACAGCAGAAATGTAGCACTTTAAAGACTAACAAAAGGATTTATTCGGCGATCAGCTTTCGTGGGACAGACCCACTTCATCAGATCAAAGCACATCTGATCTGATGAAGTGGGTCTCTCCCATGAAAGCTCATCACTGAATAAATCATTTTGTTAGTTTTTAAAGTGTTAGATTTCTGCCGTTCCCGCCCCCACCATGGTTCCTGTGTCAGGCAACGAGTCAGTAACATGACTTCTCTTTACTAAAACCATGTTGACACTTACCCAACATTTCATGTTCGTCAATGAGTCTCATAATTCTATTCTTTACTATAGTTTCAACTAATTTGCTTGGTACTGAAGTTAGTCTTATCTGCCTGCAACTGACAGGATTATTTCTGGACTATTAATCAGCATTATATTTGCTAGCCACTCATTATTGGTAGAGGGGGTGATTTAAGCAACAGCGTTACATACCACCATTGGCAGTTCTGCAGTGTTAGAGGCTTCCAAAGTTTTGGGTGAATACCGTCTGGCTCAGGTGACTTATTACCGTTTAACTCCTCAATTTGTTCCAAACTTTCCCTACTGACATCTCAGTCTGGGACAATTCCTCAGACATATCACTGAAAAAGAATGGTTCACTTTTTGAAATCTCCCTCACAGCTTCTGCAGTAAAGACCTGTGAAAAGAATTAATTTGGCTTCTCTGCGACGGCCTTGTCTTCCTCAAGCGTTCCTTTAGCCCCTTGATCATCCAATGTCTTCAGTGACTGGTTTGCAGGCTTCCCGGCTTCTCATGTGCTATTAGTTTTCAGGTCTTCTGCTCTTCAAATTCTTTTTTGGCCTGCCTAATTATACATTTACACTCGACTTGCCAGATTTTATGTTCCTTTCAATTATCCTCAGTAGGAAACGTTAACATGGAGGAAAACTATGTTTGGTTCAGTAAATAAGAAACAGACCTTCTTTTGAGATTCATGTTATTTTATGCAACGGGAGCAATCTTACAGGAGAAGGTAAAAGCCACATATTATTAGTCATTCATGCCTCATTCAAATAAATGAGCAAGGAAGTAGTATTTATTAAATCTCATCAATTTCCTAGGCAAACTGTGTGTAAATTACAGATTATACAACTTTACAAGCTGCATTGCTTGATTCTCTTTCAATGCACTTCTGCCAAACGATAGGTCAGTTGAAAACTTTTTCAATAGTTATGGAGAATGAAATGCATCCATAGTTGAGCATGTTGTAATATAGTTTTCTTAAAGTCATAATTTAGCTCATAATATTACTGAAATCTACTATAAACATTCTCTCTATGACCTTTATTCTCAGTCAGGGTACATGTGCTCCTGGGTGCATGCAGCAGTGTTCTGATGCGGGTATGTCAATTCATCTAGATATTTACCTAAGTTTTGCAACATGACACATAAAAAGCATTAGTGAAATCAGTACAAACTAAAATTTCATACGAGCAATTACTTGTTTATACTGCTCTATATATTATACACTGAAATGCAAGTACAATATTTATATTCAAATTTATTTATTTTATAATTATTTGGTAATATAAAAAGTCAGCAATTTTTCAGTAATAGTGTGCAGTGTTATTTTTGTATTTTTATGTCCAATTTTGTAAGCAAGTAGTTTTTAGGGAGGTAAAACTTATGTATATGCAAGACAAATTAGACTCCTGAAAAGGGTACAGTCGTCTGGAAAGGTTGAGAGCCAATGGTTTATGGTATACCTTATTTTATGATATACAAATTCTTTGCAAATGTAAATACAGCCACATCTATTAGATATACTCCTTGTAAATTCACCATTTCCTGTTACTAACAGTTAATATTAAAACTGGCTCCAGATTTGAAAGCATCTTTTCATTTTTTTAACTGTTCAGTAAATCAGAGGCGGGGGGGGGACAAAACCTCAAGAAACATCTTTAAATGTGCAACTAGACATATCTTTGATGGTATTATGTTGATAGTTCCATTTTGTTCCCTTTCACATTTTCATTTTTTAACTCCAACTATTCTTAATATACTATTTGCTTTGCATAAAGCCCTACATCAGCTCAAACACTACCTATACCAATGGTTCCCAACCTTTTCACTCGTGCAGACTCCACAATCACCTGCCTAAACTGTTCACGGACATGCCCCCATTACGCCTCCAAACTCTTCACAGCCCCCATCAAAGCCAATTTTAGCCGCTATGTACACATTATTAAATGAAAAAGAAAACCACAGCATAGATTGTCAGACAGCCATTAATAACATTATTGGAGGATATTTAATTTAAAAATTGATGTAACTCTGCAATTTATTTAAAACTTGTATTCTATGGCCATTTTTATTTATCTTTTTTTTTCTTTCATTAATCCCTCCAATACCCTCCCAGGCCTCCAGGAGTTTGAGGACCCCAGTTCAGGATCCACTGATCTATACCAAATTCACTCTATTTCTTTCTTACTGCCATATTACCACCACCAGTGGGGCTGGTGAAGTTGTGCACTTGGCACAATATAGCCGTTAACAGCCATGGGGAAACCCAGAAAGTGGCACAGATTACAGACCTAGATATGTAATATGAAATCACAGAACTGGGAAGAATCTCGAGATGTCATCAAGTCCAGTCCCCTGCACTCACTACAAGACCAAGTGGCACCTAGACTCATGGTTTCCAACTAGTTCTGAAGCAGTAGTCACTGTAGTGGCTACTGCTATAGCGAACTAGCCACATTATTCTACTAATATATTTACTGTTCAAGATAACTAGCCACACTCAATCAGACCAACAGCCACATGTGACTAGTGGTTAGTGTGTTGGACAATATAGATCTAGACCAAACCAGGTAGAGTGGGGGCAGGGCCTGGGGCAGAGCTTGGGGTTGAGCAGCAAGCACCCCTAGCACATTGGAAAGGCGGTGCTTTGTAGTTTCAGCCCCACAGTTGGAACCTAAGCCAGGAGCCACATATTAACTTCTGAAGAGCCACATGTGGCTCCAGAGCCACAGGTTGGCCACCCCGGTCTATCAGCATTACCAACACTTCCACTGCTTAATGGCCTTTTAGTAGACATTTAAGGGTAAATTAGAGCTAGAAAACAGCTTGGAATACTACGAGCCAGAACTGGTGGGTGTAAACAAACTTTATGGGACCATGGGGAATGGTCACACTCATGACAAGTGGTTGTCTAACTAATTAAAATCATGCTGGATTGATGTTGCTGGACAAGAGAGAGCCGGATTACAGAGGTTCAACCTGTAATCATCATCATCAATTACAGCAGCATTCAGAGGCACTGCAAAAATATGTCCCAGACAGCTTGTAGTCTAAACGGATAAGACAGACAAAAGGTGAAATAAACAAAGTAACACTGTCCCCATTTTCCAAATGGGCTATGTCTACACTACAAGCATCTTTCTACAGAAGTTACTGTCAGAAAAGATTTTCCAACAAAACGTCTGTCAACAGATTGCATCTACACATAAAAGAGGATCAATATTTTGACCTGCTCTGATGACAAAAGGGTCCCCCCGGAGCACCTGCACAGCTTTTTGTCAACAGTTTCTGTAAACAAAATGCATTTTCTGTGTAGATGCTCTGCAAGTGTTGTCAACAAAACTCTTTAGTGTAGATGTAGCCAAGAAGAACTGAAGCACTAAGTTACTTAGGTGATTTGCTCAAGATCCGCGACAGGAAGTCTATGACTAAACTAGGAACTGAATGAAAAGCTCTTGAGTCCAAGTTCAGTGTTTTAATCACTAGACTACCATCTCTCTCAGATACATCTCCTAATATTCTTTTAAGTTTTCCAAGAAGTCATATCCATCCACTTGTTTTCAGCCAGAATGGTTGCAGGAAGCTGCAGGATCTGTTTGGTTGAGTTTTGGTTCGTTTTGTTTTCTCCGGAAATAAATATATTTGCAACGAGAAGGAACAAAGTATAAATGTTAAAATGCAATATACAGTCAAAAACACTGTGTTACAAAGGTAGTCACTAAGTTATATGTGGTGAAGGTCATCTTGATTTGCTAAAGGAGAGGGAGGATGAAAAAGAGCTACAGTTCTAAGGCACGAAAATTTATCTGACAGAACTACAGTGCATCTCCCATGGTCTTCTGGCCATGGTAAGTCCTCTGCTTTATAACAGAGGGTCAGAACCCACAGCTTCTGTGATTTCAACGAGAGCTGAGAGAGCTCAGCCCTTCACAGGATGAGGCACACCTGCAAAGTTGTTAATTAAAGGGAAAATGCATTCTAAAAAAAAAGATGACTGATGCAACTTCTTAGTGTTCTCATCTTAACTGACGAACCAACGGCCATAATGGATAAAAGAAACAGACAAGCCATAAAAGGCTGAAGTTAAAAGAAAAAAGCAAAGAAATATCCCATGATTTATTTTTGCTTTTTAAAGAGGATGGTGTAATGACTTTTCTCCTACTTGGTTCCACTTTGCTCTGCAGACAGTCCCATCGATTCCAATGGGACTTTACATGTGGTAGGAGAATCACAATCTGTCCCTTCACTTTGAAAAACGTAAGCCACTGTTTAAAAAAGGAACTCAACCTTCAGAACTAATTAAATATCAGCAAGAGTTATTTCAGGTATACTAATTATTTAAATTAACAAATGCCATTCGATTTACACCAAATGAAAATGAGGAACATAGTGTAATGCCAATTCTTTTGATTACTGTGGTCGTAGCTTATGTTTCTTTACAGTTTCCCTTAATGAAGGACAAACAGAAGTTTCTCTCCACTACACACCTTCCAGCATCACTGTACTTTCTAGTGCTTTCCCTTATAGTCTACATCATTCATTCTGCTCAGCAACTATATTCACTTCTGTTGCACAGCTATTAATTATCTAGCCTACTGGCAAGGTGACTGTGCTTTGCCCTGCCAACCAACAGAACAGATCTGAAAGTTTAGGAGTGTTAAAAGATTTAGGGCCCAGAAAGGAGCTAGGTTTACATGTGCAAATCCCACTGGCTTCAGCAAGAAGGAATGTGAAAAGAAGATAAAGGAACAAAATATCACACACGCATGTTTCATATTACTGAATCCATTTCGCCAAAGGCATCAGCTATAAAGCTCTGTTTTCCCAATTTCATCTAGAGTGTCTATATGTAGTAGTTACTTATGGAGTCCCTCCTGTATCAATGTAGGAATATATACGTCCTCACTCATTTCTGAATGGGAAGGGAAAGGATAATATGCCTATTTGATTTAAAGGAGATCAGCATTTCTCAAATTGGGGGTCACCAGGTTATTTTTGGGGGACATGACATTGCTACCCTCACTTCTGTGCTGACTTCAGAGCTGGGTGGCGGAGAGTTGGAGTGGTTGGCCGGACACTCAGCTCTGAATGCAGCACCCTGCCAGCAGCAGCACAGAAGTGAGGGTGGCAATAACATAACAGGTCATCCTTTTTCTGTGCTGCTGCCTTCAGATCTAGGTGGCCGGAGAGTGGTAGCTGTTGACTGAGGGCCCAGGTCTGCAAAGAGAAGCACAGAAGTAGGAGTGGTAATACCAGAATCTTGAGAACAACAAGAAGTCCTGTGGCACCTTATAGACTTAAAAGATATTTTGGAGCATAAGCTTTTGTGGGCCCACACACGCATCTGATGAAGCGGGTCTTTGCCCACAAAAGCTTATGCTCCAAAATATCCGTAAGTCTATAAGGTGCCACAGGACTTCTTGTTGTTCTCAAAGATACAGACTAACACGGCTACCTCTCTGATACTTAATACCAGAACTTGTTATCCTTCATCTGCAGTGCCAGTGGCAAAACTATCTTCAGAGCTGGGCTCCCCACCTGCAGCCCCCAAGCTCCAGCGGCCTTGCCCTGAAAGCACTGCTGCCAACATATAAGGGTAGCAGTACTATAACCTCCCACCCCCACAGTAATCTTTCAACTCCCTCACAACTCCATTTTAGGTCAGGACTCCAATAAACAACATCATGAAATGTCAGGTTTAAATAGCTGAAATCATTAAATTTGTGATTGCTTAAATCTTATGATTGTGAAATTGATCCAAATGAACTGTGAATTTGGCAGGGCCCTAGTGAAATCCTGAGCACAACTCACATACAGCAGTGAAGAACTGGGCAACAGATTGGAACAAAAGCTTAAACATTCCACTTAATAGGAGAGCAACAGTGCTTGTATAAATATTTCTTCTGGGGACGGCCAACGAATAGAGTGTAAGTGCAGTGTCCTAGCATATGGGGATCAGAGCTCAAGAATCTCCTTCACTCAGGAGCTCAGAACACAGTGAAGGCAGAGTGTGATGAGCTGAAGACTCCCTTACTTTCCTGTCTAACCCACACATCTGGATCAGAGGTAGTGCTGACAATCTCTTGTCAAGGCCAGCAGGTACAAACAAAAGAATAGGGTAAATCCAGTGGGTCTAAAGGTCCTCCGGAAAGGAAAAAAAGTTCTATCCTCTCCTGGTCACATGAGGAGACAGTTATTTTTACTGTCATTCACCTGCAAGCCTAGGAAGTGATGGTCAAAAATTCAGGAACTTGCTTTCTTGCTGGCAAATGCAGCATTTGAAATGTAATGGAACAGAAGCGATCAGGGAGTTTTGTGGGAAATAAATCAGCCGATAGCAGCTACCTGTGAATACCCCTTCTACCTTGATGCTTTATTCAGCTTTTTCCTTCAAGTGCCTCAAAGGAAGCTGCTAGATAAAGGAACCTACTGCTTCTTTTCTGCACCAAATTATGGAGGAGTGAGTGTCCAATACCTAAGTGTGCACATTTTTGGAACAGATGACACAGTGACCCACTAGCTCACACACTTCTATTCATTCCCTACAATCACTTTTCTCTTAAAGACATAAAGGCATCTGGAGCCTATTCAGCCATCAACCTTCAGGGATTTATGTACATTACTCCCATTAGCTTTAATGGAAGTTAAGCACATACAGTAATTTCCCCTATGCTTCAAGAAGAGAACAGACCCTTATGGATGAAAAGTTTGCTGGTAAGAATTTCTAATACAATGGAAACATTCTGTCTCTTTTAATTGCCATTTGCTTCTAAGTGAAACTGCTCTGGGTGTGGGAAACCAGGAGGAAGTCCAATTCAATTATGCAATCCTTGCCACCTGGTAAGCTTTATTTTGTACAGAGTACTGTACTAGCACTGGCGGACTCATTCAGGTTCAGAATTGCATAATTATTGTTTAATGAAAAAGAAGGAAGGGTATAAGTCATCTACTCAATTATAATGCAATCTATGCAAGAGCATATGAATATATACAACATATATTATATATAAATATATATAAAATGCAAGAGCTACATTTTGTACAGCTATTTATGATTATTAATTCATTATGGTCTCCAGCTTACAAAGCTTTCCAACACAGAAATAGAATTTAAAACTAATACAGTATGTGATTTTATTCCATCCTGCAGGCTGATGCAACCGATCAGCAGCCTTGCTCATTTACAAACACAAGCACTAATTTACATCTGGGGTCAGCCCACTGATTGGATGGGATGTTAAATCACTTTGATATATAAAGATTTTCATTGGGGGAAATGCATACTCCCTTTGACTTAACTAATGAAACTCTAACAACATAATAGAGCATATGAAAATTTGTAGGTAGCACTGCTGATTGGTAACACTTTCATTAGTGACTAGAAACACCTACAGCTGACAGTTTATCAAAACTGCATACCATCACTACTAAATAACATTCCAGAATAAGTTATTGGCTCCTGAACGCTAATGAGCTTTATCTGAGTCCAAAGACATCCAGACATCATTTCTCTATGTGTCAATTAATGAACAAACCACATGAACCTCTACTCTAAACCTGAGGTACTCAGTGTTTTTGAAACCAGTTTTTAAATGTGCACAGGTACAAATAAAAGGTGTACTATCGAGGCTAACAATGGCATAGGTTAAACAAATTCTGTTTTCTGATGTAGAATAAACTATTAACGCTTTACTTTCATAATATTCGAAAAAACCCCACACCACCCTGGTCTTTCTATTTGTGAGTAAAACAGCAATAGTTTCAATCACCTCAATGCTGACATTTAGCCTTTCTTCCACTGTTACGCTACCCAGACATAATTCTGGGGTCTAACAATAAACAAAACCACTCTAATAGTTCTATAAATTGCAATAATTATTTTTATATTTTAGATATTTTATATTTTAGTTCTATTTTATAATAGATCTTGCAAACTGCCAGAGAACCTGCCTTGATGTAACCAAGGAAACAAATACCTGAGGGAAAGACTTGCACTAACTCAGTTGCTTTGGTTCAAGCCCTAACAATTTCCCTGAACTATGCCAGACAATAAACAAAAGCCATAGGTGAAGCTCCGACAGTGCTAGTCAACTCCTTCCTGATCAGGTCATCGAACAAAGTCTTTCTAACAGGCACCATCGAGACTCAGGTATAAATCTAAAAGATCCTGAAGCCAATATCCTGAACTAGGGAGGGTCAATTGTATTTCCACTGAATATACAGTTAAAACTTTTCAGATTCATGTCTGGTGCTATTTATTCCAAACTGGCCCATGCTAGAGAACTATCTAACTTCCGGAAGCCAGGTGAATTCCTTAGTTTTGCCTGTGTTTTCCTTGAATTGGGTTATAGCATCAGACCAAATGTTTACTGTGACCTTGGAAAGTCTGTAAACACTTGGAGAATCAAAAGAGGACAGTCAACTCTGATGTATGTGTAGTACTCACAGGGAGTGTTGAGCCTCTTCACATTACTTTGCAAGCCCTCTTTTTTAGAAAGCAGAGCCTTACAATATATTAGACATGATCCCTCTCTTCCAACAACTTTATTCCAACAGAGTGACCCTAGATTTGCACAGGTGTGAGAGAAGAGTTAACCCTCCCCCATGAGATAAGTTATACTAAATGTGGGAAATGATGATGAATCACTGTTTGACAGTGTTATGTATCTTTGAAGCACAGGATGCTTTGAAAAGTGATATTCCATAAATAAAAGAGGCACATCCTATTACAAAAATGTGAGGCACTAATTGTTAGTGTATCTTCAATTAGTGTATCTTCAATTTCTGACATAATGAACCTGCCAATTTTTACTGCAAAGTGAAAATGCATTTCTCTATTTTGGGCAAGTAGGTTAAGCTTCTTAAGTAATTCTTTGTTGTTTTGACTTCAACAATTTATGCAAATGAGATGTTAATTAGGGTAATTGTAACTTAAATTATGCTTGTGTAAACCTCACCATTGGTAGGAAAGTGTGGGAATCCAGACAACTGGTATTTAAAGCAGCTGTACTAACTCACTTCTGAAAGCAAAGCATACCAAGATCACTTTCATGTCTTTACAATTTGTTTTTATGAGGTGATAACATTTTTACAAATACCATCATTTTTGCTTTTTTATATTGTAAGTGACAGTCTGACATTTTACAACTGGCTTATTGAAAACAAGAATTGAGCACTCTAGCTGTAACGGACATTAACTGCTGAATAGAGATTCAGATGCTAATGAGGTGAGAGGGGCTCCAGAAAGTTTTGATAAATGCTACACACACTCTAACTAGCAGTGAATGTGGGTTGACAAAGAACATCTACAGCAGGGTTCAATAAAATGTAACCCTTTAAATTAATCATACTGGCAGTATTTAATAGAATGCACAACAGTCTCCTTTCTGATGGCTATAAAGCTGAAGAAATGCAAAGTTTCAACAAATGAATGTTCCCACATTCCCCTCCTCATGCGGCTACCTTGATTTGATCTTGCACAACTGTTAAAAAAGGATAGTTACTGTAAATAACAAAGTAAGGGGTTTAATTGAATCTTTTAAAGCACTTTTTCACTTTTGTCTAGATTCTACTGACCAAACACTGCTTAGCCCAAAAATATAGCATCACAATCATAATCAATCATGCCAAAAGGAAAGTCTAAGAACACAGCAAGAGGACCTTCAATCCACAATTTTCTGATAGGCCTTTTTTCATCCGTATTTGGTTATTTTTTCCCTATAGGTTCAAAGGAATTTTAAAAATGGCAGAAGATTAAATCCTGCACTCCTTTCTCAGGCAAAAGCTTCATCAACTACCCTGAATGTTGTCACAGTAAAGATTGCAGACTTGGGATTTATGCTCTCAGACTTCAGAGTATAGTGATGTAAAAAGTTTCAGACTGGTTACCTTCTTGACTTATTTTTACTCACTCAAGTTGTAAGTCGCTAATATTCATAACTCAGTCAGGTCAGTTACTAAATACTAGCTTGTAGGATTCCAGGACGTAAGATGGATCATCACATTTCTTAAACCAGTGCAATACACTAACATGTTATTTCTTCTTAAAGTGACAATCCCTAATATCCTTTTTGGTTTTCACTAATTTTAATCTTGGCAGGAAGTGTAAATGCGTGCACTCAGCAGCATTACAGCTTTGCTGGCTGTCAAAATTTTGTCTAGGCCAATGCTTGAGTGGTATTCTTGTCATTTTACAGAGATAAGAAACTTCTCAGGCTGACATATAAAGTCTCCTAAAACAGAGAGTTATGTTGAAATGGAGACAAACTTAACCTACTAAGTGTACTTCAGCTGATTTTGAAAACACATTATGATACAGTCTTATTCTACGATAATGAGTGAGTTGTTCAATAAGAACTGAGCTCAAGCCATTATAGGTCAATTTAAATATCTGGATAAATAAAACACATATGTATGAATGAACATGGAAAAAAACACAAGTATCTCTTTTACAGTTTTTATACCTTGTAAGTTTACCGTAGTAAGCACTTTCAAATGAAGTCTCTGCTACCATTCACTCCTTTGAGACTGATTAAACTGATATATTTGCCCTCTCTAGACATCAGTTTATTATTCAACTTTTTTGTGCGTGTTGAGAAATTCTAACACTCAAAAATGAAGAAGTCGAGAAATGTAGGCTGAGGTTTAAAAGTGGCCATTTAGCCAAATTGCATACCTGTGCTGTGTCAGCTATATAGTAGATTCATCTCATTCCATTGGTCTAATGGATGGCAATTGAATTTAATTAGCAAAACTACTCTGACTTAGTCTCATACTGTGCTGAATGTAATGAAATCTTTCTCCTTTTTTTTCCCCTCAAATAAAGTATGTCCTTAACTCCACAGTTAGAATATTAAAAGCCATATATGTTACACTTAAGGACATAATACTACCATTCCCTTTCACAAGACTTAGGTTTAGTTATTGTATTGCACAACATAAAATAATATAAAAGATACTTTGATAGTTACATACAGTATAGATTCAATTACCAGGATGTCACCATTAAAAGCACTTTTATAGTATGAATAAAATGCAAATCCTCTTTATGGATCAATACCAGAACCATAACTCTAGACTGCATCCTGAGTAGGAAGTTAGCCTTAATAAATCATCTCCACATATTAAAAGATACAAACGATATTTCTTTGGAAGTATTTTTTTTAAAAACAGACATTACTCTCCAGCTGCCATATTTCTCCTGGGCTGGTTCATTTTATCTAAAGAAGCTCAGCTTTACAAGGTTGCTTGGGAATGGCTCCCTCTGAAGTTGATGGGAGCTTTGTAAACCAAAAGACCCCAAGACTGGGACCTATAGATTTAACCACACCTTTTTAAGATGAGAACTAAGAAGAAGAAAATGAGACAAGGCAATGTTAAACAGCACAGTTCTGTGCATCCAGCTCTGCCTTTATTTAGCTAAATGTTCTGACTCTGACAAAAAGAAGTTTTCAGTAACTAAAGAACCTCACCTACATAAAATGTAGAGGAAAAAATGTTCTTCCTAATAGATTTTGAGAGAGTATTACCATTAGGTCTAACTTTTGCCTGGCCAGGCACAAAGAGACAAGTTCCTATGATTGATTATTGTGGTATCTCTGCATCTTTGACTTTGAACCATAACCCTTTTTTTTTTTTTTAACACACAATGACAGTTGGGACCTACCATTTGCCATCTGTAGAGATGGAGGGGGGAAAAAAGGACTTAGCTTACATTAATCAACCAATTAAGAACAGACTTAAACAAAACACTAAAGCATAATAAAAACCTGACTGCTTAATAGGCTTCTACTTTTAATAGTTGCTTTCCTGCCGTCTGCTTCACAAGAGTTGTACTGTTCTATTGGAGCCTTAAAACATTGTGAGTCAAGAGACCTGTGCACTTTAAGGACCTGAATCCTTAAGTCATTTAGCAATCTGAAGTGAAGATGGGGGACCCCAGCATCTTGCAGGATCAGGCACTATGTGGAAAAAAACTATGTTTGAGAACAACAGCTGTAAATCATACCAATATAATAGGACACCTGCCATTTATCTCAATTACAATCATTACAGAATGTTGTTTTTACATAAAATCACTATCTAATCAAAAGATACAAATCACTGCTTCAGTAGGAATTCACCTTTTCTTTCAAAGCTCTCAGCACTACCTTGGCATGTAATATATTTTGCTTCCACATTCTTCATCACACACAGTAAACACCAAACAAATGAATGGTCACTGGGGGCCAAATTCTACTCTCTGCTACACTGACATGGAGTAAATCTGTCAAGTCCAAGCTATTTGGAGCCAATGTCTGCTCTCAGTCATGATGACTGAAGTCTGGAGTAAATCCAGATCTCCAGAATTTACATCAGCGGAACTGAGTGCAGAATTAGGTCTGAAATGCTTACACTCGGGTAAATGGAAACTTGGGCAATACTGACGTAGTAAACACTATGTTAAAAGTGGAGGATGACTCAACCTTCTCAACAGCAAGCTCAGGTCTGGTCTACATATAAAGCACAGCTGCGCTGTTGCAACTGCACCACTGTAGCAATTCGGTGAAGATATTACTATGCCCTAAGGGACAGCTTCTCCCGTCAGTGTAATTAATCCACTTCCATAAGAGGCAATTGCTGTGTCAATGGGAGACACCCTTCTTTCAACACAGAGCTGTCTACATCAGGAGCTACGTCAGTATAACTGCGTCATTCATGGATGTGGATTTTTCAAACCTCTGAATGACGTAGTTATATCAGTGTAACTTTATAGTGTGGACCTGGACATAAGACATTGGTAGAGGAGAGTGAGAGAGAGAGAGAGAGAGAGAGAGAGAGAGAATATCAGAGACAAAAATAATACAGTGCAATCTAATCCAGACTTGCAAGGTGTTTAGCTTTGATTTATATTTGGAAATAAGGATCAAATAGCATGTGGAACTGTTCATATTCACAGGGAAACCTTTGGTGATGTAGAGATCAGCGGAGAGTCCGTAACCAGACGTAATATTAGCTAAAGAGAGAGAAAGAGATTTTTTGTTCCAGACATTTTCAAGACCAGCCATAAAGCTGACAGCAACAATGAGAAATATCTAGAATCAATGAAAACCTAGTTCTCTCCACTGTTTTCCTAGTACTCATCAAAGCAACTTTTAGTCACTGGAGCTTTAAGACTTCTGTACTCAGTGGAATGATACTACACAGAAACTGATTAATAACAAATGTTGATAAAAATAAAGCATTTATAAAAATGAATCATCTATCAACCAAACCATTTTATATGTACCTAAATAATCCCTTTTAGCACATAATAAATTGCAAATAAAATAGGATTTTCCCCTGAAATAAGTACATTTTTGTAATGCTGATAACTGAAATATGGAACAAACTTGCACAAGTTGGCCAACAAAAATCTCTCTCACACACACAAACTCTCTGCAATTCTTTTTTTATTATTTTGTGTCATTTTTAAAAAATTACATCTTACTTTTGGAAAATTATTGCACTGAAATATGGAGTAATTTATCAAGCTGTCACACATTTTCCTCTTATCAAACCTTTCCTCCCTTTACACATTCCAGGCACATGCAGAGAGAAATTTGTTTGGTCACAAGAAGGATCTTCATTTGAACTTGATGTAACTTTAACAAGTCTGATTTCACAATTTCTTTGTTTACACCTTGATGATTCCATATCAAGATAGATCAAAATTACAAAAATTACCATAACCAATAATTGTGGGAAGCTTATAAATCTTTATAGTTCAGGGCATGAGACAAGCTCTAGCTTGTGAATTGACTACTTTTTTTCCTTTATATTCCTCTGAATGAAAAAATCAAATTAGCAAAAGCAAAATCAGTGGAGATTTTGCCATTGTCGTCAATGAAATCAGCATTTCACCCAAACACACTGAAATACGTTTTGTACAACAAAGAAAGCCTGGAGGTCAGATAGCTTTTTTCTCTGCATATTACGCACAGCTTCCCTACAATCAGAAGGGCATGACTGAAACAAAATATTTACGTGTCAGAATTGCAGAGTTCATAAAAGCAAGGGCTTAACAAAACTATCAAAACCAACATATCACAGGCAGGAACTGAGTTAAGTTCCACATCCAATTTTTATCAGTGTACCACAACTTTTTATGGCCTTTGCTCCTCTTGCGCAGAGGCTAAATCCTTCATGTCAAATGACACCACTCTGTGCATGTAACAGTTTTCTGCTGTAGACCGTGCTAACACAAGGCTAACACCGTAAGGCCTAAGGATGGATTTAAAACCAGCAGAATGGAAACACTAGATTTTTTTAAAAAATACTTTATTCAATAAGCTAGGAGAGGATTTTTTTGAAAGGGTACATCTTTATGAAAAACTCAGCTCTTCTTCCATTGTCTTTCTGCTGTTTATGTCTGTGGAAGCAGGCTGGGCACCAAATAAAGAAACATAGAAAGTTAATAGCTGGTAAAATTTGAAACAAATGAAAAATTCTTCACATACAGGTTGGATCCCGCTAATCCAACACCCTTGGGACCTGACCGATGCCAAATGAGAGAATTTGCCGAACCATGGAAAGTCAATACTCTCGAGCAGCTTTAGCAACACTTTCACTGTTTACTGTGCTCTTACAAGACATTTAAGGATAAATGACAGCTGAGTAACAGCACAAAATGCTGACAACCAGGACTAGTGACTGTAAATAAATCTTATAAGACCATGGAAAGCTTGGCCACATCCATGGTAAGGGGATATCCAGCTAACTAAAATCACGACAGACTACGGATGTTGCCAGATGAGACAATACTAGATTAGAGAGGTTCAAGCTGTGGTAAAATATTGACTTCTACAAGAGATACATACTTTTTTTTAATTTTCATATACATATTTGGGGCATTCTTTCCACATGGAAAGCTCCATGAACTGCATGGGCCCCTCCTAACTTCTTCATCAGGACACAGGGCTTAGCAGATAGGATCAGAAAAATGGTTTGAGCCTAGCATTCTGACTCTGATTGTGGCCAGTATGATGCTCCAGAAGAAGCAGACAAAGGAGAATGGTCCAGCAGTGAAGATGCTAGCCTAGGCCCATATAAAAACTTTAGATATATAACTATCCCGGTTTTGTATATAAGACCATAAGAATAACCAGGTCATATCAATGGCCTTTTTAACCCAGTATCGTGTATTCCAACAGTGGCTGGTGCCAGCTGCTTCAGAGGAAGTGAAATTGAAATAGGGGCACTTTTTTGAGTGATCCATCCCCTTTCATCCAGCCCCAACTTCTAGCCCTATTTTGCATTTTTCCTTAATCCCTGTCAAATTGTAATAGTCAGGCTAAAAAGTAACTCTAAAGCAATGAACAAGCAGTCCTGTAGCACTTTAGAGACTAGCCAATTTATTAGATCATGAAGAAGCATCATCTGAAGAAGGGGTCCTACCCACAGAAGCTCTTGACCTAATGCGTTTGTTAGTCTCTTAGGTGGTACAGGACTGCTTGATATTTGTGAAGCTTCCAAGTAACAGGGCTACTCCTCTGAGTCTAACACATTGACTTTTGTCAAATTCCTCTTTATGCCACCTTTCAAGTCTACATTTTCAACATGGCTGTAAGTGCTGCAGGACCATTTATACTTCATTTGCCCTACCTGTGAATGTGCAATTAGGATATATATCAGTAATGAATTGGACATTCGAGCCAGTATAACTGAAACTCAGCATCTCGCTCCAAACTCACATTTTTAATCCCTATCTGTGACTTGAACTCATAGTACCAGAGATCAGGAAGTCAAAGCACTAAAGCTGATGCATTAGGATATTGAACTGGCTTGCTGGCAAGCAGCACAATTTAGGCTGGATTCCAATTTAAAACACAAGCAATCAATTCCCAGGGGCTAGGCAGGGATTCAGAGATGGGGTATTCTAAAACAACTCACTGCCAAACAAAGAAAGAGGAAACAGAAGAGGAATAAAATGACATCACTAAGGCTCAGCAAGATGGTCTGTGGAAAAACACAGCACTACTGAAGCCTATTTATTATTGAGGCAAGTGCTTTCGTCTATTGATGGTATCTAGAAACAGTGAGCAGACACACCAAGTAATGGAGGACCACAGGGCACTGAATAAGGGCAAAAGTTCCAATGATGTCAGCTAGGAACTAGATGAGATGCTCAGGAAAAGTCAACCTGCCTAACATTAAAATGTTCAGGGTCGCATGCAGCGCTATTCTTGAACAGAGCCTCCCAAAACCAGGGCAGTTTGTCCGGATTATTACATCGTGGAACATTCTGCCCTGAGCTCCTCTGGCCATTGGTGGGAAAACACCTTGATAACATAGCTAGGCTATGTCTAAACTATGCTAAGAAAGTTGACTGCAGATATGCAATTGTAGCTACAGCAATTGCGTGGCTGAAACTGACGTATCCGCGCTTGACTAACTTGGCTGTCTGTACTGGGGAAGGTTCACGTGAGAGTTCCTCCAATCATCCTCCCTTACTACTCGTGTCTCATGAAGAGTACAGGGATTGACTGCAGCCCCTGGGAGGTTGATTTCATGCATCCATACACGCAAAATTGAACACTGGAAGACTGACCCAGATCTTATACTATAGACCTGCCCCTTGTGACATTCGGCTGATGAAGGAAGGCAGAATTTTCTGGGGGAGAGGCACCTTCTGTGTGACAGAGCCCAGACCAACCAGGCTACCCATTGAGCTGCATATGGATAACTGCAGATGAATTAGTGGGTCTGCAGCTGCATCGCTTTTCCCGTCCTTCTGTCCCCACCAAGGGAAGAAGGCATGTTAGGATTTTCATGGAGCACCTCAGTAAGATGCTTGCTTTGCAGATCTCTCTGGATACTCAGGCTGGGTGCCAGGGACTGGATTTACCACAAGGTACAGAGTCATTAGGTGCTTTTAAATTAGGCTAAAATGCAAACTATAAAATGTTTTGCCCATCTCCATGGAGTTTTTTAAATTATGACATGCCACAAGCTGAATCCAGTTTACTCTGTACCTCCCACTTCTTGCAAAACAAAGAAATCTGGTTTAGATTTCATTAAATTTAATGTGCTACTGTGACTAACTTGGACCTAATTTCATTTGGAGTATTGCGAAGTCTTTAGGACAATCTCATTCCAGGGGAAATACAGAAAAAAACATGTGCTTAATTATCTTAATAATCCCATGATGTATAATTTATTAGGCAGTTTCTTTAATTGTAATCAAAATCAGAATTACAAATATGCACAGACAGTTGCACTTGCTGGCTAACTAGAAGGCAGAGAGCAAGCCCTAATGATGCATCAACCACCTCTACTCAAAAATATGCTGCTTAGTAAGATCACCAATTTAATGATTTTCGTATTTCAGTTATCAGCCATGCAGTCGTCATTCTCCTCTCTATCTCCATCTGCACACACTTTCCCAATAGACCAGCACAGCTGTCCTGTTTCTCACACACACAGTATCTTTCATATTCCTTCCAACTGTTTTTAATAATTGTTCCGTGCATAAGCACTGTACTTCTTTTGGGTTTTTTTAACACAAAAAAGAGATATAATCCAAACAAACAGGACATCACAGCAAACAGCATTCAGTAAAGGAAGACAATTAAAATGTTAAATGATTCAGTGTTTGCTGATCCCTTTTAAAGTTGGTTTGGCCCTAGAGTGTAGCCCAACATAGGGCTAGTGTAAATAAAATAGTTCCTTTAAAAGTTTAAAAAGTTAAAAGGTGGATTACTAAAATTAATATACTAAAAATATAATGCTGATGGACTTGTGAGAGAACAGTGCCTCATTCCCCTTTGCTATCAGAGAGGCAGCTGTTTTAGTGTGTATCCACAAAAAACTATGAGAAGTCCTGTAGCACCTTACAGACTATAGACTAACAGATATTTTGGAGCATTAGCTTTTGTGGGCAAAGACCACATGCACGCATCTGACAAAGTGGGTCTCTGCCCACGAAAGCTTATGTTCCAAAGTATCTGTTAGTCTATAAAGTCCCATAGGACTTCTTGTTGTTCCCCTTTAGGAAATTGTTAGTAATAGTATTGCTTTACACTTCTGTAGTGCCATCCCAAAACACAATTACTGTGACAGAAGGTATTACTGAACCCATTTCACAGAGGCACAGAACAATTGGGTGATCAATCACTCAGTGAAGCACTGACGTCCATTCCCTTACTTTGACAGGTAAACTACCTTGTCTGCTAACACTGGCTTCATCAAATGGCTACATGACCTTTCATCCTGAAGGAGCCAAGAGTATCTCAGAGACTAGATACATATGGCATCCCTGCAATATAATAATAAAACAAGTCCTAAACAGCACCTGTGTGATGGATGAATTTGAGCCCAGGACACTGAAACAAATGTTTACTCTTGCAAAAGGTGCTATGGTATTTTTATATCCATGAATAACCATTATACACCCTGGTCTTTATTTTTGTTATGAAGAGAACGATTACAAAATAACAGCCCAGCTGAGCTGGGGAGGAGGCTAAAAAGACCCACATAAAATAAACAATGTACCTCAATGTAAGTAATTAAGGGGGAAGAAGGGCTGAGCTGGCTCTTCTGGGATTTGAACTAGTGATTCAATGGACTCTTAGGGTACCACTCTGTTGCAATTAGATACTGGCAGCTGGCCTGCATCTGCTGACTCCAGCTTGTGGGGCTCGGGACAAGGGCTGTTTGATTGTGGTGTAGACATTTGGGCTCAGGGTGCAGCCTGAGTTTTGGGACCTTCTCACCTAGCAGGGTCCCAGACCCCAGGCTCCAGCCCAGGCCCGAATGCCTATACCTCAATTAAACTGTTCCTTAGCCTCAGTCCCACCAGCCCAGGTCAACTGGCACAGGCCAGCCCTGAGGTCTAACTGCAATGTAGACATACCCTTCATGATTTAGACCTGACGGTTGGCCTACTAAAATGGTCCAGTTAGTAAAAGGAAGGACATTTATCTTCCAAAAAGGGGGAAGGGGGACAAAAAGAGAAAGAGAGAAAAAAAAAGCTTCTGGAGCAGTTAAGCCAAGAAACAACGGTGACAGAAAACTTCCATGAAAAAGAGGAAACAGATTCTTCTGAACAGCCACAGCAATCCAGCTACTGCAACATCTACTTGGTAGAACAGTCCATTATGAACCTGCCACAAGAGATGATGCCAAAGACTCAAACATGCAACTTCTGGTAAGTGAGATGAAAGGGAATGTTCAGGTGATTAAATGAAATAACAGAGCATGACTAAACGTGAACACAAAAATGTTCATGTTCCGACAGATTAGTGGGAGCTAAGTGATATGGAAAATACAGAAATAAGCAAGTATTACAGATGACAGATCTGCAACCAGACAGTAGGAAATAGCAGAACTCAGAAGAGGCTGGTCCTGGGATCTGTCGGGCTATTCAAAAAGAAGAAAAAGAAAAAGGGCAAGGCATTAGCAGTGAAGAGTCCTTATTCAGAACCCAAAACCTCCAGGGTCTTCAAACAGAGTGATCTCTGTGCCCCAGTGGAGCTTCAATGACTGCAATGGGATAGAATGGACACTGATGTCAGCCCATACGTTCTGGATATGCAGACCAATGCCTCCGAGGCAGGATTTAGGCACAATGGTGGGGCAGTGCAGGGGAGTTTGTACTGTTTTTGCCCTTGCTGTTCCTAGTTTATAGAAAGAGGGCCTCAAGTCTCCAAGGCTGTCCATTTCACAGCACAAACATTCACTTTTTGAATAAGAGAATATAATAAAATCATGTATTTAAAATAATTATCCCACTCTGCTGATAAATACCAATATTGTGATCTGTAACATTGGAGCACATTAGCTTTAGAGCTCAAAAGGGGTTCTGAGCATATTATTTTGACTAGGTATCAGATTTATGTATCCTTTGCCATGTCACAGAGAACAAACATCCTTAGGGCATTCTTCTGCGACTGGGGTGAAAATCTGTCTATATAACATGCATATTAATAAATAAGCTAAACACCACAGATTCTAGGCACCATTAAGCACCTGAGTTAGGTAAACTCTTAGTTGATCTCAGTGATCCATCTGCAACGAACCGTAGTATCTTGACCATAAAAATACCACCTCCTACCTAGCCTGGCCTGTGATTTTCCACCTTATCTTACGTTTCAAAGGACAGTTTTATCTGCAAGTATAAATCACCACCAGCTGAAAAAATAAAAAGAGCTCTACATAAACACTGTAGAGCAGATCCTCAGCTGGTGTAAATCAGCACAGCTTCAGTGAGATAAGTAGGTCAATTCTAACATAGAACAGTTGATGATCTGACCCTATAAATGGTCAGCAAATATTCAAACTAACCCCTCTGCATTTGTAGCAGCCACTCACAAAGCCTTCAAATAATGTGGGAATTGACTTTTCAGCAAAAAATCAATGAAAATAGGTTTGCCAGATATTCTAACGAAGTCATTGTAACATCAAGAAAAGTCCTCATAACTGCACAATCAAAGAATTGCAGTGACTATCTTTCCCCAGCAGGGATTACAGCAATAGTTATACTCTTGAACAGCATCCAGCTACAAAGAATTCATTCTTGTAAGTTACTTGAAACTACTTTGATTGAACAGAAAAATCTACCCCTTAGCAACAAACATCCAACTGAATTAAATTTTAATTTCTCTCTGTGTAGTGCAAGACTGGGATTTTACTATGTTTCTTCCATTCCAAACCAAACTTCTCTCCCCTGCTGCTTTTGGCAAAAAGAGAACACCAAAATCAAGCAATCCTCCGAGGGATGAAATGTGGCAGACATCTTGGCTACGTCTACACCAGAGGCTTTTCCCAGCAAAACTGGGCTTTTGTCAGGAAAAACCACAGCGCATCTACATGCAAAATGCGCTTTGTCAACAGTTCGTCAACAAAACATATCCATCACCAGCATTATACCTCTCCTTGTTCAGGTATGACGCCTCTGTCAATAGTGTTCTGTTGACAAAACAGGCAGGTAGATGCTATGAGGCCCTTCTGTCAACAGACAGGGCTTC
Source organism: Carettochelys insculpta (assembly GCF_033958435.1). Classification (NCBI taxonomy): domain Eukaryota; kingdom Metazoa; phylum Chordata; order Testudines; family Carettochelyidae; genus Carettochelys; species Carettochelys insculpta. Next base: position 16,361,363 of record NC_134145.1, on the reverse strand, counting down.
TGGTTCACCAGGCAGCCCCGTTTCGTGAGCTTCTGGTCTGCCGTTCCGCCACGAGAGGACTGGACAGTCTGTCTACTCTCTGTTGACAGAGCGGATTGCTCTTTCAATCTGCTTTTATGTGTAGACACAGTGTGCCAACAGCAGTTTTGTTTGGAAATCCCTTCCTACAGTCACTTCTGTTGACAAAGACTTCCCGTATAGACACAGACCATATGACTATCCTAAAACTTGTCTTAAATTTTTTTCTCAACAATAACATATCAAGATCAGATCTTCTTTTCGATGCCTTCGCTGAGGTTCATCAGTTTTCCCGCTATGTTAGAGAGTATATTTTCTAATCTGCACGTTGGCCATAAGCAGAAATATTCAAGTGGTAGTTTGACTAGTCAGAATTTCAGTTACAAAACTTAGATCTGTAGCTCAGATCAAACTGAAAAAAATAAGCTACCCGGATAAAGCTGTCTCAACATTTCACACTGCACTTAGTTTTGCATCAGGATCACCCTGCATTTTCTCTTTGCAGGCCCATAACACACTGTTCACAGAGCCTGCACTCCATAAATCTGAGCATGCCAGCACGTTCATTCATGAAACTCTTCTGTATCTCTACTGACATCACTGATCTTTGGATAAGGCCCTGTGTTCCCTTTGGGAGTTCCAGGCTTGGAGGGCTTGCAGGAGGCCCCATATGATGCAGCAAATTCCCAAATTTGCAAGTGCACTCCACCCCAAGGAGTAGTCTGTGCTGGCAAATCTTACCCAGTGATCTATATACCTCTAGTGCCTCAATTAAGGGATACAATAAGGGATGTCAATGGCTATGAGTAGAGAAGACACACTGGTTACAAAGAATGGGTGCATAGTAGACATGTTATCAAATAACAGTCCTTGCTTAGATACCAATTAATAGGTACACTATAAATATGATTGATGGATAGAGGGAACCAATGAACAATAGTAAGAGTAGCTACATCTCTATAGCCATAGCAAGTAACAACTATGGCAGAGTCAAAAGGTCTTGCTAAAACCATACATGGTTACTAGGCATACAGTGTCACTTTCATAGGTTATAGAATAGTGGACCACTGAGCATATTCATCCTTTTGCCTATCCTAAGTCTCCACAGCTCAACTAATATAATAAAATGACAAAGTAAAATAATGATTCATAGCTCTCAAGCTCTGGTCCTCCCATGCAACACTGACTCCTCCCCCTGCCCCCATTTTGCAACTATTTAATGGTTTGGGAATAACTAAGCACCATGGAGTCTCTGCTATCATCTATACATGCAGCTCCCAGTAGCTTCAAGGGGAGTTTTAAGAGAAAATGAACTAAAAGACTGGGTCCATTGTGTGTTTTCATGTAACTGACATGATAAAAGGCACAGGATAAAACAACTGACCTAACTTTTGTTACATTATACTGATGTGTCTACTCCATTTTATTTTGCCTCTTCAGAATTTGAATGGAGTATAGCCTTGTGCTCTGTTTTCCTATATATGAAAACACACCTCTGTAGTATTTTTAACCAGCATCATCAAAGTTAAACCACCCAAGGACCCTTCATCATAATCAGCTCACCTGCCTGAATACTCCTACTTTTTTTAAATCAACCAATCAAATAATAATTTTGTGACTCACTACAGATACCTCTCACCCAATAACGTAACTGTGCTGAACCATCCAATGATGTTCTCGCACACAGGCAAAGAAAACCATAGCAACAAAAACAAGCGCTTGCCAATGGCAGCTGCTGCACGCACACACAAAATTAAACTATATTCTTCTGAAAAGGGATATTATTATGGCATTTGTTTCCCTCCGCCCACCACCCCCAGATCACAAAATAAAGGAGAAAGCATCCGATGCAAACTACATCAGAGAGAGAGATATCAGTGGGACTGCGAGGGGATGCAAGGATTAATGATACCAAATTCAACTGGAAGGGAGAGGTTAGCTGTACATTTTGCTTGCCTTAAGCGAGTAATAATTAATGAGTGAGTAAAATTGAGGTGGGTTATCATCATCAATGGACAAGAGAGCATATTTTGTACCTACACTGGTCATTATCACAACAGTTTTGCAAGACTGATTTTCAATCTAAAGTACAAAGGCACATGCATACTTATTGTCTTGTATATCACTGGATGACAATTATCTTCATTTTCCTTCTCTTGTGAGTCACTGTCTGACTGTTTGCATGCAGTTATGTAACTCACGAGTTATCAGCCTCCTCATTTGTAATGAGACGTCATGTGTTCACCAAGCAATGATTTTTGATATCATAAGAGTACACAAATGACTAAAAAGTAGAAAGCAATGTTAATATTATCATGTTAATAGTTAATGAGTTTTGCACTATATCCTCATTCTACACTCTCAAAACATAATTAAATGACCAAAATCTATATTTTAAAGGAATGAGGACATATTGTCTATATCATCTTTACCAAATATGTTAAATGTCTTCTACTCCAAAATCACACAGTTGTGTGGCATTTTTCAGTCCCGGAGTGTGAAGAACTATATTCAAATCCAGGTTTTGAGTGACAGATGTTTTTCACTATTGCCATGAAAACTTCAGAATAGCTCAGAATTAAATCTAGCCTGATTGTACTAAGCTCATGTCACTACCAGATAAGACTGGACAATATTTAGACACTGGAGTGCATAAGCCAGTCTCTTCAAATAGGGAATGCTTTTCCCTTCACCCTCCCTCTGCAAGAATTAGTTGCAATTTATTACCAGGACTGGTTGTGAATTTGCTTCTGTATTTGTTTTAGGTCTTCTTAGAGTTGTTCCAGGTTTTACTGTCTACCGCATGCGGGTTTAGGAAGGAATCTTCCCTCTTTGGTAAACTGACCCAAACCAGGGGTTTAATTTTTGCATAGACGTCTTCCCTTCCCTCTTTTCTGGTACAGGTTGAACCTCTCTAGTCTGGGACTCTCTTCTCTAGCAACATCTGTAATCTGGCATCATCTTAGCTAGATGACCACCTATCATGGGTGTGGCCACATTTCCCATGGTCACATAAAGTTTGTTTACAGCCACCAGTCCTGGCTGTCAGTGTTCTGTGCAGTTATTTAGCTTTAGTTTAACCCTAAAGTCTTGTAAGAGGCCAGTAAGCATGGAAATGTAGGTAATACTGCTCGATAATATTGCCCTCCCATGGTTTGGCAAATTCTCTTATTCAGCACCAATCAAGACCCTAAGGTGCTGAACTGGAGAGGTTCAACCTGTGCATGGTCAAAGCTAAGTCATCCCAAAGTTCTGGTTAAACAGTATCCTCAACAGTACACATGAAAAGTGCTTTTGCAACTCCCAACACTTTTGCAATTCTGAGCACTATGGTATAATCTGTTGCAATTACAAGGTCCTCGGCAGTGTGCACATACTTCTTTGGTGCCCCAGCTCATGGATAACAGCATTATGGGGGCAAGCCTCACACTGAACTCAAGTGACTGGTTTCTTTCATAATGCTACAGCTATGAGTGGGGCCCTAATACAGTCCTGTAGTGGTTTACTTGTCACAAAGGATCAAATGAGTTTGATATTTACCTGGCAGGTTGAACTACCATTTCAGTAAAGTTACAACCCCCAGGCCTTTACAATGTAATACATTCATGTATTTTTATTTAGGGCTTCAATACAGGGCATATGATAGCACCTGCCAGAGTCCATTCTGAGTCAAGTTCCACATTAACCAGCTTTTTCCTCAAATGTTAATCATTCCAAGAAGTTTCTGCACATAAAGCTTCAAGTGGTTGTATCTTTGGGTGGGCTTCACCAACATACATAGGCTGCACCCCTCCCTTTCAGAAGGGGCCTGTAAATGCAGCCAATTGAAAATGCAAATGAGGTGCTAATTTGAATATCTGGTGCCTTGTTTGCATAATGATGGCAACTTGCCATTCTGGAAATGCTGCTTTCAAAATGCAAAATGGCTGTGTAAATGGGGTTCCTTCAAAAGGAAGCCCCAGTTGGAAAGCACCCTTCTTCCTGACAAAAAAAAAAAAAAGGAAGAAGGGTGCTTTTTGAAAGTGGGGCTTCCTTTCGAAGGAACCCTGTCTACACAGCCATTTTGCATTTTGAAAGTAGCTCTTCCGGAATGACAAGTGGCCATAATGCAAATGAGGTTCTGAATATGCAAATTAGTGCCTCATTTGCCTTTTCGCTCCGCTGCATTTACATGCCCCTTCTGAAAGGGATGGGTAATGTAGCTGCAGCCATAGAGAACATGAAGGGTTAGCCCATTTGTGTGGGCGAAACCCAAGTTTACACACACAGAACACAGCTCAAAGCAGGTATTACTGCACCATTCTCCATTATGCAAAAGCACCTCTGGGTTTAGGATACACAAAATGGGTGCACCTATATATTTTATAGAGTACAGCTATAAATCTGACCCAAAGAAATGCAATTTGCTTCAAAACAGCTATATCCTACCATTATAGATATATGCTTTACTCTCAATGTATTACATGAATGCATCTACAGACAAAATTGAGTCCAAATAGCTAAATTCCCTGACTTACGTCAATGCAGTTACAGTTACTGAATACTGCCTAGAGCACACAAAATACATTCTTTTTATTTACACCAGAGTCCATTGTGCTGTTGCTAGTAACAGGAGAGTATGATCCACTGAATAGAGTAATAATAAACACTACAGCTGCTCAGAAAATTCTCCAATTCCTGGCTGAACCAATCAGATTAACGCACTTGGGCAACACCCCACTGAAATCAATGGTAGCTACAGGCACTCAACATTTTGATAACCAAGTCAGTTATTTAGGTGCTCTCAGTTGCATTTGTGCACTTAATTTTCAGAAACTCAAGGGCTGAACATCTGGAAAACTTGCCTGCAGAATCTGGGATCAAGGCAGCCAAAGACTCAGCTTGTAAACTCCTGGAGGCATGAAATTCGTCCACCCCTGTGTTTTCACAATGCCTAATGCAACAGTACTTTAAAACTGATCATGGGCCCAGGGTGCTTCCGCAACACAAATAATTAACGAGTAATCAAACAAATTAAATGAATCAAAGCATATCTCTGCACCTACTGGCATTAAAATTATCTCAGCTACTCCACAAACAACTTCAAGCTCTCTGTGTGGTAAGTGACAAAGATAACCATAGTAACTGCTATGGCAATGATAAAATAAATGGTCCTGAATTTGCATATTTCATGAGTAAATGCAATCCACCAATTCTTTTTAAAAATCCAGATTGGGAGACATAGCCCACAGAACTACTTGAGCTAGAACCCCAGCCTTCATATAGAATCTGTCAGCACAGCATTCTCCAGCAAGATTACTTTCATCTGGAAAGTAACCACCTACCTAACTCTGAACAGTCCCCAACTGTTGATGTTTATGATGTGCTGAGAAGGACATCTCTTTGCTGGAACTCTGGGGAGGGTTGAGGACAAGGGAGTCAATGGCCTTGGGTTTATTGTGCTGCTTTGAATTACTAGCTGGTTATGTTAATTTAATTTGGTTGTGTGTGGTTTTAGTACACTGTTAGGTGGTGATTCTTGTAAGGAAAGTTCTTTTCAATAATTGTTTGGACACACAGAGCCATGGAGGAGTATCCTCTCCTTTACATTTACATAAAAAAACAACAAATGGACATAACAATAAATATTGGCATTTCTGAAGAATCAGAATTTCCCCCGCTTCTCTGCAGGTCTTGACAGGCTGACATCGTGTTTTGGGTCGTCTAGAATCTGCTTTCAACCCTCAACCAAATGAAACATTCAGCCCTGCTGTGTACAGCAGTGACCACAACAAAGACTGTGGTTTCTCCCACACTCGCCTTAAATAGATTTAAATTAATACTATTCATCATTGGGTGGAAAAGAAGGGAAATATAAAAATGCAGTACTGCAGACAAGTCAAAACCCTGCCAGCAGCATTGGGTAACTTTCTTACCAATATACAAACCTCACAGCTATAAATGCACTGACCTCCATTCAAAGACTTTTCCTAATTTTCCACCTGGAATACCTGCTGTCTCACTCCAGTTTGCTTGCGGAATAAAACATGAAAATAATATTATTATGTTGCTGACTTCAAAAATCACCTAGACAATGTTCTAGACTCATTAAAAGCATATTTAACTGGCATTTGGTTGTTGTTGGCAAAAAGAGAAAGCTCAGCCACATGAGTGACTTTCTGCCAATGTTTCATGAGATAGCAAACAGTCACAAGTTTCACTCTAGCTAGGTTTAGAATTAACACAGGCACTTACCATCTCGGTTACAACAGCAGGGCAAAAGCAGTTCTCCCAACCTAAATCCTATTTCTGTCAACTACTCTTTGTTCCTGCAAGGAGCAGGGACTGACTGTTCCACTTTTCAAAAGAGAATTTTTTGCTGGACAAAGATATCTTTCTATACCACAAACTCTGAGGCTATGTCTAGATTACAGGGATTTGTCATCAGAAGTTTTTGTCAGAAGATATCTTCCGACAAAACTTGTCAACAGATTGCAGCCAAACTGCCAAGCAGATCACAAGAGCAACCCATTTTGTCGATGGACTGCCCAACCACACTGTCGGCAAAATGGCCGACTGGAAGCACAGCAGACGGGGCTGCCCGATGTCGTCAAAGCCATCTCTGTTGACAGAGGGCCCCACCCAGAACATTTAGGCCAGCTTTCTGTCAATAGATCTCTGTCGTCAGAGGTGTTATTCCTCGTGGTGAACGGGGTACAGCTGTTGATAAAAGTGCTGTGATCTGTCCACTTACCGTCAACAGAACACCTTAGGAATCTGGACGCTCTGTGAGTTTTGTCAGCAAAATGGCCATTTTGCCAACAAAACCCTCTAGCGTAGACGTAGCCTGAGTGTGGAGGTGTGAGCTTGTGTTTGTGATATAAAATTATGGCTGTCCAGAGATTTCAGTCTTATGTTTTCAATCTGATTTTGAGTATTTATGTTTTTCTGGACTTTTAATTGGAGCCTTTTGTGGGCTTGAAATAATGTAAGATCTGCTCTTCTTTTAACAATGAAAATACTGTGCGAGCACAGCGTATTACTTTTAGCCCATAAATTATTTTTATGGCAATAAGACCCATGAAAAATAAACATATAAACACTAAGCCATTAAGAGATTTTCTGAATACTAATGTAGCCAGGTTCCTCTGAATCTTCACACACAGCGCAGTACACACACACCATTCTGTAAATCTGTTCTTATTTTAAATCAATGTCACTGCATATTCTGGAGTATTGCATGTGTATCATTCACATACAGTCTCTTGTGTGAAACTTTTAAGGTGACTTTTGGTATATGGCTGGACATCAACAGCCACGTATTAGAAGTCGATTTTCAACAATACTATAGTGAGGATATGCTTAAAATATCTCCAGACATACATATAAATTGCATAGAGCACTAAACATTGACTTCATGACAGATATGATGATATTTTGAAATGTGGCCTTTTTTTAATCATTAAACACTATTCTAATGAGCATTTGGAATTAATCTTGGGAGGAAAAAAAAACCCTACTGATCTTACACCTGCTCTTTAGCAGTGGGAAGTGGGTTCTCAATCTGTTAACACGACCATCTGGCCAATCTGCATATCGTGGCTATCTGTACGATGGAATGACAATAACACAGCCAAAATAAAACCAAAATGCATCAAAAAACTAGCAGTGGAATCTTTCTTTTGATTTAAATTAAATAATAAATGGTGTCTCAACGAAAACTAATAAGTAAATTATATAATGAAACATGAACTTTTGTTACAATATCATTAGGTAAACATGCGGTGCACATAAGGTGGAAATAGGTAACACATTACACAGTAAAACAGCATTTATGTAGAGAGATATCAAGGATTTAGGATACTGTGATAGTGTTTTCATGATGTTTTGTCAGAACAGCATTGTTAGAACACCTTTCAAATTACAAATACATACTGAACAACTAAAGCTATTAACAGGATTAATGCAGTAACAATCAATAACAACTGCACTAAAAATGATGGCACAAAGTGTTATGTACCTTTCTGACTTGGAACTGTAAGATAATTACACTGATATTCTGAATATATGCAATTTTGTATTCTGTATGTGCATTATTTCAATTGATATTGCTTTATTATTGCCTGAGCATAAATATTAAAATACCACCAATTACAGTAAAAATGTGTCTATTTTATGTTTAAAGGCATGTGTACATACCACTGCAAAGTAAATTATACACAAAAAGTATTTCAATGCTAAGTAAAGATCCACATTTACACAAATACATTAGATATCTTATTTCCACCTTGGGGTCATTTTTTCTTTCATTTTAAAATTAGCAAAATGTACTTAAATTAAATAATCTTAAATTAATTAAACTTTACCATTTTTAAATGTCCTTAAAGATTAAAAAATTCTAAATGGCAAATTTGTAGCTAGCTGCAATTCTTGTTTAGCCTGGATAACGCCTGTTAAAAAAATCAAACACTGTGTTATCACTTTTGTGGCCTCTAGATTGAAACCTAGCTTTGTCCACTAAAGAAGTCTAAAAACTCTGACCTCTCAGAAAACTTAACTACTTCAGCTGCGAATCTTTTCTACAATCTGATCACATTAGCAGAAGTAACTCTGAAGCAGTAAAAAGCTCAAGAAAGTTCTTGGTTGAGTGCTTACTAATGAACAAAGGTTAACTTTATCTAAAAGGTCAAATGCCTGGTGGCTGAGGTTATGACCTTAACAACTTAAATTGTGACCTTGGCACGTGCCTGGTTTATTGTAGACTCTGATACAGATCATCTGGTAAAGGACTGGTCATAAATTAGCTTTACTGTTACACTCCCACAAAGAAAACGGTTTGCCACAGTGGTTTCCAAGTTGTCATTTGATACATGTGCAGAATAAATGAAAATGCAAAAGCCAACACAAGTTAAAGATATGAAAAGGCTTCTCTCAAACAGGTTACAAGCTGCAAATTGCAGCTGGTGCTCTATAGTTCAATACACTTTTGGTCACCTTCTAATTCAGAAAAACACTAATGTTCCTCGTTTTCCTAGAAAAACGGCATGCACATGATGTATTCACTTACTTGAGTTTTCTTTTTTCTCTGCATACTAGTTCTTAAAAGAGAAGAATTCATTTCTGTAACTGAATGTGCTTTGCTGGAAGCCTTATTTAAATCTGGGCACATGTATTCTCTTATAGATTAAAGTGCTCAACTAAAGAGAAAGTCTGGCCTCAAAACAATTATTGCGCACGTTTAGCTGGACCGGAGTATCTTGCTGTTGAAATCGTTCTAGAACAAGACACTGTGAGACAGAATTCATTTACTCAATAAATAAATAAATAAATAAATTTAAAAAGATGCAAGCACTATGGGTGAAAAGGCCACAATGGTTTTGGCACGTATCTTAAAGCACGTTTCAAAGTCTCTGCCTCCTGCCAATACTGGCAAGTTCTCAAAACTTTTAAGGAGGTAAAAACATTGTTTAGTGTTTACAAATCTTCTGCACTATAGCAGATGCCTGTCAAATCAGCTATATGTAAGTTGACCAACCTACCTAATATTTGTGTTGGCAACTTCCACAGCATAAATAACAGGTCTGTAAATCTCTGAAATCAAGTCTGAGATATTCTGAGACAAAGGATGCTTACTATTTTCTTTTGTCGTTTTCCTGTTGTGCACGCAGCATTAGCTGCCATTACTGCGGTTCTGTGAGAACCAATCACTGTTGACTTGGCCAATGTTCAGGCATAACAAAGAATTCTGGGATATATCAGAGGAAAAAACAAAAAAACAAAAAGGTAGCCTGATCCATGATGCTTTCATTACGTCTTAAGACGAATATTACACTGCACTCTTCCTAGATGTCGTTTTACAATCATTTTGTCCCACCTTATTGTTATATTTACTAACATCCTAAGAGAGGCTACAGCAATAACAATATCATGCAATACATACAAGCTATAAACAAGAGGTAAAATATTAAAAAGTGTATAGTCAGAGTGAGCCATTTACAGTTTAACTGGGGCTATAAGTAAATAAAGAAATATTAAGTTTAATGTTAAAGTTCCTGTGGCAAAAGTTTAATCCAAAGAACAGTACTTTCAACTGTGGTCTGTTTTTGATGAACACAGAAATAAGAGAGGGTTCACCATCAGTGCCAATGGTTATCCCTCTCATATTGATAACATGGAAGGCTGCTAATCAAAGTACCATCAGGCTAAGTTTATACTAGGGAAATACGTCGACTTCAGATATACTATTCTATCTATGGCATTTGCGTAGCTAAAATCAGCATATCAGAATCGACTTATTTCCCTAGTGAAGACCCAGCCTCTACACTCTCGCATCTATTTTCCTTACTCTACATGATAGCGTGGAGTACGGGGGTCAACTGCTGATCCCGGAAAGATTGATTTTCCTGCATCTTCACCAGATATGCAAATTTGAACTCCACTTAGTATAAACAAGCCCTCGGAGACTCTTCAGATTTCTACTTCCTCAATAAAAAATACTCTTGTCACTTTAGGTCTCCTTATAGTACAGATACTATTAGTTTAGCTACTAACCCCTCTGTCTCAGTCTCCAACACATTCTGTAGACATATACAGAATAAAAGGCAAAAAGGGTAAAGTGTGTTCAGGTTTTAATGTAGGACATCACTGGTTTCTCCTGACAATTTACAGTTCCATTCAGAAGCCCGCAATTAATTCAAGAAACACGATACTAAATAAACAGCATTACTCCTAAATGTAAGTCTACATGAACTGGTCATTCCCACCATACTGTGTAGAAAATAAATCACTCTTCCTGTAATATTTGCCAACATTTTCTTCTCCAGAAATGTGAAGTGTAAGTTATCAAATCACATCTAATTACAAAGTTTCACAACTTAACTATGTAAAATACCGAAGATTCCTCCTAACCATAAGGTCAGTGAAGTTACCGAAATGATACTATGTATCACAACAATACTGATATACTGGAAACAACCTTCAGATAGTTATCACCCCAAAAAATGCTAAATAGAGCTATTCACTCTATTTAGCAAGATTTATTTATTTATTTAATAAGTTGATTTTGATAAGAGTCCACTGCCTTCTCTTTGTTCCCCCGCCCTTTACATTTCTTCCAACCCCTGGCTTAAATTACTTCTATGAATGAAATCCAGCAAAACCAGTATGTATATATGAAAAGTCAACTTGTTCCAAAAACTTAGGCCTAACATTTTATACGCAGCAACTTTGAAGAAAAAAAAAAAGAAACACTACAGTATGCTATTTGATCCATTTTACCTACTAAGTACCCTCTGAATATACTAATATTCACAGGCAGGGTGTGGTTTGCCTTGGAGTCACAGCCAAGATGGTAAATTTCATGACGTGTAAAAGCATTTCTGCTCCCCTGAATGCAATAGTGTCAAACAAGCACCAGTTCTTAGTATCAGTCCAACTCTAAATGTATTCATTTATTGAATATTAGTTACTTTTTCACCACTGACCTGATTTTTCCCACTTAATAACATAGGCATTTATTTTATCCATAATCCACTCTTCACTGTTTCATTTACAAATTTATGTGATTGTTTGGCTTTTCTCCCTAGGTGCACCTTCGCTTATCACCCATGTCAGTATCATCTAAGGGCACTCATTTGGTCTTACATTGGACCTTACCACCATTGGACTTCTGACACTCCTATTTCCCTGAATTTATTCTTTACATGACATGACACACATACAATGCCACTTTAAAAGCAGGTTCAGGCACCTTTTGTCTTGCACCAATATTAAAAAATGTCTATTTTAAATGGGCCTCTCGATAGCTGTAAAAAAAACCCAGCCTTTAATACTTCTTGTGCTAATACTAATGTCTGCCTCTTCTGAAAGCCATTAAGAAGCACCAAACATTTGAATGCTATATTAGAAAACCAATCTATCTTGAGACTACTACCTCTTAAAAGCAACGGAAAGTGTGAGAACTCCCATCCATTCACAACCAGAGTATGGTGGCCCCAAGTCACTTACTGGTCAGGCTTGGAACTGGAGTTAAAACCATGCTGCTAACCACATTTACAGAGTTCATATTCTTCCACGTTCAAACACTGACTCTTATTGTCTCTGACTGGTCATGATACTCAAGTCAGATGGTACTGCAGTGGACTGTAGAGGTACAGAAAGTTCAACAACTTTGCATAAATGCACTTACCTGCTGCGTGCACAAAGTATGCCAAATATAAATCGAGTTCCTTAACAGAAACTCCTATATGATGTGGCTGTACGCACAGCCCTGGATTAGAGCACTGTGGGGACTTTACAAGGCGTTCACCATCAGTACTTTCGAGCGGAATACCTTTAAATAAAATCACCATAACAAGGTCCAACCTCCAGACCTTATCTGCCTGGCGTAGGCAGTCAATTCTTCTCATTTTGCCCTTCTGGTCTGGATTGGAAAGAACACAACACGGAGGCTTTTTTCCTGTGACTGTGAGAACAAAATCCTCTCGGTACTCGGGCCTGATGTCTTTCCGTAGCTTTGCCAGAAGTCTGGATGCCCACTTTTGTTTGACCTCAGGTTTCTCACTCAGCAGTTCATCCTTCACTGCTCTCTCTTCCTCTTTTGACATGCGTTTTTCATGTTTTTTGAAGTATTTTCGTTTTCGAGCTTGCAGGTTGAACCATGTGTACGCAAATGCTCGGACGTGAGGCAGAAGTGCTTCGATGAAGGGATGAAATTCATCCTGAAAAAAAACAATAAAAGAATTACGTGGCTGTCATGAAAAATAAATCAGACACAGCATTGAAAACATTTCCTTAAAATATTAGGTTAACACAAGAGAAACGAACATTCACTAGACATGTGAATTAAGTGTTTGTACCACACAGTGTAGAAAACACAAGCACCTATGTAATCGCACACGTATAAACACATATATTATGTATATGGGTGTACAGTCACACATACGCTAAACAGAGAGATATACTTTTTAATATATCAACTCTTTTCCAATATTATAATAGCCAAAAGAATATAACAACCCTATGAAAGAGAGTAGAGAACAACTAAAATATACATTAGTATGAGGAATATTCAGTAGCTATTACACTCAGTCCTAAAACTTAAATTCACTAAAAAATAAAATAAAAGTTTAAAAATACTTGAGTGTAGTGACCTTAATCCATTTTCAAGGAATGGATATCTTACGCTGCTCTCTCCCTGACCCCACTACTTGTGGTGAAGCCAGGTTATGCCCGCCAATTTGGCAATTTCTAAACATTTGGATGCCAATCAATGTTTGTATGGGAAAGTCTGAAATACAGCAAAACTTTCCCAAAGACACACTTGGAAATGGCAATCTGCAGTGTCATAAAACTTCAACTCAAATGATTTTATTCTATAATACAATGCTTCCAATCTTTATGTCTACTAGACTACCAGAAACAGTAAATAATGTAATTAGTTTGCAAATTTCTCCAGCATGCCTAATACTAAATAGTGTTAAAAATTTAGAAAACTCTATCCTTCAAATTTAAAAAAAAATGTTTGGTTTCTATGCAAGCTCCAAAGATAATAAATCTGATATTGTGCTATATATACAATACTAGTTCAGCCTGACTTCTATTAAAAGACAGGGGGCTAAAAGAGAACCCTTTATGTAAATATGAAGGTACCAAATCGTAGCATTGCCACAGCAAGCCAATGATTTTAACACATTTTATTTTTGTTGATATATTTTTAAAAGATTTACTGCATTTATTACACTTTTCTCCAGCTGAAGACATCGCTTGCCTTTAGTATGTTTTAAGTTTACTCCTCTTAATTCAGACAGAAATAATCAGTATTAAAAACTTTTTTGAACTTGAATAAATATGTTGCGAGAAAGAGCCGTGTATTTAACTTTTTAAATAAATAAACATACCTAAAATCAGACAAGTAGATCAAACTCAAAATATGCTGTAATTCATTGTATTCTGCTTGTTATGCTTCTCTACATAATACTATTACAGTATGTTACACTACCTATAGAATATCATGTACACTCCTAGGATCCAGTCCTGCAAACATGTATGCAAGGGACTACTTTCGCTCCTGAGGTTGAAGATAATGTTCCCCATGAACAAAGTTACTCCCACTTCAGGACTGGGTCCCACGGAGCGAAAAACACAAAAACATGAAAATGCACAAAGCTTCCTATAGCATGTTTACTTGTAATTCATACAGATTCTTGCAAGGTGATAATGTTTTTATTCCCCTCCCCCAAGTTTCACTGAATTTCTTCTACATTCGCTCGCTGACTACGTCATGTTCCAAAATCATTTCCACATCCTTAAAAATAATATTGTAAAAATGTACATGTTTTACAGCTCAAATGGCTTATGTTTGTAAATATTTTTTTCTGCTCAAACACATATGGGCAAAACCAATAAATCAGCGAGAAGAACATTCTACTAGCAAAATCATTTCACAATTCAAGACCAGGTATTAGCTTTCTAAATGGACTAACTGCATGTATTCTATGTGGATCCTAAAATATTAATATTAAAATAAATCAATATCTTTAGATAATTTATTTCAGAAAAAAGGAGAGTATTAGAAAACCTAATGAAACACATCTCAATACAGCATGATGGTGCAGAAGTAATTACAAAATATGAATGATAATTAAGATATAATATATAAACTACAATAAATTACTTTGGTGACTGAAACTCCCCACCCCCGTTAGAGAAGAACCTGGTTTCAAATTTCAGTAAAGTTACAAATATATATATATATATATACACATATATATATATACACATATACTTCTAGCTTTCAGGTAGTAGATTCAAGAAGTAAGAGAAAGGCAGCAAACATAACACATGTACCTGCACTTCCACAAATGAAAAATAGTTTTGGAAGCAAAAAAAGGTAAAAGCTGCAGGTCACCACAAGCTATTAAAATAATATACTTTTGATCCTCAACATTCCTCTTTCCCCTCCCCACTTTAGAAGAACTGAGTCCAAAAGGCCTTCTGCAAAGTCAAAGTTTATCTGCTAAGTTATACACACAATTTGCTGAAAATACCTACATTGAAATGGAAGGTTATTTTAAACATTAATACAGTCTAATACACCTTGTTTTTTACAGAAAAATTTAACTGTCTCCTTTCAGCAGTACTTATTGACTGATTTCTTATAATCATGACTTTTTTAGGACCCAAGCTAGATACTACCCAAAATTCAGCTCCTTTAGTCTCTCTTAAAGATAACCGAGAACCTTAAAAGGAGACGGGGAAGGGAACGGGATGGAATGATTTTAAAAGAGCTCAGAACCATTACGGCCTAAAGCCTAAGCGGTCCTTAGTCTGTATTAAATTAAACTGCTAAATATTACACCATATATGTACATGCATAATCACATAAATAGTCCAATGTGATTTTTCAAAATGAGGTATTAAGCGAAAAGGTTAACTCAAGAACAGAAGACTTACAAATCAACTCAACCAGTATTTCAAACTGTCTTCATAACCACATTCCTCTTTCAAATCAACCTATTTTAATCTGAATGACAAGGTATAGGCAAAAACCGAACAGAGATAAAGTAATCCACTACCCATCCAACCAAATCTGATGTTTTATTCTGAATAATGAAGTTATTTGTTTCAATGTTATAGTATCAAAAAACTTTCTAAAATGTAGTAGTGTAAGAGTGAGCGTTCATAAACATTCTGGTCTGATCACATGATCACAGTAAAATATAAAAATTTTTAAAAAATATTATTTTTGCCATTTCTCAGGCAAAGTTAAAAATATTTCAATAGCTTAAAGACACTTCTCTCTCCTTTAAGAGTTAATGGGTATTCTAAACAATAAAAGCCACACAAATGTATTTCATGCAATTTTTAAAAGGCCAATGATAATAAGCAGGTTTTATTATAAAACTTTCTCACAGTTTATCAATATCGTGCTTCAAAACACATTCTGCATTTAAAAGCTGAGCCTCAGAACTCTACGTGTATAAAAATTGTGAAATACCTTCAAAAAGAACTATAAAATCTACAGACAAAAAACTCTTGAACTCCAAACCAAAGTTAAAAGAAATAATATAATGTTTTAGAGTAACTGTTTTCACATTATATATTTTTGTGAATCTGTTTGAAAATAAGTCAGTCAAAGCAAGGCAGTATTTCTACAAGCCATGTTCCTAGAAATATTTGCCCATAAATCTACAGAAATATGTGTGTGCCCAAAATATTTTCTGGATATTTAGCAGGGAAATGAAACAAATACTTTGTATATTTTCCTTACAGATGACACAGAACTCTATGTCAGGTAGATAGTCATGTATTTCAGTTACATTTATTGGAGCAAAATACCTTATGACGGTTTTTTTAAATCCACTTTCTAAGGTTTCTCCTTTAAAACTAAGCCAAAACTTTAAAAAGCACACACTTCAAAACATGTATATATAAAAAAGCTTATGTTATTTTTGGCATGAAGAATATAAAAGCTTCTTAATAGTTTATTAATGATTTTCATATATTTTTCCATGTTTAATGATAGAAGCACATAATGTTTCCATTCTCAATGTGAAGTTCTTAAATAGGGCTTCTCAATCTCTAACCTGTATTTCCAAATGTGCAAAAAAGAATGTAAAAAAATTTGCAGCAGAATGACACAATATTCAGTATTTTAACATATCCCACATTCATCCTAAGTCTTCTTCATGTCCCACTGGGCCTACTGAAACAGTGTTACTTGTGTGCAGTTTGAAAGGAGAATAGTATATAGCCGCTTCTATGAAAGTTATGTTATTACCAATCATCCAGTACATGAAACAGTAGGTAGTAGGTATTTACAAAATTACATTCATAAATTGGCATAAACTTTGATCAGAAAGGTACAGAGTATGAACTCTCCCCGCCATCCCCACGCACATTTCACAGCAGCTCACAAGTCCGTTTTGGGGTATCTGCCTTCTGCCTGTAAGAGTACCACCATAGTAAATTCCCAACCTATAGTCACTTTGGACAGTATAATCTCAAGTGCTTTTATGGGGGGGGGGACTTTTAAAAGGTATTCTGGCTACATCTAAGAGCTATCTGTTACCATCAAGAAAAAATAATTTGAGGGGTTATATACAAGTATATAAACATAAATATTGGAGCTAGGAATCCCACATAGAGGAAACAGACTGGGGTTTGAGTCCACCACCAAGTAGTTCCTAGTTCAAACTATTACCTCTAGTTGAAGGTGTACAATTTACTATCTGCAATAACTTGGATTAAAAGGGAGGGAAAAAGGAACTTAATTGGAACTAAATAAAAACTCTCATCCTTAGGAATAACAGTCAGACTCGAAGGCAGCTAAATCCCAGACAGGATTACAGAGCTATATAAAAGGGAGGGGAACCTTTGGAAAGACCAAAAATCACATCTCACTTCAGCTTCATGCCTTTTCCTAGTGAAATGAAATATGAAAAATGCCACCAGCGGGCCTGGAGCTGCAAAAGCGCAATCCCTCGCCCGAGGAAGTACAGAGGGAGGGAGAGGAGGGAGGGAGAGGAGGTTGGGAAGAAAAGTTGCCCCAAGTCCTAAGCAGTTAAGTGTAGCTGGAGCAGCAGGAGCTAGCGCAGCAGCTGTGAAAGGAAGAGCCCGTCCGGAATGGAGGGCAACTCTAGGGCTGGGCGTCAGCACACCAGCTTCAACTCCAGAGATCCAGGGCAACGCACAGCGGAGGGAGGGAGAGAGAGAGGGAGGGTGCAGCGAGGAAAGGCATTTGAAATAATCATGTTAAAAATAACACAGCGAAGCAACTTTGCTGCCCTGGAGGCTCGAGCAACTTTGTGGAAACCACTGAGGGAACTTGCAAGCCAAACTTCCCCCAAACATCAAAGCAACTGTGACACCCGAGAAAGTGACAAGGCAGGACTTTTCCAGGGAGCGAGACGAACTGTAACTACAGATCTGCGCATGGGGTGCAACGTATGGAGCTGTAGCTCCATGCACGGCTGCAGCGCACTTACAGAGCTATAGCTCTGCACAAGAGTGCAGGGTATGGAGAGCTGTAGACCTGTGCAGGGCGTGCAGCGATACGTCCACGCACGAGTGCAATGTGTATTTTATGGATGCAGGGCTATAGATCAGAGCAATGTATAGAGTTGCAGATCTCTGAGTAGGTGCAATGTATGTAGCTCTAGATGCAGGCATGGGTAACGTACAGCAACTCGAAGGCAAACCGTAACCGTATCTGCGAACCATAACCTTATACACAAAAGTGTGGACTTTAGGGAGGGAAATCCATGCAGACTCCGCAATATCTTACGTCTTAAAAGAGAAAATACAGCAGCTTTTAATGCTCCATTAAAAAATAACCCCAGCACCTCTTATGTTTTCATGCATTACTCGCCTCGGAAGCACAGTGAGTATTGATTGCAGATGACCAAGCATGTCATGGGCTGCAACCCTGCTAAACACGTGCAAGACTCCCCCCCCTCTTTAAAAAACTGCAACTGAGCAGGAAAAAAAACCCACCACCAATATTAATTAAACCATTAATAAGTAGGCGCCATTAGCCATGTGCCTACACAAATGGCCGTGCAAGAGGAATGCAGCCTAATGAGGAAACAAAGTTACTTTCTTAAAGCTGTATTTCTCGCCCCCCGAGCCCCCCCCCCCAGCGCATACACACACCACCCAGCAAAACCGGCCCCAAATGCATCGGAACAGCGGCTTACCTGGGTGAGACAGAGAGGAGAATACATGACTGCGGTGGGGGCTTTTGTGGTTTGGAGGTGTGTGTGTGTGTGAGAGTGAGAGAGAGAGAGAGAGAGAGAAAGAAAGGGAGAGAGAGAAGAGAGAGAGGGAGAGAGGAAGAGGGGGGGAGATCCTAGCCTGCCGCTTGCTTTCACATTTCCAACTCTGCTGAACTGCAGCGAGCGCTCCGCAGCTCCATGAGCTGAACTTTAACCCCGCCTAGACTTTCCCCTACCCTACACGCTATACATGTCTACTGTACACAGGCGTTAAAGGCATAGCACACGCTTCCCCCCCGCCCCCGCCCCCAGCTTCCAGCGGCGAGACCCGGCTCCCCGGGAACCTGCCAGCGCGCCTCCTGCTCCGCTCTGCACCGCACCAAGAGCAGCAGCAGCTCGCTCGCTGCCTTGCCCGGGGGAGGGAGGGGAGGGGAGAGGGGCTGCAATGCTGTGCTCGGCCAGCCCTCCCTATCCCCGATCCCCGCGCTCAGTGCATGACTGGGTACGGTAGGCAGGAGCAGTTATAGGCTACGCACTGGACAGGATGTGCCTGAGCAAACAAAACTACTTTTCCACATTGCTCGCGCCCCCCACCCCACCCCACCCCACCCCCACCGCCGGCCTCGCGCCGCGCAAAGGCTGCCCGGGAGCGGGCCTAAAGGACGGGAGGAACTTGCACCGATTTCGTCCAGAAAGAGCTTTCCCAGGGCTCCCGATGGCACAGCCCCTGGACTGCGTCTGCAGCGCCGCAGAGGCAAAAAACTCTGCGAACGTTTTGGGGCCAGCTGCTCGCCTTGCAGACGCTCCTCGGCGGATGGGATCTATTTAATTACGCATTGTAAACTCCAAACTTTTTGTTTTTTGCAAGCATTGTGCTTATTAGCGGAGGTCTTGAAGTGTTGGGGGGGGCGTTTCTGAACGAGGGCTCCCCGGATTCCCCCCCCCCCCGAACTGTTGACGCTTAGAAGTTATAAACCCTGCAGTGGGTGCAGTCCGCTAGGGCTGCCTTTTCTAAAAGAAAGCAAAGGTCTGCCCACGTTAACATGGCTAAGGACCATTCATATTTTAGGTCTTCTAAAGCAAAGTTCCTTACCGTGGGGGGGGGGGTGTGTGTGCAAACTGGTTGAAAACTTTTCCAATGTCTCTATCCCCTGGCATGTGATTGACGTTTTAAATAAAACATTTTATAGCAAGGGAGGCTTAATTACTAAAAATGCACAACCTCACGTGTGCTCTGCATTTACTCTGTCATCCCCCCCCCCCCGTAAGAGTAAAGCACTTAAAATAGAAATGAGCCTTCTGCCACTCATTTAGGCTATAACGTACTGTTTTGGCACAAGGAAGGGGTTGGGTTTTTTGGGTTTGGAAAGTTTCCAGTCAACTCGCTTTTCTCTTTTATTGAGCCTGATATTTTCTCTCCGCTCTACCATCAATACATCTCTGGCCGGCGCACTCCTTCGCCTCTTCCCCATGAACAGACACTTCTTCCAGATCCACAGCCGCTCAGAAACCCTCCCAAAGGCAAGCAGAGGCCACAGAACACACCGCCCGCAGCCTGCAGAGCTTCTCATGTGGGTGGGAGCCGTAGGTACCGCGTTGCAAAGGGGAAAGCCTTTTGCAGACGAGTTCAGGAGTTTTCATCCCTTTGCACCCAGCAGTTAAAAGAACAGATGCGGACAGAAAAGTAGGAACATGTCTCTTTTTCGTGGCTAGCCCGCCTGAGAAGAGAGGCTTGGTATTTGCACGGGCGAGGTTTGATGCACGTTCTCTGCAAGCTTTTAACGGGAGATGCCCTGGACGAAGCAGCGGTTTCCACTCGGTGCTTTGATAAAAGAAAAAGGGTGGGGGGCGTTAGCTGCTGATCAACTAACGACAAGAAACACCTTCCGCTCAATATTTGCTACCCTATGTCACTTCATTGGCTCCCCACGTTCCCTGGGTGGAAGTTTCGGGCTCCCAACCAGCCCTGTACCTGAGCCAGGGAGAGCAGACACTGACCAAACCATGCCTTAAAAATCTCTCCTCCAACTCCTCACAACTTTCTTTTGCGGCCAGGAAGTTTCCATCTGTCTCTGCTTGGAGCCCTGCGACAAGGGAGGGTATATTTTGGGAGCTACAGGAAAATCTATTTAGTAAAAAAGGAAACTAGAGTGAGTCTGGGGGGTAGTTTCCATGCTGGGAGGCGATCCTGGGCTCCCTGTCCAACCCAGTCACAAGCTCCTATGGAGTCCCCTGAGTCACTCCAGGATAATGAACTCCGCAGGCATGGGAAGTGCAAGGGGGATGCGGGATCGGGCCCCCAGGAGCGCCTTTGCTGCTGCAGGCAGCCTTGCTCCGCGATTTCCAGCTTTTTGTGGTTAGCAATATCATCTTAAGTAACTTTTGGCGCCCTCCGTAAGACTTTTGGACGCGGGACGCTTGTTTGCGCCCTCTAGGCAAAAGCGGCTGCATCCAAGTTCAGCACCAACCCCCTTCACATCCGCTTCCCCGACTCCAGCACACATTGTGCACGCTCAGACTCCACACCGAGAAAACGCCAGGCTCGTGAGCAGCAGGGGCGGGGAGAAAGGGAGGGTTTGCCCAGCTCTGGCCCCAACAGGCTGCTCCGAACCCCCTCTGGCCCAGCGAAAGTTCCAAGAGGAAGAGTCCAACAAACCGGAGGGGGGGGGACAGGGGTCCAAGACCAAGCAAAGCTATTAAAGGAAATCACGCAGGAAGGGGCGCAGGGAAGCAGAGATAAAGGAAATTCCTTAATGACAATAAAGTCAGCGAGGCACTAAGCATGGAAATCATCTGGTAGGAAGGAGGCTTTGGGACTGGGAACTTATCTCTTGGATTTTGAAAGTGCCAGAGAGGCTGCTTGAAAAGGCAGGTCTGTTTGGGAAAAAAAAAAAAAAACTTCTGCCGTGATCCCGCTATCCATATTCTTCCTGGCACTTTGCCCGGCATTGCATTTACAGTGTTTTATTTGCAGAAACTTTACCTTGCCAGCCTTAGTGAAATCCTCTTAGATATATAAATTACGTCAATAAGAGTTCACTTATACGTACGTCGGCTCTAGCTCTTATTTCAGAGGTACTTAATGGAGAGCCCGGAGGAGTATGATTTAGACTGGGGCGTCCAAAGCGCGCAGAAGTCAGAATTGGGATTAACACTGAGCATCACACACGCTTCACGAGTTCTTTGCCAGTGAGCTTGTGGAGGATCCCTCCCCCCGCCCCAGCTTTCTTGCGCTTTGGCTACTGAGAGCCCGGGACTAACACTGGCTGTTAATAAAATGATTGGTTCCGGTCGCTCCTTAAAGGCCATTTGTACACATCTAAGGGCCACGTATCAATCTGGAACTCCAAAATCTGCCTTCAGTAGCAAACGGGAAGACTTTTAGAGGTCAACTCCCGGGGAGCTATTTCCAACCCGTCCAAGGAACGCATCCTATTTCTCGTGCACTTCCAACCAGGACTAAGTCCCTGCATCGCTCCAGGGAAAGAGGAGACGGATATTTTAAGGCAGTGCCTGCCAGCTACCGTCTCCAAGACAAGCTGTTGGAGTGGGTTTCCACTGGACTTGCGTCAGGCAGTTGCATCCAGGCGACTACGGGCCGCTCTCCAAGTCAGTGAGTTACTGATTACACTCTCACCTTCCGCACAGGGAAGACTAGGAACACGAAGAAACGTACAGATCTAGCCGTCCCGGTTACTTATATGTGTGATGGCAGCTTTAGCTCCGTCTCAGCCACCCCGCCCCCACCCCACCACACTAACTTTATAAAACATCTGCCAGGCGCCTGTGAACAAATCCAAAACAGACCTCCTGCCCCTCACCACACACGGTTCACCCTTCAGTAACTAATGGGTTAAGAAAACCATAAACAACCATACAAAGGATTAACACGCGAGGGGAAGGCTCAGCGCTATTCTTCCAAAGCAGACATCTGCGGCCAGCTAAATATTCCCGTCCACTCATCTAATAACCATTGCACACACACAGAGTGACCACGTAACACACCCAACAACTGGGGGTTGGGGGGCTTCTCGGCTCCCCATAAGAAACACTGGCAGCTTGCTCACAGCCGGGTCAAAGGGAAGGGGGTCTAACCACCCTGGCGCTCCTTCCCGCTAGCTGAACACGCACAAGGCGCCCGCAATGTGTCTGAAAGCCACCCTACACTAGCAGAAACCCTTTTCGCGCGCCTCTGCGACATCCGGAAGTTTGCAGCAGGTTTGACAGCTTGAAACTACACGGGCCCCTGCTGGGCGCCGAGAACTTGGACGGAGGAGAAGGGGAGGGCACGGGAGGGCACCCTCCCTCTCCGCTTCCCTCCCACTTAGGCCATTTCGAACGCTGCAACAGCCAGGCGGCGCTGTCATTGGACAGCGCTCTGGTCCATCGGGGAGCTTGGCAGCATTGATTCGACAAGGCGCGTGTCAATTACACGCGAAGGCCAGACACTTCCTTTTTGTGCTAGGTTGGCTGCCGATGCCAGACGTCTTTTTACAGACCCGAGCACGTACATTTTTTTTTTCTTTTTGGAACCGAGCAAGCGCGGGGGGAGGGGGGAATCTGCCAAGCTCAGCGGTTTTCCGAAATCCCTGGGAAAAAAGGAAACTCTAGTGCATATATATATACACACACAAAACCCAACCACACAGCTGCTATCTCCTCCACACATATCACAAACATACATTCAGCTACACATTATTCTTTGCAGCAAACCACTTACAATGAATGCATCAGCAAATACAATAGCTATCAACGTATCACAGCATACAAGTAGCTTTGTTTATAAATAAAAAACCGGAAATAGAAAGTTTAAGATGCACCACGTACCATTGCAATGTATAAAGAGTACGTGAGAAACTTTACAAGGCTGAGACGATTGGCTTCATTTGTTGACACTTTTTCAGGTTTTTTTTTATATCTAAAATAAAGTTGGAACCGATGAGAACCCGGAAGATAATAAAAGCTGTAGCCAATTGCAGGCTGCTGGATAATTTCTGTCTTTTATAACTTTACTCCCAAATCAAAAGGATTTGCAATGCAATCTCTCTCACACACTCTCTCTCCTCTTTTTTGAAAGCCATCCAAGCCGGGCTGGCTGGGTTCTCAGATTCTCTCTCCCTCTGGCTTTGCCGTGTGTGCTTTGGATTGTGTTAGACTTTGCAGAAGTTGCGATCGATTCAGCAGCCTCTCGCTCCCCCCACCCCTCCTCTTGTTTATTTCCGCATTCGCTGCAATTTGCATTGGAACCACGGACGCACAGGGAGGAGGCTAATGGACGCACGGGGCCAGAGCTTGGCCAATGGCAGCTCCCGGATCTCCCACAGACGCGAGCTCCAGGATTCAGCTCGACCTGCAGTCGGGACAGAGGTCCACGTACCGTAGGCCCCACAGCCAGCCCCCTAGCAGCCGCGGCAGGAGGAAGAGGAGCGGGGTATATCGCTACGCACTGCAGTTCCTCTCTGCAAGCTGCATGCTGCGGTGCGTCTGAGCCATTCGCCTTGTAATCGACTGACCCTCTCCTTTTAAAAGCAAACAAACCCCCCTGCTCTTTGCAAGTTACTGAATTAGTTCAAGGTCTGGCCAGGAGGTCATTTGCACTGGGTGGGGTAAAGTTTCTATGACATTGTGTATTAAATAGGATGAGTTCAGAAATCTAATTGCGACACAAGAGGGTCCTGCTGGATTGTAGTTCGCCTTGTGTCTGCCCTCTGAACTATTAGAAAAGTCTGATGGTGGGGAGTGGGGGTGGTTATTATTGTAGTAATGGGCAGGGGTCTGTAACTGAAATAGCGAGAAAGGACTTTTTTCACATTTGGTTACAAAATCAGTACTTCAAGAGCCACAGTGCATGTGAGTATGACAGTCCTTAATAAATAACATCAAACTATACTTTTTGTCACCCCTATTTTAAGAACAGCGCTCACAGTGATTATACCAGTTAGAAAGTTGTTACCCCCATCTCCAGGTTTATGTGCCTCAGCTCCGAAATCTGCTCCCATCCTCAAGCTTTACCTCTCATCCCACAAACCCACCCCCCCAGGCTTAGCCCCCAAACACCCCCCATACCCAGGTTTAACCCCTCTCAGTGCCAATCACCCCGCCATCCCCAGGCTTAACCCCTCTCAGCCTCAAACCTCCCCACGATCCCCAGGATTAACCTACCAGCCCACAAGCTTCATGCACTGCCACTGATCCTCCACAGCCGCCACCTCAACATCCCCAGCCCCCCACTACTCCTGTGCCACCACCCTCTCTGTGTGGCTGTGCAGCTCTGGCAAGGGCAGGCTCAGATGCACCTCCCACAGCTCTCCTGCAGGGTTAGACTTCCCCCAAACACAGTATGGGTGACTCCCTGCCCTGCTGGCTTTCTCTTCAGGGACTCCCTGCTGCAGTGGCTCCAGAGGTGGATGCTGCTTTAAAAAAAAATCACACTAAATTCAGTTGTTTAAACGGCAGGAAACTGAATTTAGTTTTTTTTGTTTAAGTGGCGGCAGCCTCTGGAGCCACAAGAGGAGTCAGCGGCGGCAGCACTCAGAGCCGCAAGTGGCTCCTTGAAGAGCTGCGTGTAGTTCCAGAGCTGCAGGTTGCTGACCCCTGGTCCTGGGTAATTTAATAGCAGCTAATGAATTCCTGACTAGAAAATATTCAACTTCTGGAGCACCTCAGAAAAAGTACTGGTGTCATCCTTGCAAGACTGTGAGTCTGTTAGCGCGCTTTGGATATTTTTGCAAGATAACCCTGATCTCCTCAAATACAAGGCACTACATTTAAGAAAAAAATAAAAAAAACCTCCAAAGAGGGCATGAGAAATAGAAGCAACCCGTGTGTAGGTCTGAATCACAGAACCACAGGGTTAGGAGAAACCACAAGGGTCATGTTGTTTAACTCCCAGCTAACCTTGATGAAGGAGGCTGGCATAAGTTAACAGCAGATGGCAAAAGCATTGCATTATGTGTTGAAGTTTGAGATTGCTTGCTATTCCAACATCAGAAAACAAAACAACAACAGCAGCAGCAAATAGTTTCTGGAACTTTATTTTAATAGAACAATGTGGCCTTTTAGTGGAGATAAGGACTGATGGGGTACCATGGTTACCCTCCAAATATATAATACTATTTAGTGGACTCCACTGAAGCTTTAAAGAGCTACCAGACTACAGCATCAACTAAAACCGGTGAATAAGACGGTAGCTACTGGTTAGCATACACTTCTGTTATTTAGTGAGGTTTTTTTTTCCAATGGTTCCTATTAGCAGATGATCAAATGATGAAATGGTGTCCATAGATTAAATTATACCATCTGGGTTTTACCCTTTGTAGCTTGAGAGCGTTGTTAAAAGAAGCATGGCAAAGGGCTTGCCTTGTAATCCTATGTAATCAAGAGGTATCAAAGAATATGTGTGATACATTCCGCTCCACATTTCAGGTGGCTAAAGAAGGATGCAGTGTCAGTCTGGTTTGGCCAGTCTGCCCCAAAGGAGAGGGCTGGAGCAGGGGCCAAACCCTGGCTATGACTCCAGGTGCCAGGCTGCAACTTGCTTTGTGGCCCTTTGAAATGCGGATGGCAGGGGCAAACTGCTTCCTCCCTGGTGGCCCTGAATACAGTAAAATCTTTCATATCCAGCAGCTCAAGGACAAGGAGGTTGTCAGATATTCAAATATTCTGGTTAATAGAGAATTATACCTAGCAATGCATAACACTAAAGAAAAACAAGATTAGATACTAAGAAACACAAAAATGTATGCAAAGTTCTTTATTTACCAACAACAGTAGTACTGTACAGTGTCAACTTACACTGTAATTGCTGTATTCATTTGTATTTATGCTCACTATACTGTACTTATGGAAAACTTTACTAAAATTTACTTACGGTTAAAATGCCAGTTATTTGAGAGTTCTGGATAATAGAATGCTGGATATGGAAGAGCTTATTGCATTAGAGCAGGTCTACATTAAGCAGGTAAGTTGATCATGGATGTGCAGTTCTAGCTGCAGCAATTGTGTAGCTAGAATCGACTTATCTGCAGTCGACTGACTTGTCTGTCTTCACAGAGGGAAGTTGATGGGAGGAACTCTCCCATGGACCTCCCTTACTCCTGGTGATATTGAGGAGTACAGGCTCAACTGCTGACCCCAGGTAGTTTGATTTTGTGCATCACTAGCTGCTGCATGAAATTGTACTCTGGAAGATCAACTCTGACTGGGTCGATCTTCTGCATAGTCTAGATGTATCTTTAGAAGTGTTTTGCTTCACTCGGCATGGGGTGTTGGGGAAACTGGGATTGTTGGGGTGGGTGTGCAGCGAAGACTCTGGAAGCAGAACATGTTGGGTTTTTGGAAAGAAGGTAGAATTTAGAGTGGGGTAAGTTAGATACCTGAGGGGGAATTTAGAGAGAAAATAATTAGAATTTTTACACAGCCTTCCAACATGAGCATAAAACTGTTACCATTAAAGGCCTGATCCACCAAAGCGCTCTCCCCCTTCTACAAGGGTCTGCATTGTATGCTCCACTGTCAGGAATCTCAACCTTCCAAGGTGCTGACTCCGCCTCCTGAGAAACCCTGGATGCTATTGAAGCAAACTCACATTGAAGTCAGTGGGAACTGATGGGACTCCTGTACTCTCAGAGTCAGGACTTCAGGGTCTGTTTGCAAACCCAGTGAAGTGAATGGAACAACTCCAACTGGCTTAAATTCTGTCTATTAGAGACTTACATTCACCAGATAGGACTAAATCCTCTGGCCTTAGTCTGCAGCCCGTAATTTGCTGATACCATAAGGCATCTCTTAGGACAAGGCAATTGCCATGGGCTCTCTGGCTTCAGAGTCCCATGCTCCCACCAGCTGGGCCCTGCTCCCCGGCTGGGCCCTACTGTCAGTGTGCTGTCTTTGGCCCCATCCCTCGCTGGTCCTGCTGTCTGCATGTCACTTTGGGCTTCACCCACCAGCCAGACCCTCCCTATCAGTGTGCCACTTGAGGCTCCATGAACCAGCCAGGGTCTGCTGTCAGAATGCTGCCTTGGGCCCTGCACGCCAGCTGGGCTCTACTGTCAACGTGCTGCCTTGGCACCCACCCCCCAATTTCTGCATGCTGCCTTGGGTCTTGCAAACTCTTTGTCCAAGACTGCATCAGTTCTTTCATTTACTGTGCAAAGCATATGTCAAAAATGTTGACAACACACATCTACTGTGATCATTTCTTGATGGATTAATTTCAGTTCTCTTAGAAGAAGCTGAAAATAAGATTACAGTCTGTGAGCTCACTGGGGCACAATAGGCCTTGATCCCCAAGCTGGAGATCCAGACACTGCTATAATATAAATTATAATACTCTTATAAAAGTGCTATGTAACTCTGAAACGGTACGATAAGCCCACAGAGATAGTAAACTGAGAGTTTGACTGTTTTAGATTAAATAAACACACACATAAGTTTGATGCAAAAATACTAATGTATAATTATTTAATTCCTGTGAATAACAACTTCTCACATATGGAGCTCTCTATCCATCATGGATACTTGCAAGTGGTACCATCTTACTAGTGTATGATCTTTAGTGTATTCATCCTCACCAGGAAGGTGGGGAAGTGCTAGTACCACAATTTTGGACATGGGGAACTAAAACCAAGATCCTCGAAGATAGTGTAGGCTCCTGCCTCCCATGAAAGTCCAGTGACTTACCCAATGTCGCATAAGGAACTGAAGCCAAATCTGTGAAGTCCTAGTCTAAAATTCCTAACTCTTGGAATGGTCCCTCCTGCGATGCTAAAGCTTTTCATTTAAAAATTTCACTAATTCTGTTTGTTTTCTCCAATGTACTGGGGGCGGGGGAGTCCATATTTACCATTTTTCAGATTCTGCAGATTCGTGTCATACTTGCAAATTATGTGTTATTGCAATTTTTTATGTAAGTTGCTGTTTCTGCATAACTAGCAATACAACCAGATAGGTTAAAACAAATGAAGAAAAGAGGAATCAGAGAAAGAGGAAGACAAAATATTTTTATTTTCTTTCCTCATTTTATTGTAGTTTTAACAATTTAATAAACAGCATTTCAGATTAAATTGTACTTGGAAGGCAGGATTCATTTTGAAAACTACAACCTACAAAGTTAATAGTGAAAATAGTTTTGGTTTTATAAGTTAAAGATGAGTTATTGGGAGAAAATTATTATTTTACTTGTATAGAAGTAGCACCTAATCAGAGATCAGAACCACATGTTAGGCACTGTACAAATGCGTACTAAAAAGACCATTCCTGCCCTGGTATTCAGCAAACTGTCCTCATGCTTGTTAAACTGCTAGACAGCAAGCATGGAAGAATAAGTGTGCAAAGTAATGTAGAGGAAGTTTTTTTTTAATTTAGTTTAACTGTTTTATTCACCTCTCTCAATCTAAAACCATCAGACACCCTTCTCAAGAGAAATAAATGACTCTGCAATAGTCCTTAGTGATTACAGTCTACAATACTAATATTGCTTTCTTTCCAAATTACAGATAGTACAAATAATGTCACAACACGTTGGCCCCAATCCTCTTTGGTAGTCATTTTGCTTTAGTAAGATGTGTAGGATCAGTCAAATTATGAAAATACTGCCATAATACCAGATACATATGATATATTTTTATACATGCACATTTTGTATTTGTTATCAGAATATATTTCCCAAACTTTGTTTACTTTTGTTACTGTTTTGTTACCGTGTTGAAACATGGCCCACTGAGTACAGTGATTTATCTTGTGTACAGTACACTGAATCTGAAATTCAGTACTTGAGGTGAAAATATGGCTTAGAAGGTGTTAATTGAATTTAATAGAATAAGATTAACACTTAGCAACTGCAGTATACTTTGTAGAAACGTTATGACTAAAAGAAAATGGGCAAGTATAACAAAAGACTCTTCACAACTTTTATTATTTATACCCCAGGTAGAATACTTTCCTTTATTGTTATATGTTGATCTTTTTTCCTTTGTGATAGTTAAAAATTACAAGAATTCAAATATTTCTCAAACAGCAATAACTAGTGATATCTTTAAGTACTACATTTGTTCCTTTGCATACGTTGTTATTAGAAAAAAGTCTGTAAAATACAAGCACCTGACTTTTCAGACAAGTCTCTCCTACTTTGTGCATGGGGGTGGAGACTGGGCATGAAGAATCTCAGCACGCTAAGATCTGACCTTCTAGTATTATTGTTTTTGGTACTGTGTATGTTGAATGATGTCTGTCTGCAAATTACTCCAAGAGCTGGAGAATATATGAGGCCTTTATTTATTACAATAGCATAATATGTCATATGAGGTAAGTGTCCAAATAAGGGGTAAGAATGTGTTCCAATAGAAAGCTGATCACTTTTCTAAGAGGTAAAGAAAATTAAATTAGAGCACATCAGTCTCATCAATATTTATATGTATTTTCCATCTTATAAAAATACTCCTTTAAGCCCAAATTAAATCCCCCCAACTGTGAACCTATTATATGCTAATTGTATAATTCAGTCTAGGGAAAACAGAAAATTTGAGTTTTACAAAATCCACCTTTAATTTTAAACACACTAGTAAATAAATATTAATACCAATCTGCAGGTTTGATTATTAAAGTGAAATATTTACTTGTTGGTTTTGTGTGCAAGAGCTAGTGTTTCTGTCAGCATGTGTTCCATTGAAGCATTTTCTAAGTTTTATAAACACATTATACGATCAAATTTAAGTAATTATTCGCTCTGTCCAACTATTGAGAAAGTCTGAAGGTTTTCTGTAACATCTAATAAATGTATTAGCTTCAGCGCCAGAACACTTTTCAAGTCTTCATTTCTGTGATTCTGAGACCTGTTGCATTATAAGTATTGGCAGGCTAGATCCCTGGTTATGGGCAACATGGGGTAAGGTAACATGCACATTGCTTTATTTTGCAGAATATAAGATTTCAGCAAAAAGAAAGTTTGTGGTTGTAGGGCTGTTGTAATCAATGACATACTTACCTTGGGAGACAGGCTGAAACAGCACTAGAAAAGGAAGGAATATCCTCTATTCATCTTAGAGGGGTGTTAACTTCCATATCAAATTCAGACAATTGCAGTGCTAACACTATTAACAAATAGACACACTGATATGTGATTATAATGGGACACAAGGATCCCGGTTTTGCTCATTTGTTGTTATTTTGTTCTATTACTGTAAGCAGACAAATCACTAAAGATGATTCAGGTATTCTGTGTAAATACAGTGAATTCACTG
Organism: Carettochelys insculpta; assembly: GCF_033958435.1. Classification (NCBI taxonomy): domain Eukaryota; kingdom Metazoa; phylum Chordata; order Testudines; family Carettochelyidae; genus Carettochelys; species Carettochelys insculpta. The sequence continues at coordinate 16,330,411 of NC_134145.1, read as the reverse complement.
AAGTGTGGCTCTTATCTTATGAAAAAGGTATACTATGTACAAGTTCAATTTAGCCAGCTTGCATACATCAAATGTAATTTGCCATTTAGAACATGGAAAACTTGTGCCCTAGGGGTTTTCCCCCTTTACAGGAAATAAGCATTTCCCTACAGATATTGTATTTGTTAATCCTCTTCAGAATTGAATTGTCCCTAATTATAGACACTCTAGTAGCCATACCCCAGTATGTATGGAACCACAGCTGTTCATTGGCAATTTACTCTGCACTTAAAACCTCTTACTGCCACAAGTAAACTTTGGGAAAGTTATATCACAGTAAATAGTGAGGTGTGGTTTAAAATTATATGTGCTACCATATTATTAGGTCTCTACCGACATTGCAATTATCTTTTGAAGCTGGCAATACCATATTAGCAGTTTAGTCAGACAGAAATAGAGGAATGGATAAACACTCTGCCATTTCTATGAATGGGAAATATTTTTCAGTATGGTTCAGTATTGTTGTTTGCCTTGTATACTCCAGGACCTAAATCTTCCAGAACCCTTATACATATCACTTGGATAACTAGACACAACACATTACAAAACACTGTTCATGGTTACCCGCTCCACCGCCCCCACACTTCTTTCATTCATTAGTCAATCCTCAATCTGGAGAAACATAAATATCCACAACCATTTGCTTTTATTTGCACAGACAGGAGGCAAACCGGAGGACTGCAGTATCCGCTCTAACATCTGCATCGCTGGAAGGAACATCAACGTAAAACTGACACTGACTAGGGTGCTAGACACGATACAGATCACAATTTTTATTCGACAATTGATTGCGCAGCAGGGATGCTTTTAACCAGTTGCTGACCCGTCCGAGTCAAGGTACAAAGAGTCGGAATAAAAATCATTGCTACTGGGAAAAAAATGGTATCTTTCCCTCTCTGCCTTCCTCTGCTCCGCTCCGCCGGTGCATTCTCGTGAACTGGATCGGAGGAGAAGGAAGAAGGAAAGAGGAAAAAAATGGCATTGGCACAAAATAATGATCATCTCATAACCTGCCAAGTCCGCCTTTCCCATTATTCATGAAGTCAGCGGTGGCCATTTTCACGGAAGGTGCAGAACAAGGGAGAGGGAGGGAAAAAGAGGTCACCAGCAAACCTCCCCAAAACACCCGACAAGCCGGAGGAGCAGAACCGAATCCACGTGCGTCCCGGGTCGTTCTGCAGGAGCTTCAGTTCAGACCGCTGCGCTGTTTGCTGGGGAGGGGGAAATCATCAATCCGCGCGGTGCCCGCTCCGCCAGCAGCCGCCGCTGCTGTTGCTGCGGGGTTGAGCAGCTGCATCGTGGCGGCGGCGGCGTTTTTTTTTTCCTCTTTTGCCGCAGTCTCGTACGCCCCTGGCATGCCCAGCACGCATTCGGGTGAATAATGGACGTACAGTACCGGAGCCAGCCAGGCTGGGAGAGCCCAGCGAATCGTTCGCTGCCCCACCGCTCACTGATGCCCCTCTTACACACACACACACACACACACACAGATCTGTGGCCCTTTTACACACACACACATTTGTGGCCCTTTTACACACAGAGATTTGTGGCCCTTTTACACACAGAGATTTGTGGCCCTTTTACACACACAGATTTGTGGCTCTTTTACACACACAAATTTGTGGCCCTTTTTCACACACACTTGTGGCCCTTTCACACACACATATGTGGCCTTTTTACACACACAGAGATTTGTGGTCCTTTTTCACACACACAGAGGAAGTGCGGCCGCTAGATCGCTGCCCAAAGCAGTGCGAAAGCCCGGGGGGGGGGGTGAGGGCGCAGATTGTCGAACACGGGGACACAAGACCCCAGAAGGGGGCCCCGCGGGGACAAGGGCTCTGTAATGCCGCATGGGAGAAATCGAGTCGGAACAAAACTAGACGCGGAGCCCAGCGCGCGGCAGAGGGTGAAACTGACATTGGCGCAGCCGGGGTGGGAATCCGCTCCGGCTCGGGCGCCCGTGTAAGGGGCGATGTCGGAGAACCCCGGGCTCTTCCCACGCGTCCCCGCGGAGCGGCGGCAGCTCAGGAGGCTCTGGACACCTGCGGGGGGCGGGAGTCCAGGGAGGCGTTGTCATCGCCAACCGCGGCGCTGGAACGAGGGGTAGGCGGTGCTGCTGCACCCCCCGGGCTTGGTGGTTGCCTTTATGCACAGGCGGTACGGTTGGGTTCACTGGCTCGCAGTGCCCCCTTCTCCTGTTCCGAGGAGGACTTGCTGAAGTTTCTTGAAAGGGTAGTGGGGCCTGGGGCGAGATCAACATGTACTAGAGGGCTCCTGAAAGATCCCCCCACACATATAGGGAGATAGACTCTGGAGTCTTTCTCATTTGATATATATAGGGTGCTAGACACCCTAAATGAGAGCTGAGAAAGACCACAGTCTCGCTGCTTGTGTGTGTGTCTCTGTGTATAATGGAGCTATTAACGCAGAGTCTAAAAAATATAAACTGGACTATAGGTGTCTCCATTACACACACACACAGACACACACACAAGGAGAGAGACGGTAGTCTTTCTCATAATATCAATATAGAAAGACAACAGAGTCCCTCTCCTTGTGTGTGTGTGTGTGTGTGTGTGTAATGGAGAGGCCTATAGTCCAGTTTATATTTTTAGACTCTGCATTAATAGCTGCATTAAACGCACCAACGCTGGATGTCTCCATCAAGAGCCTTTCTTCAAATCCTGCCCCTTTTGTTTGGTGCAGGGTTCAGTTACTGAGGCTGCTCTCCTGGTTTTATGGGCTGGCTGTAAATCATGGGAATTAACCCACGGCCCTTCAGGTAAGGGCCAAGCTGGGCGTTAAACGGGAGAACAGCAAGGACGCGTGTGATCAGCACTTCCCTCTGGTACCACAGTTTGTGCAGTGAGCTAAGGTCAGTATGAAATGGGCCACAGCCCAGGCACAACCCCACACCCGGGGACACCTGGGGATACCCCAAGGCTATGTGGATGTCAGAACACAGGGTGTTTCCATGTGTTTCAGTTGGGCACTAACACCACTAATGCAATTTTGCATGTTTGTTCTCGATGCAGCTTTAATGGTAGCAAGAGACAAGCTGAAAAGTGTAGCAGTCCCCCTATCTGGAGAGACACAATCCATCACCTCTCACCTTCCTTCCGAGAGCTATTTGAGCTACTCTTACTGGCAGGGGCGGGAGGGGGGATACCCATAGTGGTTCAGGCTTGATGGGGTGATGCCAAGTCAAAATTGTGTTCTCCTATGGCGATCAGGGGTAGAAACATCCATTGGGTGGAAGTTTCAAGAGTGGCTTGAGAGCCCCAGGTCTACTGGCCATTCTTAGTTGGTGGAGCGATTTGTTTGGTTAATTCTGATAACAAATGAGACTCTGGCATGCTAACTAGTTATGTGACCCCCGAGTGGTCGGCGTCCTACTTCTGAGAGGGACACCTGGTGTTCAGCCACCTGAGACTGAGCAATAACAGGTCTGTGATGTCCTTAGATGTCCAGGGCTGCACATACACTACACCAGATCTACTTGAAAGTCAGTGATACTTTTGAAACTCCCAGTCTGTATTAGCTAATTACATACACGCCTTATACTCTGTGATGTCCACACACAAGGGATACCCACCTTAAATACTTCCCTTCAAATGGGGGCTCCTATATACACACCCAAAGGCACTGGAAGGCTGTCTGGACTAGTGGGATGCGAACATTTTTTCCCACTCAAAGCTTTTTGGGGAGAGACCAGTGGGAACAAGTGCACCAGCCCAGAGCAAAACTTATTTATTTTCATTCTTTAACATTAAAAATGTTAACGTCCATGGCCATCTCATTTGGCATTTGGAAAAAAAAAAACTTGCTAGGAGGCTCCCAATTTCCAATACTAACTGACTGTGGGCCCTGTGTTCTAACATACCGTGATTGGAAAGACTATAGACTCTGATCACACTAGGATGCCTAGTATCAGAGAGGTAGTTGTGTTAGTGTGTATCTCCAAAAACAAGAAGAGGTCCTGTGGCACCTTATAGACTAGCATATTTTGGAGCATGAGCTTTTGTGAGCTTGATGTGGTGATGCCAAGTCAGAATTGTGTTCTCCTATGGCGATTGGGGGTAGAACCATACATTGGGTGGAAGTTTTCAAAAGTGGCTTGAGATCCCCAGGTCTACTGGCTGTTCTTAGTTGGTGGAGCGATTTGTCTGGTTAATTCCGATAACAAACGAGCCTCTGGCATGCTAACTAGCTTATGCTCCAAAATATGCTAGTCTATAAGGTGCTGCAGGAGGGGAGGAGCATAGCTCAGTGGTTTGAGCATTGGCCTCCTAAACCCAGGGTTCTGAGCTCAATCCTTGAGGGGGCTGTTCAGGGTTCTGGGGCAAACAGATTTAAAAAAGGATGGTGTTTGGGCCTGCCAAGAGGGCAGGGGACTGGACTCAATGACCTCTTGAGGTCCCTTTCAGCTCCATGAGATGAGTTATCTCCATTTATCATGGAGAGATAACTCAGGGGTTGGAGCATTGGGCCTGCTAAGGCAGGGTTGTGAGTTCAGGCTTTGAAGAGGCCATTTAGAATCATAGAATACTAGGACTGGAAGGGACCTTGAGAGGCCATCGAGTCCAGCCCCCCTGCCCCAATGGCAGGACCAAGTACTGCCTAGACCACCCCTGGTGGGAATTTATCTAACCTTTAGGGACCTGGTGCAAACAGATTAAAAACCGGTGTGGTTCTTGGCTCTGCCAAGGAGACTGGACTGGATGGCCTCCCAAGGTCCCTTCCAGCTCTAGGAGCTGTGACTTTGTGTTGCACGAGGGTGGCTGTCCTATTAACCCAACATGTGAACTGTTCCTTTAGCACTTCAGCTGGGAAAACAGCACAACTGCACAGAGTTCAAACGAGAAGCTCCAGGGGCTGCGTTCCCGGTCCCGTAGACAGAGGAGCTGTACTTAACAGCGCGATCCCCCCGCTTCCGAGAAACACCTCTGGCTCGAAGGCCGGGATTTCACACCCCAGTGGCAAAGGCCGGCGCTGAAAGGTCGCGCAGGTTCCCGAGCCGCAGCGGGCAGCGCGACCCGCCAGCCCCGTTAGAAATACGCCGCTGAAGGGGAAGGGATGGGGATGGGGCTGAGGCTGCGAGTCGGGGGAGCCGGTGGGGGAAGAGAGGAGAGAATCTCTCCCGCTGCCCCGAGACAAGAAGTCAGAGAGGGCGAGAAGGATGCGCGGGAGGCCCCCGCAGCGGGCAGAATGCCCCGCCCCCAGCCCGGCCCCCGGAGCCAGGTCAGTTTCACCCGGCTCCGGGCCCCAGGCACGCGGGAGAGTTTGAGCCTAACCCCCGCCGGAGGCTGCGCTCCTCCGGCAGCGCAGAGCACGCGGGGGAAGGCAGAAGGGACTCCCCAGCCACCGAGGCCCCCTCCCAGGCCGGCCCGCACACAGCCCAGCCTCCCGCGAGAAGCCGGGCCCGCGCCCAGTCCGTTCACACGAGGCTGCCGGGGTGCTCCCCCCCCTACTGGCTGCACCGAGCAAGGGCTGCGCGGCCCCTTCCCGCAGCGCCCTCCGGCCCTCCTCGCTCTACCTGGCTCCCGTGGGAGCGTGTAACCCCGCCAGGGTCCGATCCTGCCGCCGGGAAGCCACAGCTTCCCTGGGCTTCGGGGGGAGCCGGGTTGGGCCCCGGGGAGCGCTCCCGGAAAACTAGGGGGCGAGGGGACAGGATCGAAAGTTTCCAGCCGTTATCCCGTCCAGCAAACCACGGCCTTGCTGCAGGGAGCCAGGCGTGGTCTCCGCGGTGGGGGGTTGCCCCAGCACCCCCACTTGAAGTGGTTTCCATCCTCCACGCGATCCAAGAGTGGTTCAATGACCCGCCGCCTCACGGCGATACAGACGGGTCCAGCCCGGGAGGCGGCGCCCGGGGCGCTCACCCAGGCGCAGGAGAAAGAAAAGGCCCAGGGCTTGTGCGTTGCAAGGCCAAAAAGTCAGGCCACAAGGTCCGCGCCGCGGCCCGGAGCTGCAGAACCTGCCTCTGTCCCTGACCCTGGGAGCGCACCGGGGGGGGGCGGGGGGTGTCACTCTGTGTAACGCTGTACCACGACTGCGGGTCACTCTGACTTGCGGCTGGACAGACCTGAACGGTGCCCCCCCGCCCTCCGGTCTGTTTCACGTCAGTGACATCGGCACAGCAATGAAAACGCTTCTTTGGCGCAGCACTGAAGTTTCTTGTACCCACAGGCGCGATTTATGAGCAATTATAATTTCGCTGCTTGGGTCTAGGATTAAGCACGTTATGGCTTCTGTTATCTTTATGGCCGGGTTGGAATTCCAGTTTAAACAAAGCCGGGTGAATGCCACATCCAGGGTTTCACCCTGCTGGCACAGTGACAAAAGCCCTGGGGAAGCCTGGTAGGAGCCAGACATACCCCTGGGGCGCCCCGCAGGGACTATGCCTCCTGCTCACTGCTGTTCCTTGAGGGTCATTACAAGAAAGTCAAACAGGGTTAATCATGAAAACTTTATTCCATGGCACAGCTCGGGCACCTGCTCCTGTAACACCCCAGACTTCAGACAAGGCAGGATCAGGTCCCTCTGCCTTTGCAGAGGTTAAAGAGACCTTCACAGGACTTCCTTTGGCTGGCATTAGTTTAGGCTTTGGCCTAACTGCACCTGTTCCCAGTGTTCCTGAAGCCTTCATGGTTGCATCTTAACAACTTCTCTGAAAAGCCATGGCCAATAACTGCCTCTGAGAGGATTTTATTTTTTTATTATTTTCTTTTTACAGTGGCCTATAAGTTCTAGGTCACTAATCCTTTCTAGGAAAGGCTGATACCCACTTTGATTTCACTTATAGGCCATAGCTTGCTGCGTGGTTTTACTTTCCTCCATTATCAGGAAATGTGTGAGTTCATGATTCATTAGTTCTGTGCTACTCTCTGCAAGAGTGACTTGCATCTCGGCCTGGTTTGGGAATGTTAGAGGGTCACCTTCTACATTTTGACACAATATCTGACATCAGCAGTATCATGAGAATTGGCTGGTGCAATGGAAGGAACCTCAATTTTTTTAAAAGTGCAAATCATTACCCACCCCACTGCAGACTGACTCTTTAACACACTGCAAAGGGCCTGATCTTGAGGCTAAACTTCAGAGAAGTTAAAGGGAGTTTGCTCAGAGTCCACAGCAAGCTGCGCTCTGCAATTTGCATCCAATGGCTAAAAGGATACAGAAAACTTACTTCAGGAGACAAACTTTTTAAGTTGCTGTCTAATTCGATTTCCAAAGTGAGACCACAGGAAATGACTAAGGTCAACCTCTTTGCTTCCCAAACTTCTATTAGGCCACAAAACAAAACTGTACTGGAGGGAGAGGGGATTTCTTTAAAAAAAAAAACAGGGAAATGCAAGACAGCTGGCTTTGGCTGCTCTCCTACTGTAACGTGCTCTTGCAGAGTTTGGCAGAGTTTAGTCCAGCACTTTTAATAAGGCGGCCTTCACTTGGTTAAACCACACGCTCAAATAGAGTCAACGGGCAGCATGCAATTAAAAACATAAAATGATAACACACATTAGCTGTGCTCCATGGAGGAGAGGGAGAGGTAAATCGCTTTTGATAAGGAGCACATTTTGCTAATGTCATGTAACAACCTTAGGTGATTATTTTTTAAACCGGTGTAACCACGTTTCTTGTTGCTTTGCTGCTCTCCGCACCTAATCGCACTCCCTTATTTCTTGCCATTGCGCTTTCTCGCCTAACAAAACCAACCCCCCTTATTCTACTACATTTAACGCCCTGCCTACTCCCATGGATTCAGGACGCACCTGGCAATGACCGAGGCAGCCGATTAAGGAAACCCGTGCACACTAGCAATGCAGCATCTATCGAAAGATACCAGGCGTGAGTGTAAAACTAGGTCCGCCCAGCGATGGATCCAGTTTGGTCCCTGGTTTTTCCCTGCTGCGGTATGAGAGGCAGTGCCTACGTTCCCAGCACACGTGTCTTTACGCAGAGGAAACTGCCCCCTGCACTTTACTTGCCTTGAGTCAGTTGAGCAAAGAGCGAAAGGAAAGGGCCCGGCCGAGAGCCCATTCGAGCTAATGGCCCCGTTCCCGGTGCTGTCAATCGGCCGACAGCGGAGCTCAATGTGAACCGGGGGGCTGGGGGGCGCTCCAGCCACACAAAGCAGAGCTGGGGCCGGAGACCAGCAGGAGCGCGCGCGGCTGCGGGCTGCGTAAAGCGAGGGGAAAGCAAAGTGACCGCCCCGGGGCAAAGCCCCTCCGCAGTGGCGCCAATGGGAAGCCCGTCCCCGGACCCTGAGCGAGCGGCCCCGCTGCTAACAACTTCGGTGACGCAGGGGTAAGACAAGTCCCGCAAGGCCACGGGGTAAAAGTGCGGCCCCCAGACTTCCCCGGGGGGGTCAGAACGCGGCGAGCACTTTGGACGCTCCGAGTGTCCGTCTGTCCCTGGGGAGACGCGCAGCGGTGGGACTGACTCACCCTGTCCCACGCGGGGTGGGAGAGTCAGACCTCACACGCTGTCCACGCAGCGGCCTCTCTCCCCCTCCATCGCTCTAGGCGCCCCCTACCTTCATTCTTACAAAAAAGTTTTATAACCTTACTTCCATGCCCCTACCCCGTTCATCCGGCCACTCACACGCGCCTGCCCCGGCACCGAGGATGGCTGGGGAAGCCAAGGGAAACTGGTTACCTTGCAGGCTATGTGGATCTTTACCAAGGTGGTACGGGGGCGGGATTGCGCAGTGGTTAGCGCCTCGGCCTTGTAAACCCAGAGGTGTGAGTTCTGGGGCAGGTTAGATTTACCGAGGCGGGGGTCACTTCAGTTAATGCGGTTTAAAGATAAAACTTTCTTGGATTAAAAAAAAATCCAGAGCGGTAGCAGTGGAAAATCCAAGTCTGTCTGTATTGTTCCGAGGAGTTGATTTGTGCTCAGGGTATTCGTATGTGCGCCCGCGTGTCATCCTTTGACATGGAGTGGGAAGGTCAGCGCGCCACCTAGAGGCACTCCCCGGGTATCACCCCGAGAAAGTGTGCAGTGCTTCTTTCACAAGGCCTGTACCTCAGTACAGGGGACATGCTGGCAGCTCTCTCTCTTCCCCTCATGAACTCCCCCACTCCACTCCAGCATAATCTTAAAGCAAACACCAAGTGGAAACATATGTTTGATTCCCAGGATCTGAGCCTAGCCTGTTTCTAGTTCTTCAAATAAACACTGCCCAGGGGAAGGGCCAAGAAGCAAAGTGTCCTTGTAACACTAACAGATCCTCAGCTGAATGATGAGTGGGTGTGGATTTTGGGTCCAGTATGCACGCAAATCCTTCTGCACCCTAGCAAGGTGAGGGCACTACAGAATACAGTTTGTGAAAAACAGGATCCACAATAAAAATCACTACAAGCTTGCAGCTTGAAGCTAGCCAACATCTTTCTCCCCTAGGCTATTGTTCCTAACGTCCCAGGTACAGGAGGGTGCCTGTGACAGTTTTATCTCCCCTGGTGGTGCATCTGGGAACAGTAGGCTCACAGCCTCAGGAGAGCATGCAGGCTGACTGTTGTGGGTGCAGTTGCCAGGCTCAGCAGTGAAACATTTTTGACTGAATTATAAACAATGCATTGATCTAACTCAGACATCTTCATCTTACTGATTGTTTCTGATCTTCGCACACAGGTGTCAGTACAGTACATCAATTACCTCTCCTCTGCTTTGAGGAAACCATATAGTGCTAACTTTTATATATGGAATGAAAATATGACTACTGAGTTCCCTAGTCCTTCAAAACATTCCATTTCTTTTTCTTCAGCATCTGGACAACCACATCAATAGGCATGATGGTTATGAATTTGTATCTTCCCTTTGCACTGTTGTAATCTAACAGAAGTGCAATTTAAAGAGAAATGCTTGAGATTGTCTGTGGGAGACACCTTATTTTGTGTACATTTCTGAGCTTATACACATAGGTATGTGCGCACTACCTGTGACACATGCAGTAAGAAATATGCACATGCAACAAGGCATGGAGTTTACAATGTCCATTTACCAATCAATATAATTATTTGAATTACTGTAGCACCTACGTACCCTGATCATGGATCTCAACCCCACTGTCCTAGACTCTTTACAAACACAAAGAGATGGTCTCTGTCCCAAAGAGCTTACAGCCTAAGAGCTTACAACCGGAAGGGACTGTCAGTCAAAATTAAAGATGAGCTTGAAATGCTTTTGGAAGTGTACCCCTTTTATTGTCATGGATCTGAATAATCTGTACAGTAGTGAGTGGTATGTGGTGCAAAACATTCTTCGGTGATTCCTAACATTTTTAGTCACCTCTATCAGTTTAGCTGATTAAGACTGTTCCAACAACTCTCCTGTCCCGCTCCTTTTGCTAAAGCAGGAAACATCTTCCTATTCCTACCTTAGTGACCTATTAAGGGCCCAGTCCTGAAAACTTTACTGATATAAAACAAGCAGTCCTGTAGCACCATAAAGACTAAAAAAATTATATATTAGGTAATGAGCTTTCACGGGTAAGACTCACTTCTTCAGATCTGAGTAGAAAATAAGAATCCAGAGATATTATAACAGGAAGGGGGGCGAGGAGGAAGAGGAGGGAAAAAAGGGGAGGGAGTAACCTGTTATTAATAGGACCAGTGGAAAGAGTATATTAATTAAGTGGGATGGGTGCCATTCTTGTGAATATTAAAGAGGGGAAAATTTGTTAGTCTTTAAGGTGCTAAAGGGCTGCTTGCTTTTTGTGAAGCTACAGACTAACACGGCTATCCTGTGAAACTATAATCTAATATGACTCCACCATCCAACAAGTAATCCCACTACCTTCAGTGCAGTCACAGGCCCTCTGGGTTGCTTCAGAAATATTCTGCTGCCGGGGGCCATCCTTAAGCCAAACGGTGCCCTGGTAAGGAACATCTTCCATGCCCCCCTTTGTTAGACCTTTGCATATCTTACAGCAACCCTCAAACCTGGCATCCCAGGTGGTCACCTGTCCCTAGATCTGGCCCTGCCCCAGGTCCAAATGGTTGGGTGCACCAGATCATGAGAGACTTGGATTTAGAGTAGCCTAAGCTCTTCTGTAGGGGAGAGCAGGCAAAGGTACTTGAGAGGCACAGGGGACTGGCCCAAAGTCTGGGCCAAGAAGTCCTCATCAAAGTAGGGAGAAGAATGTGTGTGTGTGTGTGTGGGGGGGGAATATTTAATTAAACTCAGTGGAAAATGCCTGTGGTGACTGTATTGATACATACATCTGCTCTTGAGAATAATTGTTCTAAGACCGAGGGGGGAAATCTACAGCCTGTGGGCCACCTCTGGCATTGGGAGCTTTCAGTCTGGCCCCTGAGCTGCTGCCTGGGAGCGGGATCAGGCCAGCCTGTCTATGAGGAGCCAGCTCAACTCCTGTGTAACACAGTGAGTACGAGTAGCACGGCTGGCATGGGCTGCCTCTGCAGCCTCAGCTCCTAGACCACCAGCTTGATGCTCCAGGAAGCACAGCCACGAGTGAGGAAGGAAGTGGAGTTCGATAGGGGGAGAGGGTCCTGAGGGAGCATTCAAGGATGGGGATGTGAGTGAGGAGATATCTGATTATCTTTGAGAAGTCATGGAACACAGGAGAGATTACAGAAGTCTGGAAAAAGACAAATATTGGGCTCAGCGATAAAAAAACAGGAAACAAGGACAGCCCAGGAAATTAGAGACTTACAGACAGCTGAACTTCTGTATTTAGAAAGATAATGGAGCAAATAACTAAGCAATCAACCTGCAAACATTTGGAAGGTGATAAATTGATAAGTAACAGTCAGCATGGATTTGTCAAGAACAAATGGTGTCAAGTCAACCTGATAGCATTCTTTGACATGGGTATTGAGCCTTGTGCACTGGGGGGGAAGTGGTAGACGTGCTCTATCTTGACTTCAGTAAAGCTTTTAATATTATCTTGAATAGCTTTCTCATAAGCGAACAAGGGAAATACAATGTAGATCGGGACCTGCAACCAAAATAGTGAGAAGAGCCATTTTTTTCACATTCAGTTATAAAATGGATACTTCAAGTGCCCCAATGCATGTGAATTCAAGACAGTCCTTAATAAATAACATCAAACTGTACTTTTTTGTAACCCCTATTTTAAGAACAGAACACACACAATGATTTGTATCAGTTAGAAAGTTTGTTACTTTCACTCCTGGATTGGAGAGCAAATGAGGACAAGGAAAATGCCATGTCTGGGGATAGGCTCTTAAGGAGGAAGGAGATTTTTTTTATCAACTCTCCATGCCCCCACAATTCTTAAGCTTTATTCCCTTTGGTCCACAAACCCTCCCCACCCATCTCCAGGCTTTGCCCGCTTCAGCCCAAAATCTGCCCCCTATCCCCAAGCTTTCCCCCCCATCCTGCAACACCCCCACAGCAGGAGGCTGTACTGCTGTCAGCTCCACACACTGCCACTACTCCTCCATGGCCACCACCTCCCCCAGCCTCCCTCTTCTCTTCTTCCTTCTCAGTGGGGCTGTGCAGCTCCAGCAGGTGCAGACCCAGCTGTCCCTCCCCCAGCTCTCCTGAAAGCTTAGCACTTCCCCCACCTGCAGCGCAGGCAGCCTCCCGCCCTGCCGCTGCTGAAATAATGGAACTAAATTTAATTGGCTTACTGGCTGGATCCCTCCTGCCACCCTGCAGGTTGTTAAGCCAATTCAATTTAATTCTACTGTTTCAGCAGTGGCAGAGCAGGGAGCTGGAGAGGAGTCAGTGGTGGCAGCACCCAGATCCACAAATGGCTCCTTAAAGAGCCACATGCAGCTCCAGAGCCATAGGTTACTGACCCCTGACATAGATGGATGTATTATAAGATGGGTGCAAAACTGGTTGGAAAACGGTTCCCAAAGAGTAGCTATCAATAGTTCACTGTTGTTCTGGAAAGGCATTATGTGTGGGGTCCCGCAGGGATTGCTTTTGGATCCAGGTTCTGTTCAGTATCTTCAGCAGTGAATTCGATAATGGCATAGAGAATACACTTACAAAGTTTGTGGACAATACTAAATGGAGAGGGGTTGCAAGTGCTTTGAAGGATAGGACTAACTGGACAAAGGAGAAATGATCTGAAGTAAATAGAATGAAATTCAGTAAAGACAAATGCAAAGTACAGTAAACTCTTTCATATCCAGCATTCTATTATCCAGAACTCTGAAACAACCGGCATTTTAACCATAAGTAAATTTTAGTTACATTTTTCCATAAGTACAGTATAGTGAAAGTAAATACAAATAAATACAGCAAATACAGTATAATTTTACAGTGTACAATAACACAGTTGTTGGTAAATAAAGTACTCTGCATACATTTTTGTTTGTTTCTTAACGTCTAATATTGTTTTTCTCTAGGGTTATGCATTGCTAAGTATACCTCTCCCTTATCTAGAATAATTGAATATACAGCAACCTCCTGGGCTTGGAGCTGCTGGGTATAAAAAAGTTTACTGAACTCTATTCAGGAAGGATCCGTCAGTTGCACATAAACAAACTGGGAAATCACTACCTAGGAAGGAGTACTGTGTATGTGGATCAGGGGAATCACAGTGGACCACAAGCTAAACACGAATCAACAGTGTAACACTATTGCAAAGAAAGTGAACATCATTCTGGGAGGTATTTACAGGACAGTCATGAGCAAGACATGAGAAATAGTTCTTCCTCTCTACCCCCACACTAGGCCTCAACCGGAGTACTGTGGCCAGTTCTGGGCTCCACATTTCAGGAAACGTGGAGAAATTGGACAAAGTCCAGAGAAGAGTAACAAAAAATATTAAAAGTCTAGAAACCATGACCTATGAGGGAAAATTGAAAGACCTGGATTTGTTTAGTCTGAAAAAGAGAAGACTAAGAAGGAACATGATAACACTTTTCAAGTACCTAAAAGGTTGTTACACGGAGGAGGGAGAAAATTTGTTCGCCTTAATCTCTAAGAATACAACAAGGAGCAATGGTTTTAAATTGCAGCAAGTGAGGTTGAGGTTGGACATTAGGAAGAAGTTCCTGTCAGGGTGGTTAAGCACTGGAACAAATTGCTTAGGGAGTTTGTGGAATCTCCATCACTGGAGATTTTTAAGCGCATGTTAGGCAGACACCCATCGGGATGGTCTGGACCAGTGATGGGCAATCAAGGCTAGTGAGCAGGAAGCAGGACTGGCCCTCCTTTATCTCAGTGGGCTGCAAGGTTCTCATAAGCAAGATAGTCTTCTGTGACAGGGTAGTTTTGCTAACTGCTGTGTGCCAGGTGAACCATAGCAGCACTTTGATTGGATGCAGAGTGAACTGTCACAGTCAGTGTTATGTGCAATCAGCATGCACCTCACTTCACACGCCTGTGCTTTACATGCATGTCACTTTAGTAATACCAGTTGGGAAAAAAACTATGTGGACAAAAACCAGTGGAATCTGGCAAACCTACACATGGGCAGTGGTAAACAAAGTGTCTCACAGGCCACACAAAGAACCCTGATGGGCTGTATGTTGCCAGGGTGTCAAGGTGTCTGCCACTGGTTTAGAGAATACTTCAGTCTTGAAACAAGTGCAGGGGACTGGACTAGATAATCTGTCAAGGTCCCTGCCAGTGCTATGATTTTATGTTAATAGTTCACAACAGTGCTGAGGCAGTGTTTGGGACTATGCCTTACACTCTTAGACTACTGGGGTAGGTGAGTGTGGATTTTTAGGAAATCAGGGAAGGTTGTATGCAAGAAAAGGAGACAACTCTCCTATATAAGACGTAAAAGGACAACTATAAACCAAAAGAATGCAACCCCAATGAAGTTCCCTAGTTCAATATGTAGATGCAGCATCTTTTCCACACATTTACTATTATTTCCTTGAGCTACGGTGCATTGATAAACTGTTACTGCAGACCAATTTTAATTATCCTAATTACTTGCTTGCTGGAAAGGGGAATGATCTCTTTGTAATTACAGCCTGCTCTGTCCTCCTCTTAACTTCTACAAACATGGACATTTACATGATTCAAACATATTTGGATATGGGGGAAAAAGGGAGGAAGGGAAAAAAATAACATTCTCCTGGGAAAATAAATGCACATTTCTCACCGCTAGCAACCTAACTTTTCCAAGGAAACCACCAGCCCTCCTCATTCATCAGTGTCACTTTTCAATGGCTGCTCTGTTCGCAATGGCTTTGCAATGATCACAGAAATTCCAGTGCTCTTCAATTACTGCTTCAGACTTTCCCAAGACTAGTTATGTTTATTTAAAGAAAGAGATGCTTTTCTTTTCTTGCAGTAAAAAAGAATATTCTAAAGAAAAGATTAATAAAATGAAGGGTAAGTGGGTGGTTTAGATGTTAGAGGACAGACTGGTCCAGGGAGATGGATCTTCAGCTGTTATAAATGCGTAGCACCGCTGATTTCACACATCAATTTACCCCAGGGGAGGATTTGGCCCAGCAAAGTTTAACATTTGGATCCTATCCTGCTACAGTTGCTCACCTGAGCAGTCTCTACTTACCTGAGTAGTCCCACTCAAGTCAGTGGAGCTACTTGTCTGAGAGTAAGGGTTTCAGGAACAACCACCCTTTCTGGATTGTCTTTGTTACTCTGTTCTGCTCAGGGGCTCAGAAACATTGCACATTTCTACATCTTAATTATGCCCTATTTTATATTTCTCACCTGTTTATTTTCATCAGTGTGCACTGCGGATGAGAGAGTATTTGGCGTCACTTCGAAAAACATTTCCAGTTACTTTCCAGATGGACATCATTGCACATGCATGAATGTGGAAAATACTCTTATATTTCTATAAACATTTTTATATTTCTCATATAACAATGTATAAACAGTTATATGAGAAAAGTGTTCATATATTATATAATAATCTCTGACTAATGGTAAAATGAACTGCAGACCTGTCAACACTGATCTTCTAGAAGAGGCAGGTTCTACACCTTAGTATGTGCACACAGATTTGTGTAATATTTTTGTTATGTCTTCTGGGATCGTTTTCCTCACAGCCTGGTAGAAAAAAATATTTTCATGCAAAATCTCAGACATTCTGATTTGACAGAACACTTTAAATCTATTCCATACAAATATTTAATGTCAGAGACATTGGACAACTTATCCCTTAGGAGAAAAATATTTCCCACCCTAAATGAATAAAATTTTATTATTAAATATTAATTTTTAATTATGAACAACCATATGGACTCTGCAGTCCACTTTTCTTTTACCCATATAATAAAATAAAACACTAGAGGGCGTCCTTTTAATGTAATTCAATAATGAATTTCCAACTTGTGCAAAACAGACACCACACAGAGAGCAAAAGTCTCATGCTGGGAGTTTCAGGGACTGTAATTGGAAGCAAACCTTGCTGAGATGCCTCTTTCCACCCCTTGAATCAAAATTATTATTCATTGCTCCAAGCAATTTAGAGTATACAGAATGAAAGGTAAGAAGCAAAACTTAAAAAAAAATGCATGTGAAATTTGATTTGTTACAACACTGATCATATTTTACAGCATGTCTGTGAACTATACACTTGTGTGATATTAAATCCTTTTCATACAATGAGGATTTTCTGAAACTGGGGTAGCAGTAACTAAGGAATGAGATTGTCTGAGTTACACTTTAGAATATAAGATGTTCAAAGTATAGGGGAGACTCTGTAGTGATTTATTTGTAGTGGGAGACACCAGGCAAATTCCCTCGGAAAATCTGTTCCCTGCCTTTGAACTCTCAACTCAACCATCCCCTTCACACAGTCTAATTTCCCCCTCCACAGCTATATACATTTCTGTGGATGGAATTTACAGATGAAAGATAGTATTGTAATAAAATCAGCACAGGCCAATGGATCAGTGCTCTAAGGTACTTCTGCTCATGAAATACGAGATCCCACGTTTCTACTCTGGTCTTTACTTTGGACTTCTTTTGTGACCAAGAAAGTCACTTAGCCTTTCGCTGCCTCAGTTTACCTCACAGAAGTAATGGAGGGGGTTCATTTGTTAACGAGTATGAAGTACTCAGAGCTACATCTCTGTTGAAATAACTCACTATAATGAGTTGTGAATATTTATGATTTGCACTGGGATGGTGCAAGGAGGCCAGGAGACCATTGTGTGAGGCACTGTACAAACATGCACAAAAAGTTGGTCTGTTCCCCAGAAAGCTTACAATTTAAGTTGAAGATGCTAGCTAACAGGTGGATATGACTAAGGCAGATCAACAGGAGTGAACGAGAAACATAAGGTAAGACAGGGGCAGTTCCATACACAGCAATGGGTAGCAGTCACTGCACACCAGTTGGCTAGCCACTGTCAGGGATTTCACAGGCATCACACCATTGCTGGATTTCAAGGCATTCTACGTTTATTCTCAGTGTAAACCACTCTGTTACTTCCCTGATTCATGGCTTTGAGACATTCACCACTCTCCTAGGAGTTTCACAAATAAATCTGAGGGCTGAGTTCTGTCCACTAGGATATGAGCTGATCTGTGCCTGGAGGCAGAATTTGACCCTCTGTTGTAGAAGAAAAGAATATACATTTTATGTCTCCCATTCTGAAAACTGATGTTCCCTTACATTTTGTAGTAACATGTCTTTGGTCTTTGCTAAATTGCAAATGTGGAATTAATTTCCCAGTACTTATACAGAATACTTTAAAATGAAAAAATGAAAGTCTTCTATTAAAATGACGCTTGATAGTATGCACCTGCCACTAATGCACTGTACACTGTGCCTTCCACTCATTATAGTGATGATTTGGGTTGAGATCAAGAGTCATATAGTGAAAATCACTTCAGTACATGTCTGCTCATATGCATAAACTCCTGTGTACCAGATGGCAAAATATAATGACATCTTAAACAGCTAATTGCATAAACCTTGTAATGCAGATAATTGCTGAACCAAAGTATGAGTTAATAATTTCCCACTGTATTGCCTGGCTTGAGATTAATCCTTAAGGAAAGTTGTGACAATTCTAACATGCTGAAGTTCACCAAGCAGTAATTAAAACTATCACTTAAATCATCTGACTTTCAAACTGTTAATTATGATGCAGTAGAATCACTTTGTAGAAATCCAACATTTATGGATACTTACAGATAGCTGGTATTTCATATTCCCTTTCATGATGCCATCTTTTGTGGCTAGACATGTTATTCTCCTGAAGAATATAGTAGTAATAATTTTGGCATGAATGGTCATTTAGAAAGTTTGGTTTAACTGACAGCCAACAACAGAGAATATCATACTTAATAACGTAATTATGTTTTTTCCCCAATGTACATATGGTCAGTTTGGCAAACGGTCAAGTAATCACTTGGCAAAATCTAATTGTGATGGCTGCCATTGTGGCTGACCCTAAGAACTGAATTTAAAGCATGCCTTTCTAAAGCTTGAGCTAAAAAGCCACAGGTCCCAAGCAAGGGCTATTAATGGGCTTATAGACCTTGCTGATCAGACAGAGAAAAACCTCTAACATCATACCTGGGCAAAGTAATGAAAAAGCTGGTAGAGATTCATTTGATAACTAATTAAAATATAAAAATGTAATTAATGTCAGTCAACATGGTTTCAGGGAAACATGGGTCTTGCCAAATAAACCTGATTTCACTCTGTTGCAACTACAACTTGGTTAGATAAATGTACCTCTGTAGATGTAATAGTGTCTTGGACAGAATTTCACTTAGTATTACATGACATTCTGATTTTTAAAAGTGGGCACTATACAATACCAACAGAGCACAAATTCAATGGATTCTTAACAGGCAAACTGACAGATCTCAAGGAATAGCTGTCAATAGGAGGTTATTTTTTCTCAAAAGGGAGCGTTTCCATTGTGGCTTCACATGCACTGGTACTACAGGCTGCACCTCTCTAGTCCAGCACCCTTGGGACATGACTGGAGCTGAATGAGAGAATTTGCTGGACCATGGGAGGTCAGTGCAATCTATCAGCATTACCAAAACTTCCAGGCTGCGTCTCCACATGCCACTTCTTCCGGAAGTGGCACGCTAATGAGCTAACTGGAACATGCCAATGAGACGCAGATGCAAATTTTCCACGCCTCATTAGCATAGCAGCACATGGTTCGGAGTCCAGAAGAAGCTCTTCTGGACTACGAAGTACACATAGAGATGTGTGGCTCGTGGGGATCTTCTGGAAAGAAATCCTCCTTCCAGAAGCCCTTCTTCCCCATAATTTCTTCCGGACTCAGAACCACGTGCCGTTATGCTAATGAGGTGCAGAAATTTGCATCCACATCTCATCAGCATCTTCTGGTTAGCTCATTAGCGTGCCACTTCTTCCAGAAGAAGCGGCACATGGAGATGCAGCCCCAGTGCTTATGGGCTCTTAGAAGACACTTACGAGTAGATTACACCTCAATAACAGCACAGAACACTGAGCACCAGGACTGGTGGCTGTAAACACACTTAATGGGACCATGGGAAACTTGGCCACACCCATGATAAGTGGTCATCTAGCTAACTAAAATCAGACCAGATTACAAATGATGCTGGATGAAAGAGTGCTGGACTACAGAGGTTCAACTTGTAGGATCAATGCCATTCAACATTTTCATCAATGATGTGGAAATAAATATAAAATCACTACTGAGAAAATTTGTAGTGCCACAAACATTCCAGAATGGTAAATTATATCACTGCCCTGACCCCCTTGCAAAATTATTTGAATCACTTGGTAAGTTGGGTGCAACTGGACAAAACAGGTCTGGAGTCTGCTACAGATAAAGGTAATAAGGAATGCAGGGCAGACCTCTAGAATTGGGGACTGTATTCTGGAAAGCAATGACTCTGAAAAGTCACGGCTACACGTGTTGGGCACTATTTCGAAGTTGAAATCGACGTTAGGTGGCGAGACATCGAAGTCGCTAACCCCATGAGGGGATGGGAATAGCGCCCTACTTCGAAGTTGAACGTTGAAGTAGGGCACGTGTAGACGATCTGTGTCCCGCAACATCAAAATAACGGGGTCCGCCATGGCGGCCATCAGCTGAGGGGTTGAGAGATGCTCTCTCTCCAGCCCCTGCGGGGCTCTATGGTCATCGTGTGCAGCAGCCCTTAGCCCAGGGCTTCTGGCTGCTGCTGCTGCAGCTGGGGATCCATGCTGCATGCACAGGGTCTGCAACCAGTTGTCGGCTCTGTGGATCTTGTGTTGTTTAGTGCAACTGTGTCTGGGAGGGGCCCTTTAAGGGAGCGGCTTGCTGTTGAGTCTGCCCTGTGACCCTGTCTGCAGCTGTTCCTGGCACCCTTATTTCGATGTGTGCTACTTTGGCGTGTAGACGTTCCCTCCCTGCGCCTATTTCGATGTGGTGCTGCCCAATGTCGAAGTTGAACGTCGACGTTGCCAGCCCTGGAGGACATGTAGACGTTATTCATCGAAATAGACTATTTCAATGTCGCTACATCGAAATAAGTTATTTCGAAGTAGCGTGCACCTGTAGACGTAGCCATGTAGTGGTGGTGAGACCCAGGCTGGCTGTCAGCAGGTGCAAACAGGACAATCATCCAAGGGCCTGGTGATTTAAAAGGGCTTGGGGCTCTAAGCAGCCAGCGCTGCTACTGCATCAGTGGTGACTGCCGGAGCCATGGGACCTTTAAATCACCAGTGGAGCTGCATGCAATGTGCTCCGGGCAGTGTTAAGGACTGTCGGGGGGTGGGGGAAGGAGGCTAGTTCCAGCCCTGCCCCTTCTACTTGAGGCCTCGCCCCTTCTGGGGCACAGAGCCAGCCCTCCCCCTGCCTTGGCCAGTGGCCCAGTAAGTCTATTGGCTTTCATGGTGTCACATTCCAGTGTCTATATTTTAAAAATAATGTTGAAAAACCGGAAAAAAGAGGCACCAAGAGGATTTGAGGGCTGGAGAAAATGCCTTTCAGTGAGAGGCTTAAAGGGCTCGATTTGGTTAGCTTATCAAAAAGAAGTCTGAGAGGTGATTTGATTATGAAGTACCTAATGGAGGGGGGAAACAGATACAGGAGAGCTCTTTAATTTAAAAGAGCAACAACACATAAGAACCCAATGGCTGGAAGCTGAAGCTGAACTAAATAAAATAGAAATTAGGCAGAAGTTAAAACTCTCACAGTGATTAACCACTGAAGCAAACTACTCAATGGAAGTGATGGATTCTTCATCACTTGTGACTTCATATCAAGACCAGACATCTTTCTGGAAGATACGCTTTCGCCAAAAAGCAAATAATACTGGGGGAAATGTGATCTACAGGAGGTCAGACTAAATGATCTAATGGGCCCTTATGACACAGAACACACTCACCAGTGAGTCACATGAACGTTTGGGACTAGATTGTGATTTCATATTTACATCCAGTCAAAGGAATAAGAGGGAGTAAGTACCATTCTAGCAGCGTAACATGAGCTATCTGCATGGTGGTTCCAGGCATGCAGAAGTAAGCAGGTGCGACTAGAAATGTATATGTTAAAATGAAGCCTGTCATTTTGCATAAAAGTGAAAGCTGAGAAACTTGTCATGAAGACCACATAAAGCCATCCAAATGGGCCACCTCTGCCCTAACTCCATATTGGGCATTAGTGCTTTTGTTCCTCTGACAAGAAGTTTTACACACCTGCTTTCCAGTGAAGGAGAAATCAGTGTCTAGGTACAGTGTCTAGGAATGCGTTGTCTAAAGAGGTGGTGGATTCTCCATCCCTCGAGGTTTTTAAGTCCCAGCTTGTCAAGGTCCTGGCTGGGATGACTGAGTGGGGGTTGATCCTGCTTGAAGCAGGGGACTGGACTAGATGACCTCCTGAGGTCCCTTCCAGCCCTATGATTCTATACATTTGTCTCTTGCTATATTTACACAGACTCACCAGGTTTACAACAGAGGGGACCACAAACAGCCTGGCGAGGGCAACCCCAGGATTTGGGAATCTCAGCTCAACACCAACACACTTTTTTCAGAGAGCAACTCAGCCTCAAGAATTAGCTCCACTCAAAGATCAAAGTAGAGAGCAAACTTTCCTGCTGCTCACACAACTCCCTCTAACCAGAAGCTCACAGAGGCACAACAATACATAGTTCCAAAGACTAAAAACTCACTCACATGCTAAGAAAAAGAACTTGGACTGTGTAACACTGTCACCGATGGTGTCTGCCACAGGCATTCTATATAATCCCAGATGAAGAATGTCATCTACTATAGATGTAGCATCCCTTCTTTAGGGACCCCAGTGTTCTTTGGAGATCTTTCCATCTGACCAAACACAACCCTGCTTATGAAATTTGAGGAACTCACAGCCTGAAGTGGGTGGGAGGAGGGCGACATTCAAATATCTGAAAACAAACATATATGTGACTTTCAAGATGACTTATTTTATGACCTGTTCTCTTAAGGAGGTGAGATGAGAGGTTCAGAATTGTTCCTCATCTAAAATCTATACATTTATTAGCTCATGAAATTTATCTCCCAGATGTGCAATTGTATTGTTTTTTAAAGCTTAGAAATAGATACAACACTAACAGAGTTCTGTCTTTATTAGATAAATGTTTGAGAATCACAGGTCAGAGAACTTAATCAAACTGTACAAATATCAACCACACCTAGCATTTTGTTAGAGCTAATCAATATCAACAGCTGTGCACTGGTGAAATATTGAGATTTCACTGTGAATCAACCTTCAGATTGTTTTCTGAGACAGTCTCTTATCCACCAGCACCTGGAATTTATAGCTCAGATTCTAATCTTCATGTGTGCTGAGTTCAGCACAATCTGGGAGGGGCAAAGGTGGCTTAGCTCTACTTCTCAGACTGTGAGGCTGATAAGCCTCCACGATGGTCCTTGGTGCCTCTGTGAGAAGACTGATGTTAAAGGTAAATTATATACCAGGTAAAATTTTTTGTGGTTGTCATGCAGGAAAATGGGGAGTTCTTGCAGAAGATACCCACAAGGAGAAACAGCAGATGAAAAGTTTCCTTTCACAGTAACAAACATTTTGTTTAGATTTGCAATAGAGATGCAAACACACATTTTGTTGACCTGGTAGAAGTAAGCATGAGGATCTCTGGCATTATTATTCCATACAGTTGCATTACGCTAAATCTGAGTTATACATACTGAGAATTTTTATTAAATAAAAATGAGCCAACCCAACAAAGACCTCAGTGCAGCAAAACAACTACGTACCTGTTTTATGTCAAACAGATGAATCCTATTAAAGTCAATGGGACATCTAGCCTGATTAAAATTAAGCATGTTTCAGAGAGGTAGCTGTGTTAGTCTATTGCTTCACAGATCACAAGCAGTCCTTGTTAGTCTCTAAGGTGTTACAGGACTTCTTGTTGTTAATTAAGCATGTGCTAGTGATGCATTGGATCACAGCCTAATTTGGGGAAGTTCTTTTTATTTTTTTTAAATTATAGCAGCCCCAAGGGGAAGTGATATGATGTGGTTATTAAACTATGAAGACTTCTACCTGAGGCCTCGCCCCTTCTGGGGCATGGAGCCAACCCTCCCCCTGCTGGCTCCATGCAGCAGAGAATTACTGCTGTCCCCTTTTCTTTTAAAAGAAAGTGAACTGATGTAGGCAGGTGACCTTCCAGAAGTAGAAATCTAGAAGAGAAAACAAGACTATAAGACTTGCCCCTTTCTATTTGCAATATTCTCTTTTGCTTAAGAATTCTGGCTGACTATAATATCTAAAAGGTGTAGGATATCACTTTTTTCACTGATAGATTTTGACAAATTAGAATTTCAAAACATTACCCAAAGATCTGTGCATTTTGTTCTTTTATATGAATTTCCTTTTAAATCAGAAGACTTCTCTTTCCCAAAATGTGTTCAGTAACCATCTAATGCTACGAATCCTTTATAAAGAGCCACCAAAAGAGAACATAGGTCTAAATTCTCCTACCTGGCTTGAGCTGTATGGACTTTCTCAATGGAGGGATCAAAGTTTTGTCTTCTTTTTCCTTTTCCTCCCTGGAAAGGTTTTCGGGTTGAAGAGTCAGCCACAAGATTTTAGAGGTATAGAAATACTCTCCTCAAAGCGGCAATATTCTGAAGTGTCCTTACACCAGAGAACATCAGAAATAAAAAGATCAATTGGATAGAAAGATCGATTAGAGAGATTCTTGGAAGAGATTTGGCCTCCAAATTTTGTTACCTTTGGGGATAGAGTATTGACCCATCGACCTGCATAACCTGAGCAATAAAAGTGATACCAAAGGCCAGATCCTCAGCTCGTGTACTTTAGAATATCTCCACTGACTTTTACCAGGTGAAGACCAGGGTTTTGGTGTTGCTTTCCCGATCCAAGTTACTTTTATTCTCTGAGATGCCAAGACGCGTTAAAACAGCAGCTCTTAAATGGCTCTTTTCTAGATTAACACTTAATTAGATATAGGTTTAGGCTAAGAATGTTCGTTGCAACAACCATTTCTTCATCCATTTCTTCACTGGCACTTCTGGCCAACAGGAACACAGCAAAGACTTTGTTTCAGCATATATGTTCATGTTATGAAATACTCAGATCCTTGGTATTTAGTCTAAAATACCATACCATGCAAAGAATGAAACACAAAATAAGAACTCTCATTATTATTTCCATTAATTCTTTAGCGTTGGGTTGTTCCAGAAGAAACTAAAGCTAAGGGCCCACAGAGGGTCAAGAGGAACTTAGAAGCCAATGTTGAGGCCCAGGACATACATAAATCTCCAAGTTCTGCTGATTCAGGTGGCTTAATTCCCCAAGGGATTGGTAAAACAAGGAACAGAAACCAGGGGTTCCTTGGTTCCAAATAGACTGCCTGATCTAATCATTACTTACATTTTATATCCATTCACCCAACCACCCACATTTTTAATATTCATACTCATCATCACACTAAATAATTTCCAACATCAATGACAACTCTCTCCTCCTTCTTCACCACTGAGAGGCTGGTTTAGGAGTTGAGGACTTTTAACATAAATTAATATAAAAGTCTAGGATATTGCTCTGGGAAAGTTTGAGCAATGGGTGAGTTTGGCATTTAGTTTTCAGTGCACAGAAGAAAGTGATAATTCTTCTTTCATCCAGCAATGAGTTCCACAGTCTTGGTGTGCCTCTTTGATAGTCATGAGCCTACTCCCTGTTTTATTGTCATGGAGTGTAACTAGTGAAAGATCCTAGGTCACAGAGATGGTCTCTCTCTCAGGTAGCTAATTATAATTACATGCATTTCTTTGCTAACCAGATAGAGAACTTGGAACTGGACCCTGTGTTCACTGGGACAACTCTAATTAGGAACCTACTATGATAATGCCTTCCTAGAAATTGTTGTGGCCAAAGAGATGGGCCCGTTGTGTTCAGAAAAAGCTGGAAAGTTCCACAGGTCATGGGAAACTTTCCTGGACTTTAGCAAGTTTGTGAGATTATACAGCTGCTGCTGACAACTGGATAGCTTTAAAAGCATCACCACCATCTGACAGGCAGGTGCACGTATCCCTGATCTCAGTTCAGTTCTCAGTGACCAGGCATTCACATCTGAAAGGAAAATTTGCCAAACAAGGACCAAGGTCTTTTGTGTATGCCTTCAACTAACATGTGACTTCTTAAACTTTATTGCCCCCGGAAACCCTTCTGGCAAAAAAAAAAAAATTACTACATGATCCCAAGAGGAAGCCTGAACCTGCCCAAACCATGCCATTTTGGGTGAGAAGGTCAAAGCCTATGCCCCGCTGCCTTGGGTGGGAAGGATAAACCAAAGCCAAGGGCTTCATCCCCAGGCAGGGCCCTGTAACCTGAGGCCCTGCACCCTGATCAGGGCTGAAATCTAAGAGCATCAGCTAGGGGGTGGGCCTCAGGCTTCAGATTTTGCCCTTGGCCTGGCAAGTCTAAGCCAGCTCTGGTGAACCCATTAAAATGAGGTTGCAATCCACTTTGGGGTCCCACCCCACAGCTAGACAATTTTGTCCTCATGCCCAGCGTACTTTTTAGTATACCCTCAGGAGAGAAATTCATTGATCTATAGTTTTGGGTGTATTGGGACCATATGCAACAGAGATCAGAAGGCACCACACTGTTTTGTAGTACCCTTACTTCCAGACTCCACTAAATTTTAATCTTCACTTTCCATGTAACTTAAATAAAATCTGATGTTGATTACAACAGGGTGAACCCATGGGATTTCAAGATAAAAGATCATGTCCATTAGTTTTTCAGTCACTTGCACTCTGATCCTGTGAACAGCTTTGCGTGGACAAAACTCAATACCCAGAAAGAACCCTGATGCAGTCAAAGGGGTTTTCAATGGGAGCAGTAGTCTACATACATGGAGCAACTGATGGGATCAGACTGCCTTACAGAAAGCATATATAAGGATAGCATCATATCATGCCACTAGCTTCATATCACACTACTAGCATTATTTAGCTTCAAAAAGCACTGGTAAAACAATTTCATTAATTAAAACATCAGTGCCCTTGATTCTTTGTATTCACTATGTTTTGATTTTAATTAATGGACCCGCACAAAACAAAATGGTTCAGTGGAACTTTACATAGATTAAGTTGCATTCATACAAAGTTTATACTCACATTACAATGCATTGGGTTAACATGCAGAACAATTTCAGGTTGGATGTCACGTGACTGTGTGCAAGCATAAACTTAGCTGAGTCTGCAGATGCAACCAGGCAGGTGTTTCTGTCATTTTGATTCAATTGGGAATATTGTCAGTGTTCAGTAGCCCTCAAAATCACACCTCCATCTGTAGTTCAGTTTATTGCAATAAGAGTTTCAAAAGTACTTCACTAGCTTAGATACTGAATTCCAAAGTGAAACATTTGTGAACTGGATCAGGCATTAGAACCAGGTAAATTCTGGGGGCAATGCAAATGCCAGGTATTTCAACCCAAGTCTCTATTTACTAACTCTCAGATTTAAAGTTAGAGATATAGTAAAACAAGAATAAGTTCTCTGAACATCCGTTTGCTCCACAAAATTAAACAGAGAAATTTTTTTACAAAACAGGATGACTAAACCATTCCTGATTTGGAATTTCAAAATACTAACCTAATCTGATTTGCTCATCTCCCTCTGAAACAGAAATTGGCCTCAGCAAACCCTCCACTTGAACACTTTCAAATTCAGAACAAAAATTTTGCCGCTTGAGCCCGTTATTAAGTAATAAAACAAAACTATTATTCTTTTTATTATTTGTTTTCACAGACATCAAAATTATACTAGTTAGTTTATTGGACATGTGGAAAGACAAGACGTCTGCCCTAAATACAGTATTTCATGGTTCATTGGAAGTCCATAGTGCTTGAATAATTAAATTAGTGAATGTTTTCTAGTTCTTTGCTAGATGGAAATCTGTTTTAAGGAAGGACACTCCAAGTGGGAGCAACAAAGTGTAGACAGAAAGGACAGGGTGTCTTGGTCTGGGACATGAGCCTCACTTAGGGTGTGAGAGGTCCTGGGTTCAAGTCCCAGACGAGCGCTTATGGGGGGAGGGATCACTTAGTGGTTTGAGCACTGGCCTGCTAAACCCAGGATTGTGAGTACAATCCTTGAGAGGGCCATTTAGGGATCTCAAGTAAATAGATTAAAAAAGGGGTGGTGCTTGGTCCTGCTAATAGGGCAGGGGATGGACTTGATGACCTTCTGAGGTCCCTTCCAGCTCTATGAGATGTGTATCTCCATACATTATATTAATGGGGAGGGCAAGACCATGCTTTTACAGTGGTTTCACCTTCGAAAACTATATGTTCAGAACTCTGTTGTTTCAATGAGATATGCCTATGTATGCAAATTGAAAAGTTCCACAGAAGTCAATCAGTGTTAGGGATGTGTCTATTCAAGGACTATTCTGGTACCCTGATGCTAACATTCTGAATATTACCTCACTGCACTGTTCTTTCCTGTCCATAGATCATTCTACTCTGAGAACATCTAGATCTTACCTACGATGTGAAGCATAATGACATAAGTTTTGGAAGAGCACAGGCTTTACGTCATTGAAACTCACTGAAGTAATCTAGTTAATGTCCAAGTGTTGTCTACAAAATTTCCACAGAGAACATGTGGTTTGGGAAGAAAAAAAAAAGAAGGAAACAAAATCACAATTTATTTCCAGTGTTACCTTGAAGATCACCATGTTTACATATTTTGAAAGAATTAAAATAATTTGTGGAAAAAATTATGATATTTTATAAAATAAATGACCTTACTGGAATTTTATCCCTTAAAATACCATGTGGAAACAAGAAAAATCTGTCCTTGATTGATGAAATTGTATAACTGAAATAACAGACATTTGCATCTATGTAAATACAAGACAAATCTGATGTATAATTTCCTAGTGAATTCACTTAAAAGAATTTTGGATACCTGTAAGTAATTTCACTATCACATTCTCCAACTGATTTAATTCAGGCTAAGTAGCAACTACTGTATGTCCAAAAGATAATGAATTAAAGCAATGCTTTGGCATGTCCCCTTTCTGAAATGTTATCAGCCTCTAAAGTGGCTTGAAAAATAGGCTTCAGTAAAAGGACAGGAAAATATATTTAATTAAATTCAATCAATAAAGTTGTCCTTGACCAACATCCAAATTTTAAAAACAACTTCAACTGAATTATGGGAGGCCCTTTTCTGATTTTAACTGGATGAGTTTCATTAAGCATGAACCAAAATAGCATCTTGTTTTTTAAACAAGTTTGGAGAAACAAAAGGCAATAACTTCTTCTTCTCCCTCACTGAAAACCTCCCCCAAATCTGTTTTTTTTCCACTTGCAAAAAGTGTAGTGAGTGCTGGGGAACTGCGAAGACTGTTACACCATTGTGGAGGCATCTCATCCATATATAACTAAATGAAGGCAACATTGTCTGAAAGCTATCCTATAGCAGACAGAAAGGATGGTCCAGTGGTTTGAGTATTACCTTAGCACTGGGGACATACAGATTCAAACTCCTGTTCTTCTACTGTTTTGCTATGCAACCTCGGTAAAGTCATTTAGCCTCTCTCTCCTTCAGTTCCCTTCTGTAAAATGGGAACAAAAACACTTCCTCACCCCACAAGAGTAGTGTGAAAATACATACAATTACAAAGGCTTTAAGGTCCTATAGTGATGGTACATAGCAATGCTATGGTAGGCAGGAGTCCTCCAGAGAAAACATGAAACATTGCAGAGTCTTCAAGCTTTGACGGACTAACCCTGAAAATAATAGGGTATGCAGATTGTTGACTTCTTTGCTATAAGCACCAGGAAAGTGGTTCCAAATTTAGGGCTAGATTATGGCTGCACAACCTTTCTTGAGGAGACCAGGGAGACAGTTTTGACTCTAAGGCTAGGGCTACACTACAGCGTTAGCTTGAAATAAATTACACAAGTTGCATTGTGTAAATTGCGTAACTTAGGCTGATGCATCTTTTTTTGAACCTGCTGCAGGTGCTTATTTCAAACTCCCCAGTAACCCTGATATGACGTGGGTTACTGGGAATGAAACACTGTGCTCAACAGAGCCTTTCTATTTTGAGCGCGGTATTTGATCATGTGGTTTCTATTTTGGGATACGAATGTCTCCCAAAATAGAAACAATAGTGTAGCCTCAGCCTAAGAGTCACAGTTTCTTGCTTTCATCTAACTTCAAGGGGTCGTGCACCAGCAGCAGACTATGTCCCCATCTGTGCTGGCTCTGGCTGGTGTGTTGGTGGTGGACCAGGATTGCTCTTTCCTAATGTGGCCTGCCCACCTGGGCAGGAGGCAGAGTCCATGTCCATGGAAGTGACTCTCCTTCACCCCCTTTTTGTGAAGTGCAGTTAGTCCATAAGTGGGAATTAAAGGAATTACACAGCAGCAGAGACCAAGAGACAAGCTTGCCCTTAGTCTCTATTCAAAATTATTCAACAAATAATTTCTGTGCACAGAGCTTGGTCTGTTTTGACTAGACACACAAGTCACGTGGGGCAACCAGACCCCAGGTCATGTGCCCTAAGTCATGGTGTTGGTGACGCAGAAGCTACTTCTGTAGGCCTATACCTCCAGAGGATTCCACTAGCCAGAAAAATCCCTCAAATGGCCAGATAAGCTGACTTTAAAGCCACTTTAAACAGAGTGACACAAGGCAGCCTTAATGAACCGGGGAACCTGCACTCAAACCTGTATGTGGGCCTGACTTCCATTATTCATTATTTGTCGGTGTAGCACCTATGAGCCCACGTCATGGACAAGAACCCCACTGTTCAAGTGCTGTACAAACACTGACTACAACAGGCCCCCTGACTGTAGAGTTTAGAATCTAACCTGCCTCTCACATAGCCAGCCCTGGATTTACAATTAAGCACGGTAGGGCCATACCTAGGGCCCCTGCATTCTAGGGGCACCTAGAGCTAAAAGTGTGTTAAAAATTATGAAGTTAATGCATATGCAAGTGGTTCTCCACCCACCGGCTGCATGCAGCCCAATTAGCACACAGTTATGAGCAGGCCAGTTGTGAGCTCAAGAAATTCAGTTTGTCACATGGGATCTGGCAGAGGACAGGGTCAGTGGAGAGGGAGATGGACCATTCCTCCCAGTGGGGAAGAGCTCAGCAGTCCAACGCATGGGGCCCTGCTGAGTAAGTGGCTCCTGAGGGAGCCTGGCCCGGGCAAGTCCTGCTCCAGCCTGGCTGATCACACCACTCTTGGGGGGAACTGGCCCCTGACTGGCCCCAGCCATGGTGTCAGTGCAGTTCAAGGGGGACCAGCCTCTCAGCAGGGCTGGTGAATGCATCTGAGAGGGGACAGGCTGCAGAAGAGTGGGTTTCTGGGAGCCTGGGAGGGGACATTGGGCAGTGAGGGAGGTTTGTTGTGTGTTGGGATGCAGGGCAGTGGGGGTCTGTGTATGGCCCTGGACAATTTTAGTGGGACTGTATGTGGGGCATCGGGCTGTGTAGAGTTCTTGGAGGGTACTGAAGATGCTGTGCCTGGGGGTGTATAAAGTGTTAATCTGGCCCAGCACACAGACCCCAGTCCTGTAGTTAGGGCCACCCAAAAGGATCCCCACTGAAGTTAATGAGACTTCTGCTGGTGTTGGGCAGTAGTGACATGGGGGGCATGCAGGTTCACATGCCCTCCCTCAATTACAGCTTGGCTTGCACTGAGTACGCTCAATAACATCTGCTGAAGAAGCTGACCTCACTCTATCCCCTTCCTCCACATCAGCAGGTATGTGTTGTCCCTGGCATGGGAGACTGTCCACACAGATGCAGTTGCAAGACTGGGGACTTAAAGCATTTATATTTTAAAAGGTGCTCAGAACTGGAAATAGATTTTGCTGAAAGCCTGGCTTGAAGCCAGCCAGCAAGAGCGTTTTGTTACAAAAATGATTAAATACGTTAATCTCACAGTATAACTCACTGAAGTTTGAATTTTGGGGGTTAAATTGAACTTGGAGTGCAAGCCAAGAGAAGCCAGACTGCTCACAGAACCATGCAATCTTGCTACAGCGGCAGCAATTTCACTGAATCAGGCAAAGGCATTTTATTTGTTGCTCACCATGCTTTGCAGGACCATCTTGGCAACCACCATCTTTAGCATAGCACTGGGAGTTTTGGCCACAAATATGAGGGAGTAAACAGGCCCCAAATGCTAAAGAGAATCATATTATAAAGTTGGAAACACAGAGTAAGACACATACAGATAAAGAGTTTGATGCAGCACTTACTGGAGTCAGTGAGAAAACCAACATTGGAATAGGACTGAGTCCAGAGACAGACTGGCTGTAACCAAATCAGACTGGATGAAATTTCCCATGGGGTAGGAAGGCTGGCCTCCGCAGCAGAATTCTTTTCCTGCCTACTGCTGAAGACCCCAGTAACTACTTAGTAACAACAGAACTACCAGCTTGCACAATCTGAAGCTCGGCACATCCAGAACACGAAGCCCAGTCTTGTTTTATTCCCTTAGCAACAAAAGTTGGCACCTGTGATGTTTGTTTTCAATGAGCAACACCATGAGTTTGAACTTACATCTGTTTTGCTGAGTTATGGTAAAACAATTTTTGTAACTGCAAAAAGCAACCCGAATTTGGAGAGTGCCGGCCAGATCATTTCCAGCTTGCACCACCTCCTCTTCCGTTTCACATTCCACCCTGAGAAAGATGCACTAGAAGCACATGACAAGCCTTCTACAGGCTTTGGCTTGACAGCTTGACCTATTCCCTGCTATAAAACTTGCTTATATTAAAGTTTTCCTAATGTCTTTTATAGTTCATCTGTGAAGGATTGTCCACCTGGTGCCTTATCACAGCCTCTGGAATGAGGCCAGGAGATGGCAACAACTTGAACTGCTACAGGGGATAACAAGGACTCTGTTATGACTGGGAACGTTTGCAGTACTATAAATAACTCTATCAATATTGTGATAATGACACTTTAAAGAGGTCTGTTTTACAAGTGCAGAATGTAAGAGAGACGGCAGCTGTGCTCATTAATTCTGAAGTATGCTCCTCTCTATGTACAATTTGCAGGTGTAACAATAGGAGTGTTGACTCAATGGAGGTCTAGATAATGTTTAGACTGAAAAATAAAAAAAAAAAAGGTCACAGTAGCATGATTACTTCCTAACAGGTCTTTATTATGTTTGGCAGACAGAAAGCAAATCATAGTTTAATTGAAAGCAATATAAAGTAAAATTGAACTTTGTTACAAAATTCAGCTCTTCGTAAATAGCTTCCCCTCCCCCAAAGGGCAAGTACCATAATTGACAGCAGTAGATCTTTTGATAATTAATTGCAGTAAATTATCACTTGGCACAAAAAAGGCATAATTCTAATTAATTTGCAACCTTTCTAGCGTAACACTGAATTGAAAATGCCACTGCTGTAATTTTTTCAAGCTGATAGGAACTGAAGTATAAACTACAATGTTCTGCTTTCATGTATTTTCTGTGTTCATAGTTAAATTGAGATTATTGTGTTATTTCTGTGGGCTCCTTGTGTCATACAGATGACCCAATGGGGCAAAAGATTTCTAGTTAGCCTGAGTTAATCTCCTAGAGAATGTGAGAGTATAAATACAGAACTTCATGAAGAACATCCCTTGCTAGGGTTGCTCTAGAATAGTAATGCCATGATTCAGAGATATGGTCGGGGCAAGGGAGTGGAATCTGGACTCCTGGATTCTAAGCATTGGCTTTCCAGTGACTAAGCTTGACATGTAATTCATAGTCCCTTTTTATTCATCATTTAAGCCAGACCAGGATTTTGGGAGTGCTCGTGTGGTGATGCTTGAATGTATGTCTATACTATAATGTAAATTCAGGGTTTTAACTAAGGTTTAAAATCCTCTTCCATCTATACACAATGTGTTAACCTGGTGAAGGGAGACTGAGGCTTAGCCTACCTGGGACCCAATGTTCAACCCTCTTGGTTTGCATTGTAGACACAGCCCCACTAGACTCATGCTCTAGGAGTCTGCTAAAAGTACTCACAATATTATGTGTGTTTTATTTCCCTCCCCAACTTAAGTGATGGAGCAGCCACATTTCAAGGGAGCACTAGGAAGCCTGCGATATGGTTGGCTGTACTCATATCTGAATACTGCAGTATGGGTCCTGGGGAGCCACATTCAGGCTCTGGTTAGATAATTCTTTACTCAGAGTTGAGAATCAGCATAGATGCCCAAATCCTAGGTTCTTGAATCTAGCTTCCATTGACTGAGTTCCACTAACCCCAGGCTTACGCTGCAGTGTAGATGTACTTTTAGTGTCAGGAGAAAGCCCTGTTGACTTATTACAAATGAGTTATGGTATTTCTCTACCACTGGGGACATTACAAAGCCCTTCCTCCTCTCCCTCATGGCAAATGAAGATAAAAGCTACATGACACATTTCTAGGGTTCTTCTTTGAGATAGCATGTCTGAAGTCCACAGTCTAACCAGTGAGTCTGAGAACTGCATAATCCTGTGGGGCTGCAGCAAGCCATATAACGTATTCTGTCCAGCTGCATGGGTCCCTGTGGGTAAGGATGCTCTCCACTTTGTTCATGATATCAAGACTGAAGCCCTACTGTGTGACTTCGCAGAAGTTGCCTAAGCACCCTGTGCTTTATCATGAACAAAACAAAAACCTATTCAACTCTTCAGGTCTGTGACCCAAGCTATATCCGTTTTTCCTCCTTTGCTGATTACTGTTAGCCTTGATAATAATGATCTCAAAGACGATATTAGCAGCCTAGCCAACAGTACGATTTAATCTTGATTGCAACAGATCAAGGTTTGATTTAATTGCTCCATGATTAATTAGAAATAGAAACAAGGCATAAAACCCCCTTATTTCCACTCCAAATCAAGACACTGTTTACACTCAATTGGTGCTCATGTTAGAAAAAATCATTAAGCTATACAAGATTACATCTGGGCTAGAATTAAAGTCAAGCTGATTCATTAACCCAAATGGTGGCCTAGAGATTACTGACACAGGATTGCTGCTCTGGTGATCAAAGGATCAAGGGATACATGACCAGATAACCCTAATTGAAACAATCTCAACTGAATTTTGTAAATGGATGAACGGGAAAGAACTGAGAGGATATTCACTAACTTCTGTCAACATGGAAAATAAATAGGTTTTAGTCATTTTGCTGTATAAATACAATAATGTAAAGGGGCAATGGTGGTGGTGCCAGGGACGGAAGATGGCATTAAGCAGAAAAATAATTTAATTTGTTTTTACTAAATCATGTTAGATCCTTATCCAAACGGTTCATAGCTGTCTCTTATGGCTGCTGAAATGTGGAATTTATAGCTGAAAACTTCATCGCTGTTGACCTGCCAACGACCTCATTGCACTTGACCTATAGGGAGTATCTTCTCTTGGGGTTATACAATAAATCTGTACACATGCAAGGCCTATCCCTAGAAAAATCTTGCCAGTTAGGCTGAATTTGATATGATAGTTTTATTACATGAGCTACTGGTCAGCAGGGATTGAGCAGAATTCACCAAACATATTTCACTTGAGACTTCAAGATAAACTTGAATGTTTTCCCCAATGCTGAAAGATCATATTTTTGAACACACTACACCTTCCAGGTTATAACAATGCAGTAAGGATAGATGCATAGGCATAGTTCATACACTGTTAAACACCATGAGTTCCCTTTGGTGTTTCACATTTTGAAGACAAGCAAGAGGCTTAAGAATTAGGAGAGAACTGAGGAATGCCTTTTTTTAGAAGGCTGTTATAGACATTAGTATAATTCCATATATTGCTTTGTGGAAAATTAAGAGTAACTGAACATAAGAACTTCCCAAAGACAGAGACTATATTTCTTGTTATGAAAGGAAGAAAACTGGATACAGATAACTAGGGATGGACAAACTTCAAAAGGGTCCAGGCTTGTGCTTGGTTGGGATAAGCACATACAAGCTTTGATGCATATCCAAAGCTTATGTGGACCTCCTGGGTCTGAAAATATTGCGATGGAAATCTTGCAAGAACAGACTGTCTCAAGAGATTTTTATTTTTGGCATTTTGGGCATTTCCCAGTCATGTAGTAAATACAACAAAAATAATAATAATGATAAACAACACTTAGCACTTAAATAGTGCTTCTCACCTACCAACAGTAATGAAGAAATAAAGACTTATCCCTCTTGTAATGTTTGGTGTTTGCATCTCCAGGTCCAACCAGAACCAAAAGGGGAAATGAAAATAAATGGGGGAAAAAAAGCGACCCAAACTTTTTTTGAATCTCTAATAATGATATGGCCAGTTTGATTTTGGGCAGCTTGATTTTTATCAGAACCAGTGCAATGTTTTCTAAAGGTGAAGTGCTGTAAACATACTATGCAAAAGGTGAACAAGAACCAGCTCTGCATAAAAATACCATTTCCTTAACAGCATGTGTGTGCATGTGGGGTGACAAATCAAGTCTCACTGCATTGTCAGAACCATTTAAATCATCATTGGCCCTGCCCTCTTTTCTCTTTTTAGCTGCTCAGCAGGGTGCATTTTGCGATTTTTGTATTCAGAGAGGTGTGGCAAGGTGCCTCCCTCTGCCTTCGCCTGGCTTGGCTCCTCCTTCCCCAGCCCCGCTGTGGGCACTCACCTCCTGATCTGCTCTTGCTAATTTTTACTTCCCTCACAGGGTCTCTCATCCTCCTCCCCCCTTTCTCCTCCTCTTAGTCTATTTTCCTCCTCTGCTTTTAAGTCTTCCGGCAGTTAGCTCAGCTAAACCTTTTTAACTTATTACCTGTACCAGGCCCTACTGCTTCCACCTTGGAGCTTAATTAACTCCTGTCTTTCCTCTAGCCTAGGCTGGGTTCTCAGCTGCCGTCCACCTGGGGTCTGTTGCCCTGACCCTGTTACAGAGGATATACAATTGTGATAGTGCATGTCAAAAAGAAGTGATATGTTAATATCCAGGGAAGTAAATTTGGGTAGATAAATCAGGTTCTCTTTCCCATCTTGTTTGTTCCTCCTTAGCCAGGTTGATCCTGCCTGAAGCAGGCAGCTGGACTAAGTGACCTCCTGAGATCCTTTTCAGCCCTATGATTCTATGAAAAAGCATGAATTTTCATTTCCAGGGATCCCAGAACACTGTTTTGTTTCCAAACTGTGTAATTCTTTCCTTATGAACAACAGGTGTAAAGAGCATGATTAAAATGATATATATAGCAGCAGAATTAAGCAGAGACATTAATAACATTGCAAACACTTAGCATTTTATGCTTACATATTATATTTCTACATACTTTTCAGGTCTCTAAGCACTTTGCAAAGGACAATATTCTACAAACTGAAAAACTGAGGCACAGACACATTCAAGCTAACACTTTCAATAGACAGGAGCAAACAGGCATTTGAGCATCCAGTCAGGGGCTCAGGTAAAGCTGGGTGTTCATAGATTTTTCAGAACTGATGGCTGGCTGAACCCAAGTTGTCAGAATGACCAGTAGTTTTTGCACTTCAAGGGAGCATGTTGGGAGTGAATTTAGGGGATCAAAACTCAAACAGCAATTTTAGAAGCACCTAAGGGCACTGCAGGGCTGGTCCAGATGCACAGACCTTAGCTGTATCAGAGGCACTTCCATTTCAGGAGGCATGAATTAATGTGCCCATAGCAGCAAGCACTTTCTTGGTACTCTTCTCTTGTACCATTAAAATAGCCAGCACAAGGAGGAAAGCCAATCCCAATCACCCTGCCACATGTATACGAGCAGAAGAGGCAGAGTCAGGGAGAAAGAGACACAAGACAGATGCATACGCAAAACTTGCAAGAGTTTACAGAATGTGAAATGGGAGCAAAAGAACCTGAGTCAAAAACAGGGATAAGCTAGGAGAGGTGGGGAGGAGGAAGTAAAAATGGCCAGGAAAGATTGTCAGAACTCCTGGCCACATTAGGTCTGTTATCAAGGGGCTGATGGAGGCGAGGAGGTGCCAGTCAAGGGAGTCAGAGGCTTGGAAGAGGGTAACCTCTGTTGACCAGAGGTAGTGATGTGGTTCCCAGCTGCAATGTGTTTTCACAGTGACTGCAGGTGGAGCCCTCTCTGAGAAAGACTAGTTTTAATAACAAGAAACTTGGTTTTCATTCAGCCAATCACGGGTAACTATTTCTCTAACTTAACTGATGTCATCCATTTGTTAGCTCAGGGACAGACTATTACAATAGATAGTGGGTTCCTTGCACTATCTTTGAAATCCACCCAGAAGAATCAGCCAGCATGCACAGCCTCCAACCCTCCTTTGTAGGGCACACAGTCTACAGTGCATTATACCTTGCTCCTTATTCTATTCCAATTTTGTGAGCATCAAGGCTTCACAGCTATTGCCCTTTATGACTACTAAAAACCTCATGCTTGCAACAGGAGCAAAACCCAATGGCCTTCATCAAATGAGATGAGGGAGGGTATCCATTACTTTTCAGCAATGTAGGACTTATGACAATTGAGGAGGTTTGACTGCATCTAGGCGAGAACAGCAACATGCAAACAAACAAGCCAGCTCATTGAAATTTCCTTCCAAGAAAAATTTGGTTCATCTCAGTAACACTGAGAATCATTCCACAAAATGTTTATTTTCATAGTAAACTGTTACTATTCAATCATTAGATATCTTTTAGATTTATACAGAATATGCTACGCATCTCCAGATGTCACGTACGTCAGAGAAACTAGGTGTTTGTTAACAATTCTATTATTTTATGACCTTTAATTAGATTTAGATGGAGAACTAGCTCATGTTCTTGTGGCTAAAGAAGAAGAAGGAGCATCAATATCTGTGCTCTGTTTCTGCCTCCATCACAGACTCACTACGTGACCTCGGGCAAGTCACTTAGTCTTTCTGTGTCTGTTTCCCTAACTGTAAAGTGGGGATGATAATATTCACTTTGGCTGCAGCTACACTGCATTCTGCTTTCGGAAGCAGAATGCAAATGAGTGAGCTCGGAAATGCAGATGAGGCACTGATTTACATACCTCACAACTCATTTGCATATTCTCACATGATCCCGATTCTGGAAGAGCCTGTTCCAGAAGGAAAAATAACTGTGTAGATGGGGTTCCTTCAAAAAGAACCCCTTCTTCCTGAAACAAAATAGGAGGAAGGTTTCTTCTGAAAGCAGAATGCAGTGCAGCCGCAGCCTTTGAGGATAACCTATTGTCTGTGAAGCCCTTTGAGATCCTTGGATGGAAGACTTTATGTCAGTGTAAAGTGAAATCTTTCAGTTACATACACTGTATGCCAAAGAGGTGCTTCTATTGCCCAAAGTACTTTACAATGCTGAACAGAAATATGCCACTTTTAAGTTATTTGCGCAATTTAACAGCCTAATCTTTATCTCTGGGGTAAGTTGTTCCTACACACCTGATCCTGTATCTCCTAGCGCAGCTGTGATGCAGAGACCCCAGTAGGGGTAGGTCTACACAGGAAAATTATTTTGAAATAGGAGACACTATTTTGAAATAACTATGCAAGTGTCTACACAACACAACTGTTATTTTGAAATAATTTTGCATTTGTGGATGCCTTATTTCAAAATTGGTAAATGCCATTGTACGAGGAATAGCACCTATTTCAAATCGGGTATTTCAAAATAGGGGCTGCGTAGACAGGGAATAGAGCCTATTTCAAAAATAAGCCATAGGTTGTGTCTACACATGCCCCCTCCTTTCAGAGAGGACATGTTAATGAGGCAGTTTGGAAGATACTAATGAGGTGCTGACATGAATATGAACACTATTATGCTAATGAGGCACACTGCCCATGATTTAAAAGTGCTGCTTTTGAAACATACTCTGCCTGTGTAGATAGGGGCCTTTCGAAAGGACTCCTCAATTATGAAAGCCCCTTCTTCCTATTTGGTTTTAGGAAGAAGGGGCTTCTGAAGTCAGGAGTGGGTCCTTTTGAAAGGCCCCCGTCTATACGGGTGGTGTGCATTCTGAAAGCGGCACTTTCAATCACACACGGCTGCTATTATGCTAATGAGGCACTGCATATTCATATCAGCACCTCATTACCATTTTCCAAACTGCCTCATTAACATGTGCCCTCTAAAAGGAAGGGGCATGTGTAGACACAGCCATAGTGTGTCGAATGGTTCTATTTCCAAATAGGCTCTGTTGTGTGTTGATGCGGTATTTTGAAATGCTGAGAGCTGTTTTGAAATGCATTGTGTGTGTAGATGTGTTATTTTGGAATAAACTATAGTGGAGTATCTCTTCCAGAATATTTTATTCAGGAATAACACGGCTGTGTAGACATTGCCCAAGTAAGCAATCTCTCTAAGTCTAAACTGAGCTTTCAATATCTGTACAAGGAACAGCTTCTCTATTCCTGAAGTTGCAACTGTCCCAAGAGGAGAAAAATGAAGCCTGTTTTGCCTACACAGATTGAGTCAAGATACACATGGATGCTGCAGGAAGAAGTCATGCAGCTCAGAAAGGGAATGGTTTTTTTACACAGGTTATGTTCAAGTACTCTAGTCAATTGCCTGTCTCTTCCACCAGATGATGCTAAAGCATGATTGTTTTGAACAGCCTTAAGAAAAGAATGGGATATACAGGGAAATCTAATTTAATAATTCACTGGATAGCTTTTCTCCCAGTGCAGTTAAGAGAGAGACAAAAATGATGCACTGAAAAAAATTAGCACCCAGTCCTGCTCCTGTTGAATTTGACAGGAGTTTTGGCATTGACTTTAAAAGCAGCAGGTCAGTCTCTTTGGATATGTCAAAAAACACACAGCTGGCATGTTTATCTTAATGCATTCAAGTATTTTCACAATACTTCATTCAGAAAGGGATGCTCAGCTTTGGAATATCTTGCTTTGCTCTTTTCCTGAACTTACTCGTGTCAGACAAACTCTGCCTACCCCAGGATAACTTGCTGACATTTTGTTAAGTCTGACCTTCAGTGCTGCAATGCCATAGCTTTTCCTATACTCAATAACTGGTACCTTACAAGCACATTATCAATGCAGCTAGATCCAGAGCACAAATCAAAACAATTTAATCCACCACAACTGCATCTACTTTCTAGATAGTTTTTAAATACACCTGGTACCTAATAGTATCAACAGAAAATAGCATTCTTCTGAGAGATGTTCCCAGCATTTGGGGGAATATTCACATTCAGCCAAAGATTTGGGTCAATGATTGAAATGTGTTCTGAGCGCTGAAGTCTGGACCTGGGATTGAACTTCCCTAGAGTTTGGGAGAGTTGGGTAGAGTTTGTTTAATTGTGTCAATGTTTTTTTGATAGCCTTTAAAAGATTCCCTCTGAAATGACATTTTCAATTCAAGATCTCAGGCTGGGAGGAAACTTTTGTTACAAATACTGAACACTCTCAGTACATGTTTATCGAGAAAAGTTCAAAAGTGGTCTTCAAGTTTTAATTAAAAAACACTAAATGGGTTTGGGATTTGTTAAAAACTAGTTAGTAATTTACTTATTCATGACATTTACAAGGTTTTGGTGTCTAAAATATAAAAACACACACACCTACTTATCGATTTAAAACATCTAAGCCCTTAGTAATTGAAAACTATTGCATATGTGGGTACATACGCATCCTAATGCAGCTGTTGTGTCACTCTAGCACCATAGTTTTGATATTCGCTACAGCGACAGAAGGTTTTTTTCCATCATGGAAGTTAAGCCAATGGGTTCCATCCAAGGGGTTAATCCACTCCTCTTAGAGGCATAGATACGTTGACAGAAGATTTCTACATCATACTCCTGCGGGTTGTACACAGATCAACCTAAGTTTCAGGTGTAGACCAGTTCTAAGACATGCTCCCTGTGTCTACACGTGCTTCTTCCTTTCGAAAGGGGCATGTTAATGAGCAGGTTCAAA
The DNA here is from genome assembly GCF_033958435.1 of Carettochelys insculpta. NCBI lineage: Eukaryota > Metazoa > Chordata > Testudines > Carettochelyidae > Carettochelys > Carettochelys insculpta. The sequence goes on along the minus strand of NC_134145.1, from coordinate 16,289,092 downwards.
AGATGCTAATGATGCACTGTAATGAATATGCAGCACCTCATTAGCATAATGGCAGTTGCCGCGATTCGAAAGTGCGGCTTTTCGAATCGCTCGCCACTCGTGAAGACATGACCTTCCAAAAGGATCCCCCCCGTTTTCAAAAGCCCTTCTTCCAATTCGAAAAGCCACACTTTTGAATCGCCGCGGCTGCCATTATGTTAATGAGGTGCTGCATATTCATTGCAGCGTCTCATTAGCGTCTTTCGAACCCGCTCATTAACATGCCCCTTTCAAAAGGAAGGGGCACATGTAGACCCAGCCACTAAGAACAGCCCCTGCCCTAAAGAGCAAAGCAAAAGAAAGGGAAAAAAGGCACAGTGAAGTAAGGAAGATCACACAGCAGCTCTGTGACAAAGCCAGATCTAGAAGCCATCTCTCTTAATTCCCAGTCCTGGGCCATATCCACTGGACCACACTGTCTCAGTGTGAACACACAGGCCAGCTTTAACCTGTACTGGGGCTGTATAGTCTAGAAGCTCCATTTATACGTGCCTCTACATAGACATTAGACACCATATATAAATCCAACATGTTCTTGGCCAACACTTTACACAGTGTCCAAGATACACGCTGGAAGATGCATGTAGAAGCACTAGATTCATTGGCTCATCCAAGGACTTCAGAAACACTCAGTGCATTATGAGGCATATTAGAACCAAGCTGCCTGGAAGCCCTTTTAACTTTATCAAACCACAGTTTTGCTTTTTTTTTTTTAAAGAGATAGTGCAAATGCTACATTAACCTAACACTGTTGTTCTTTATGCCACAGGCAACAAAACCAAAGAAATGACAGTAAAGACAAGCGCTTTGTCCTCTTTGCCTAAGCACTGCAAAAGTTGTCAAATCTACGTACTTGACAACTTTTGCCCCATGTGTTTGATAAGGTCACTGATATAATCAATTAAGGGTGAACTAAGCCCAAATGCTGAACTTCACTTGGTTTAAATCAGAAACAGAAATTTATTTGAATGTTGTTGTTAGGAATTGAGGTTCATTTCGGTCCAGATTTCTCCCTGAGTTGCACCATATGCAGCTCCACTGAAGTCAAGAGATATACTCTACACAGGCAGAAGTCAGGACAGAATCTGGCTCCTCAAAAACCATCCCCACAGGCAGGAATGTTTTTTTGAAGGGCATTCAGGCAAGGTGGGCCCCACTACACACTTTTGAAGGGCATTCTTCCCAAACCTTTTCCGTTTCTCTTCAGAACTCCAAAATGAGGTCTATTCATAGAATGCTAGGACTGGAAGGGACCTTAAGAGGTCATCAAGTCCAGCCCCCTGCCCTCATGGCAGGACCAAGTACTGTCTAGACCATTCCTGATAGACATTTATCTAACCTGTTCTTAAATATCTCCAGAGATGGAGATTCCACAACCTCCCTAGGCAAGTTATTCCAGTGTTTGACCACCCTGACAGTTATGAACTTTTTCCTAATGTCCAACCTAAACTTTCCTTGCTGCAGTTTAAGCCCATTGCTTCTTGTTCTGTCCTCAGAGGCCAAGAAGAACAAGTTTTCTCCCTCCTCCTTATGACAACCTTATGACACCTATTAGAAAAGGAAGCCAAAAATGGCATACAAAACACATTTATTCAACTACATAAGTCTACTCATCTCTTAAAATTCATTCTCTTTCTTCCTCATTTTTCCCTCAAATCCATCTATTCTCTTGATTTGTCCTCCCACTAAATCTTTCAATTTAAACCCTTATTGGGTAGAGTGGATCTGAGAAATGAGTGAAATGAGTAGGATTTGGCCTTTGGCCTTGTGTTTGAAGGAGGGAACTAATAATATCATTGCTGCACAGAACACAAAAACGTACCATAATCTTCAAAACTCCCCTACAGTTAGCCTAAATAGCACCGAAAGGAACTCAAACAAAAACAAATACAGCACCTACCTCCGATCAAGCAAACTAAGAAAGCCAAGCACAGGGGATAAAAGCTGGAAAAATGGTGCATCAAATTAACTAGGTAGCAGGGGGTTAAAGAGAGAAGGAACCAGAAGAGGAAGCCAAGGGACATTTGCCCTGGCAGGTCAGACACGGACAATGGAGCTAGATGAAAACTGGAAAATTATTTGGTGAAAATTTGTTTTTTAAAAAAATCTTGATTTGGTTGAAAAAATAAAAAATTATATTTGTTTGGACAGTTGTAATCGAAAGACATTGAAGAAGCATGGTTTTACGAACTCCAGGACTTCACAAAGTAGAGTCAAAACCTGTGTAATCAGAAAACACACAGACATTCCTTCTCTGAAATCATCACATTCCAGATGTCTGAAAGCATTAATATAGGAAGGACCAGATATTTACACTTAGGAAGCTGAGAGTTTCTCTGCAGTCAGTATTAAGAGAGAGCTTGTTTCATTCTAAATATATGGCCACTTAGTGCACATCATGGCAGTGTCATTTTAATATTCAAGGAGTGTTCTTTTGTTATGTTTGTACGGTGCCTACCTCAATGTGACCCTGATCTTAGATTAGGCACCTACGTGCTGCATCAATAATACAAAAGTAAAATAACTTGTAGATGGCAGAGAGTCTTAAACTAAGTTAAAAATAATAAAATGAATTTAAAAAGACTGAGTATATTTAGCCTTTTTCAGCCATAAATCTCAAAGAGCATTTTAAAGGAAACTGTTACCATAAATCTCTGTGAATTAAATCTCTTTAAATTAACCCTAACTATTTGTGGTTTCAAGGAGCATGTTTAGAGTTGAAACAAGAGCACCATTTAACTTCTCATCTCCCATTGCGCTGATATGCAGCAGAGTATTTCGGCAGCTAGCTCTTATTTATAGAAGTCAGAATTTGTTGCGTTTTGCAATGCAAAATTCTTTAATTCCCTAACACTAGAACAATATTCTGTTGAATTGCTCTGGTTTGTAGGACTAGTTGCACAGATGTCCTCTCTTCCCAAACCAGATGTACTGAAGGCTGCTTCTAGCTTAGACCAAACTGGGACATGTTGACAGAATAACATAACTGAGACCAGACGTATTGCATTTTCCAGTAGCGGTGACAAAAAAAGCATAGGATGCACATAGCATGAGCAGTTTTACATAAACTTACATTGGGTGCAGCTTTGGTACATGGATTACCAAAAGAATGTTGGAGAGAACTCCAGTTAAAAAGACATAACAACCATTCAACAAATACTCCAGGGGTGCATCTATACTAGCTGGCTACTTCGAAGTAGCCGGCACAACATCGAAATAGCATGTGTTGCGTCTACATGCGCCGTGCGCTATTTCGACGTTGAAATAGACGTTAGGCGGTGAGACGTCGAAATCGCTATTCCCATCCAAACATGGGAATAGTGCCCTACTTCGACGTTCAACGTCAAAGTAAGGCGTGTGTAGATGATCCACGTCTTGCTACTTCAAAATAGCGGGGTCCTCCATGGCGGCCATCAGCTGAGGGGTTGAGAGATGCTCTGTTCAGCCCCTGAGGGGCTCTATGGTCACCGTGTGCAGCAGCCCTTAGCCCAGGGCTCCTGGCTGCTGCTGCTGCAGCTGGGGGTCCATGCTGCATGCATAGGGTCTGCAAACAGTTGTCGGCTCTGTGGATCTTGTGCTGTGCAGGGCAAGTGTGTCTGGGAGGGGCCCTTTGAGGGAGAGGCCTGGGGCTTTGCTGGCCCCTTATTTTGATGGGGAGCACTTGTGTGTGTGGACGCTCCGCATTTCCTTCTGGGGAGGCTCCTTTTGATGTTCCCTGTTGCTACTTCGACGTTGAACATCGATGGCACCAGCCCTGGAGGACGTGTAGACGATATGCGTCGAAGTAGACTATTTTGATGTCCTAACTTTGAAATAGGCTACTTCAATGTTGTGTGCTAGTGTAGACGTAGCCTAGAATTTGTATGATTTCATTAGAATGAGTATACGCTGCTACACTTTAAAAGGTGGTAAAAAGAAAGTCCCAGAAAAAACATATCTGTGCATGATATTTCATACAGATGCAGCAATGTTGTAGCTGTAACTAAAGATTTTCTGACACTGTTCTTTCACAGCTTAATGATTTTAATTCAGCAATACCCTAACCTAACCAACACCTTTCACCAGCTACAAGCTGAGAGTAATAAGGAATCAGATCAATAACTGTGGCAATTTAGTCTGCAGGAACAAACTGATTTCCAAAGGGTCCAATTCTGCTCTCAGTTACCTCTACACAATCCTTCCTCAACAGGCCTCAGTCAATGTAACTGGTGGCAGAGTTTGGCTGCAGTGTTTGACTAAGGAAGATCATGAGAGAACCTTTTCAGAAATCAGAGGTTAAAAACAGTGAAGAGCTTCTTCACAAAAACTAAACCACTTTTAAAATACAAATGTAAGGAGTGTGCCAGCAGGAACTCAATGCTGCTGAAGGCTGGGAGGAATGTGTCTCCCAGAGATCATTTGCATGAGAATGCAAAGGTGTGCATATGTGATACCTTGCAAACAAAGACTGATGGGTAGCAAGGAAGCAATGAGATTTTGTCTATTGTAAACACGTTGTAAAATCACAATTTATGCTAACGCTCAGTATAATAATTGTGAAATCTCACCAATGCTCCAAGTCATTGGGGGTCGAGGGGGCAGGGCAGTTGATATAACAGCATAAGACATGGATTACACAGGGCTCCCTGGTTTAAAGCACTGTAAAGCAGATGGGGAGGGGTATGGGTTGAATCAGCTAGCTGAGTGCCTTGGCTATATAGCTATAAGCCTGGTTTGACTAGCCCTCCCCACCTGTTAAAAGATGAGCTGGATACTAGTGTTTTTATGAGACTGCACTTTGGTAGATACCAAGAGCTGAAATCACAGGGTGGCAGCGGAGGCCACCAAGAGCTGAAATCACAGGGTTTTGCCTCAGGCCAGACCCACAGCAGCGGATGGAGAGTGCGATCAGCGGATGGACGGATGGACAGTGCGACTGGCAGGCGGCCGGTAGGTGGAGCAGCAGATGGACGGACAGTGTGACTGGCGGCCGGCCGGTAGGAGGAGCAGAGGACAGGCGGACAGCGCAACCGGCGGGCGGCTGGTAGGAGGAGCAGTGGACGGACGGATGGCGTGACAGGTGGATGGCTGGTAAGAGCAAGCAGAACGCCGGATTGTCGCAAAGATGGCATTGTCTCAGGTTTCATGAGGAAATGCATCAGCGTGAGGTGTCAGTGCCCGCATGAACTGGACAAAGTTGTAAGTCGGGCATTTGACTTGAGGGGTGTGGAGAAAGTTGGGTGTGTGGATTGGCTGTTTATAGTATTGGACTGGTGAACCTGAGAGGCCAAGGACATTGCTCAATGCTTTTGAGGTGGGACAGTTACTTGAGGATTGGTTATGAACTCTGGGGCTACGTCTACACGTGCACCCAACTTCGAAATAGCTTATTTCGATGTTGCGACATCGAAATAGGCTATTTCGATGAATAACGTCTACACGTCCTCCAGGGCTGGCAACGTCGATGTTCAACTTCGACGTTGCTCAGCCCAACATCGAAATAGGCACAGCGAGGGAACGTCTACACGGCAAAGTAGCACACATCGAAATAAGGGAGCCAGGCACAGCTGCAGACAGGGTCACGGGGCGGACTCAACAGCAAGTCGCTCCCTTAAAGGGCCCCTCCCAGACACACTTTCATTAAACAGTGCAAGATACACAGAGCCAACAACTAGTTGCAGACCCTGTATATGCAGCACGGACCCCCAGCTGCAGCAGCAGCAGCCAGAAGCCCTGGGCTAAGGGCTGCTGCCCACGGTGACCACAGAGCCCCGCAAGGGCTGGAGAGAGAGTATCTCTCAACCCCCCAGCTGATGGCCGCCATGGAGGACCCCGCTATTTCGATGTTGCGGGACGCGGATCGTCTACACGTCCCTACTTCGATGTTGAACGTCGAAGTAGGGCGCTATTCCCATCCGCTCATGGGGTTAGCGACTTCGACGTCTCGCCGCCTAACGTCGATTTCAACTTCGAAATAGTGCCCAACACGTGTAGACGTGACGGGCGCTATTTCGAAGTTACTGCCGCTACTTCGAAGTAGCGTGCACGTGTAGACGCAGCCTGGGTGTGATAATTTTCCCAAGCTTATGCTAATTGACTTTTCTGCCTCTTTTATTAAAAGTCCTTTTCTGCACTCAGACTCTGTGCTTGTGAGTGGGGAAGCATTGCCTCTCCGAGGCGCCTTGGGGTGCGTGATATTCCCAAGCTACTGGGTGGGGGCTTGAGCCGGTTCTGTGTGAGATGGATGAAAAGGAACCCCTAGATGTTGAACCCAGCCCTGGTTGCTGCCAACTCCTTCTGGCAGAAGGGTTACACGAATTAAAGATGAACTGTGGAAAAGGTGCTCAGATCTGGATCCAGATTAGGTTTAGGGTAGAGGGGTCACATATCACGGTCAAATCAGGTTCAGGTTCAATGAAGCCAAAGATCTCAAGAGCTTCTTTTTGAGAGGCAGCTCCAGCTAAACCAGCAGAAAACTTCCATGGTATCTATCATGTTGGGATTAACTTTTCTTTTGACATTTCATCTGCACCTAGAACAGGAGTGGAAACAAGTTCTTTCTAATTCTGGAGCGGACCTGGTGACTTAGAGCCAGCTCTTCACACAAGTCATTTAACCTCTCTGCACCTTTGTTTCCTGACCTATGGTACTTATATACCCTTACCTGAGCACCTCACAATTTAATGTGTCTATCTATCCAGCACCTCTCTGAGGTAAGGCAGTACAGGTCCTGATTTCACAGGCAGGGACCTGAGACATAGATGGAGGCCTTGCCCGAGGTTACACAAGCAGTCTGTAATGTAATAGGGAACTGAAACCAGGTCTCTGAAATGCTAAACTAATTCCCCAACCTAACTTCTCCTCTGAAAAAAACATCATTAACACTAACCTCCCAGGGATGTTTTGAGACTTGCTCAATGTTCTTTGATTGAAAGATAAATGTAAACTATTACTATGGACAATTATGCAACAGCAAACAATATATACACACTGGAGAGGAAGAATGTAATTAAGGTAACAGATCCCATTTCAAGCTATCTAATACCCAGAAGTGAGTCATTTATTTTCATAACAAAAATGCCTTTATGGTATCCATTAAATGATTCAGCATATGATCATAACTGCCTCACTATGTGCTACATATATTTCTGAATGGCCACACTCTTTTCTATTCATACATAAAAATGGAGTAAGTTAAGAGACTGGAAAAAGAAAAAATGTTTTTAAAATAGGTCTGTTTTGCCTTGCACTAAATACAATCTTCTTTGGTTTTTGCATAACTTTGAAATTATTTCTTTTCATAGACATAATCAGTCTGTGTAGAATTCTCATACCTCTTGCACTCTAATTACAGTATGACCAAGATTTATGAGTTGATAATTGTATGACTGTTAGACCACAAAGTATCATTTTTGTTCTCTCCCAACCTGAATGGTGACCTTTGGGATTACGGGCATGGTGGAATGTGTGAGTTTTGAACAGTCAGACACAGAAATGCAGTCTACCAGCACTGATAAAGCAAAGCCACGGATTTCTGTGACAGAGAGTACATTAAAGCGGCACACAAGAGAGTTACAAACAGAGTGGGTGCAGCAGCATGGGATATTTTGCAAGCTTTTGAAAATATACTCCAGTTTCCGTTAGACAACTTCAGTCTATCCAAAGCCAAGTGCTGAGTCCAAAGCGACGACAAATGAGCCTACTTTCAAGTTTATCAGATTAGTTTGACAGACCATTTTCTCAGCCCTTTTTTTAAGAAGTCATAATTCAAAACAGAACTGCAGAATTTTGCGTTTTGAGTATTTTGAAACCAAATGTGAAATCTAGATCTGTGGTTCTCAACCTGGGGTCTGTGGACCCAGGGGGTCCATGAAAGAAAGATAGCAATAAAAATGATGCTATAAAGTAAGTTTTAAATAAATAGCAAATTTATAATGAATTATTATTTTAAAGTAAATATCTTCCAATACTGCTATTAATTGCTGTCTGAAAATCTATGTTGTGGTTTCCTTTTTCATTTAATAAAGTGTACATAGCGGCTAGAATTGGCTTTCAGAAGGGTTTGTGAACAGTTTGGGGGTCATGACTGGGAATAAGAAAATGGGAACCACTGGGTATATATCCTTCAGGTTGAACCTCTCTAGTCTAGCACCCCTGGGACATGACTGGTGCTAAAGGAGAGGATTTGCCAGACCAAGGGAGGTCAATATTGTCTAACAGCAGTATCAACACTTCCACTGCTTACTGGGCTCTTAGAAGACATTTGAGGGTAAATTACAGGTCGTGCCTCTGAAATCTGATACTCTCTTGTCCGCCAATATCCGTCTGGCATGATCACGGATGTTACCAGACAAGAGAGTAGTGCCTAGTTCTAGAAGCCAGAGCCCCTGCCTGCCCCATAAAGCCCTACATGTCCCCTTCTCTGGCAAATTCTTTTGTCCAGGATCAGTCAGAACCCAAGCATGCCTGATAAAGGAGGTGCAACGTGTACAGCTAAATAACAGCACAGAACACTGGTGGCTGTAAACAAACTGTATGGAGATATGGGAAACTTGGCCACACCCATGATAAGTGGTTGTCTGGCTAACTAAAATCACGCTGGATTACAGATGTTCCCAGATGAGAGAGTGCTGGACTAGAGAGGTTCAACCTGTATTGTCTATAATGAGCAAAGAGCACATAGAAGGAAGGCTGAAGTCCTCAGAAAGAGCCTCGTGCAGCAATAGAGGGAGAGACTGAAAATCAGAACTTCCTGAATTTTTTTCAGTTTCAGCCATTGCTTGAGCTTGGGAAATCAATTACCTTTTCAGTGTCCAAGTTTATTCATCTGTAAAAAGGATATCATACCCATCTAATATATGCCACGAGAATGTCAGGAGGCTGACTGAATACAGATGAATATACAGATTAAAGGTACTGTATATAAATGACATATTAAGACCTGAGATTTTAATTCAGGCCTATTTCTAATATATATTAGTATTTACCTATGTACAGTTACCATATAGACAAAATATTATTGTGATGGGCTCAGTAGCCTAGAAGGCTTGTGATGGGTTCCAGGGTCTTTCACTACTAGGATGCCAGTTCACATATGGCCCAGGTTGTTAGTGGCAAAGTTTTCCAACATGATAGCTGCTTCGTGTCTTATGTGGAATGTGTTTGGTGGCCTCAGTCATAGGTGCTGGAAGTAGGGGCACAGCCATACCACCTGCCTTGAAGAGGTTTCCTTTATATAGAGGGGTTATAGCTTGGTTCAGTGGCTCTCAGCACCTTCCCTATGAAAACCGTTCCAGCACCTATGGCCTCAGTACCTTTCTTACTGCCTGAAAGATGGATGTAGGAAATGGACAGGTTGAAATTCTCTGGGTTAGACTCAGAGGAGTAAAAAACAAGGATGAGGTCCTACTAGGAGTCTACTACAGGCCCCCTAGCCAGGTGGAAGAGGTGGATGAGGCTTTCTTTAAACAGCTAACAAAATCATCCAGGGCCCAGAATTTGGTGGTGATGGGGGACTTCAACTATCCAGGTATATGTTGGGAAACTAATACAGCAGGGGACAGACTGTCCAATAAATTCTTGGATTGCATTGCAGACAACTTTTTATTCCAAAAGGTTGAAAAAGCTACCGGGGGGAAGCTGTTCTAGATTTAATTTTAACAAATAGGGATGAAATTGTTGAGAATTTGAAAGTGGAAGGTTGCTTGGGTGAAAGTGATCATGAAATCATAGAGTTCACAATTCTAAGGAAGGATAGAAGGGAAAACAGTACAATAGAGACAATGGATTTCAGGAAGCATAAGCTCAGACAGCTGGTAGGTAAGGTCCCATGGGAAGCTAAACTGAGGGGAAAAATGGCTGAGGAGATTTGGCAGTTTTTCAAAGGGACATTATTAAGGGCCCAAAAGCAAGCTATCCCGCTGCGTAGGAAAGATAGAAAACATGGCAAAAGACTGCCTTGGCTTAACCAGGAGATCTTGCATGATCTCAGAATAAAAAAGGAATCGTATAAGAAATGGAAACTAGGACAAATTACAAAGGATGAATATAGGCAAACAACACGAGCATGCAGGAGCAAGATTAGAAAGGCTAAGGCACAAAATGAGCTCAAACTGGCTGCAGGCATAATGGGAAACAAGAAGACTTTTTACAAATACATTGGTAACAAGAGGAAGACCAAGGAGAGGGTAGGGCCGTTGGTCAGTGACGAGGGAGAAACAGTGACAGGGAATTTGGAAATGGCAGAGATGTTTAATGATTTCTTTGTTTCGGTCTTCACTGAGAAATCTGAAGGAATGCCTGACATAGAGAATGCTAGTGAAAAAGGGGTAGGTTTAGAAGTTGAAATAAGAAAAAAACAAATTAAAATTTACTTAGAAAAATTAGATGTCTGCAAATCACCAGGGCCTGATGAAATGCATCCTAGAATCCTCAAGGAGCTGATAGAAGAGGTATCTGAGCCTTTAGCAATCATTTTTGGAAAATCGTGGGAGACAGGAGAGATTCCAGAAGACTGGAAAAGGGCAAATATAGTACCCATTTATAAAAAGGGGAACAAGAACAACCCAGAAAACCACAGGCCAGTCAGCTTAACTTCTGTGCCAGGAAAGGTAATGGAGCAGGTAATTAAAGAAATCATCTGCAAGCATTCGGAAGGTGGTAAGGTGACAGGGAACAGCCAGCATGGTTTTGTTAAAAACAGATCACGTCAAACCAATCTAATAGCTTTCTTTGATAGAATAACGAGCTTTGTGGATAAGGGAGAAGCAGTGGATGTGGTATACCTAGACTTCAGTAAAGCATTTGACACGGTCTCACATAATGTACTTATCAATAAACTACGCAAATACAACTTAGATGGGGCTACTATAAGGTGGGTGAACAACTGGCTGGATAACCGTACCCAGAGAGTAGTTATTAATGGTTTTCAATCCTGCTGGAAAAGTATAACTAGTGGGGTTCCACAGGGGTCTGTTTTAGGACCGGTTCTGTTCAATATCTTCATTAACGATTTAGATATTGACATAGAAAGTACACTTATTAAGTTTGCAGATGATACCAAGCTGGGAGGGGTTGCAACTTCTTTGGAGGATAGGGTCATAATTCAAAAGGATCTGGATAAACTGGAGAAAGGGGCTGAGGTAAACAGGATGAAGTTTAATAAGGACAAATGCAAAGTGCTCCACTTAGGAAGGAACAATCAGTGTCACACATACAGAATGGGAAAGGACTGCCTAGGAATGAGTACAGCAGAAAGGGATCTAGGGGTTATAGTGGACCACAAGTTAAACATGAGTCAACAGTGTGATGCTGTTGCAAAAAAAGCAAACATGATTCTAGGATGCATTAACAGGTGTGTTGTGAACAAAACACAAGAAGTCATTCACCCGCTCTACTCTGTGCTGGTTAGGCCTCAGCTGGAGTATTGTGTCCAGTTGTGGGCACCGCAGTTCAGGAAGGATGTGGAGAAATTGGAGAGGGTCCAGAGGAGAGCAACGAGAATGATCAAAGGTCTAGAGAACATGACCTATGAAGACAGGCTGAAAGAATTGGGCTTATTTAGTTTGGAAAAGAGAAGATTGAGGGGGGACATGATAGCAGTTTTCAGGTATCTAAAAGGGTGCCATAAGGCAGAGGGAGGGAACTTGTTCTTCCTTGCCTCTGAGGATAGAACAAGAGGCAATGGACTTAAATTGCAGCAGGGGAGGTTCAGGTTGGACATTAGGAAGAAGTTCCTAACCGTCAGGGTGATCAAACACTGGAACGAATTGCCAAGGGAGGTGGTAGAATCTCCATCAGTGGAGATATTTAAGAAGAGGTTAGATAGATGGCTTTCAGGGATGGTCTAGAAAGTGCTTGGTCCTGCCATGAGGGCAGGGGGCTGGACTCGATGGCCTCTTGAGGTCCCTTCCAGTCCTACTCTTCTATGATTCTGTGAAAACACAGCACTGGGCATATCAAGCAGTCGTGTCCAGGAGAGAGGACATGTGACTGTAATGGTTTTACAAGCAAGATTGGAGTTCCCAGCATGAGGTGGAAAGGGGGGCAGCTGCCCTGGGACCTGGCATTTCAAAAGAGCTTGGAGTTCTGGCTGCCACTACTTTGGCAGCAGCAGTGGCTGAAGCTCTGGGCCCCTTGGAAGTGCCGTGGCAGTGTTGCTGGGCCACTAAAGTGGCTCTCAGCAGTGGGTGGACCAGCGCCCCAGTCTGGGCAGTGCTAAGGGCTGACTGCCTAGACTCTGCCCATTCCACTCTTGCCCACACCCTATGAAGGGGCATGGAGCCAGGGCCCTCCTCCGACCTTGCACCAGGGCCTGCAGTAGCTGTTGACCCTGCTGCCAGTGCTCTGCTTACTGAGCTCATCTCCCTGCATGCACAATAATTCCTTTCAAAGAAATTCTTTAGAATTACCAGGGTTCTGATTTACTGCAGGGAGCACCTACTTTAAAAAGTCTGTCCTCAAAGCTTCCTTTTGGGTGTCCAGACAGCTATTAAAATGCATTTGTGTTTTTTAAAATGACCTGACCCAAACTCTGCCAAAATAACATACAAATAATTCCCATTGAACTCAGTTGTGCAGGGGATGGAACAGAGCCTCCAAAGAATAACAGCTGGCTTTTGACAAAATCCAGATCCCAGTTAGGATTTCTAGACCCTACTTTGATACAAATGATGATCATCAACATCTCCATGCTCAATAAAGGAAGGAATTAGCAAGGAAGAAGGAAACGAAACAAGTTTTATTCAGTTATTTTTATTATTAAAGGACATTTTATTATTAGAATTATTTTTGAAACTGCTTAATGGGAATCAACGCACTATGTAACCTTATAACAATATGAGAAGGAAATAGCCATGCTTATGTACATGCATATATGCTTTACAACACTTACGTTATAATGGTTTATGTTACATGCAACGTGTTGGGCTAATTAGAATGTAGGAAGCTACTGAGAAGGGGAGTTACCTTCATATTTGCAATTTATCTGTGAAGCATAGCCAGAAACTGAAGTTTCTAAAAATGAGGTTACTTTTTCTACATGATGGTGTAAAATGGAATAAGATGCTAAAAAGGAAATCAGAACACAAATGGAAAATAAGTAAATTAAAATATACCACATTTAAAAATTAGAGCAAACTCTCATATCTGGAATTCTATTATCTGGAACTCTCAAGTAACTGGCATTTTAACCTTAAGTAAATTTTAGTTATGTTTTCCATAAGTACAGTATAGTGAAAGTAAATACAAATAAATACAGCAAATACAGTCAATGTTTACAGTGTACAATACTACTGTTGTAGGTAAATAAAGTACTCCACATACCCCTTTGTCTGTTTCTTAATATCTAATCTTGTTTTTCTTTTGTGTTATGCATTGCTAGGTATACCTCTCTATTATCCAGAATATCTGAATATCTGGCAACCTCCAGGTCCTAGGGCTGCCAGACATGAAAGAGTTTACTGTAATTTGTAAGAGATTATTCAAAAGCACAAGCACAATTTTACAACATTTTATATGTCACATATCTGCATATATTTCAAACCATTGTAATAAAGGTCAAATGTCTCTATACTTAGCTCACTATTGCAAACCCTAACAGAAGACTAAGCCATACAGTATGTATTTTTCATTGCACAGCTTTATACTGGGTAAACTAAAGACCATGTTCTGAGTTAACCATGCTAGCTGTGTAGGTGCACAGATAAGTTCTGGCCTAGGTTATGTTACATTGGCTCAGGGAAACTAAAATTCCCTGTAAAAACAATTTCATTCCTCACAAAGTCCTCAAGTTCAAATCTCTGAGCCTGTTAGTGGTAAGCTTAATATATGATTGACCCAAACCCTTTTAGGATGTTCTAAGGTCACCCATGTCTGATCACTTCTTCAGTAATTTATTTTCCCCCTGGTTGAGCCTGGGATGCTATATTGTCCTTGTCTTGAGTCTGGGCTTATTCCTCCATTCTCCTAAGGTCTATTTCCACAGCCTTAATTCTTGCACTTAAATTACTTTTCCCATTTAAGAATTTGAATCTCATTTTCAAAGGCAGCCAGCACACCTTTGCATTCCATCTGTACTGCTGATGAGCTTCTCCAAAGGGACCTGGAGATTACCATAATCAGTTATTTGCACTGTTAAGTATTTAGGAGCCTAAATCACAGAACAGAGCCTGCTCTGCTTGGTGCTGTACAGAGGATTTTTCAGAGATGAGTCAGGTTTCTATGAAGGTAAAAATGAAGAAATTGTGTGTGGCCTCTAAGTCAAGGTTCATGAGGCTGTTTTTCTGTATTGAGTTCAGTGCTGGACTGACAGCCCTGGACAATAGTCTCAGAGCCATGTTAGTCTGTACCTTCACAAAAAACAAGCAGTCCTGTAGCACCTGAAAGACTAACAATTTTCTTAGGTAATGAGCACTCGTGGGTAGGACCCACTTCTTCAGATTTGGAGCAAAATGAGAATACAAGGTGTTATATATCAGGAAAGAAGGGGAGGAAGAAGAAGGGGGAAAGAGGAGGCAGAGGAAAGTCACCTATCATTAATAAGACCTGTGGAAAGAGTAAATTAAGTTAAGTGGGATGGGTGCCATTCCTACGAATATCAAAAAGTGGGGAAATTGTCCTTGTAAGACATAAGATGTTTGAGATCTCTGTTAAACCCAGGGTTAAATATGTCAAAACGTGCAAATGAATTCCAACTCAGATGCCTCCCTTTGTAATCTACTGGTCAAATGTTTTTGTAACATGATGGACACTTTAAGGGCCATTATTGTATGCTCTTGGAGGTCACAGTGTTCCCCTACAGATTTGTGTGTATTCCAGTTCCTGATGTCTGATTTATGTCCATTCGTCCTTTGGCGCAAGGACTGTCCAGTTCGTCCAAAGTACATGGCAGAGGGCCATTACTGGCCCATGGCAACATATATCACATTCGTGGATGTGCAGGTGGATACGCCCCTGATGGTGTGTCTGATGTGGTTAGGTCCAGTGATGGTGCCTCCGGTACAGATATGTGGACACTGAGCTGGCAATGGGGATAGATTCCTGATGTAGTGTTTTTGTGGTATGGTGCATGACTGCTAGTATCTTTTTGTGGATGGGTGGCTGTGTGTAGGAGAGAACAGGCCTGTCACACACGGCTTGTGAGAGTGATGGATCATGTTCCAGTATAGGTTGTAGATTATCAGTAACTCACTGGGGTTTAAGCTGAGGGCTATAGGTGATGAGAGGTGGTGTTCTGTTATTTACCTTTTTGGCCCTATCTCGAAGTAGCTGGCTTCTGGGTATTTGTCTGGCCCTGTCAATCTGTTTCTTTACTTCTCCCCATGGGTAATGAGGCCCCAAGACATAAATCTGTGCACTCAGAGCTAGATTCTGATACCTTCACACACACTGAAGTAGTCCCAGTATAACCAATGGAACTACTCAAAGAGTAAGGTATTACTCACCTCAGCATGCTTAAGGGTAGCAGAATCTGGTCTATAAGTAGTATAACACAGGTAATTATAATACAAGCTTCCCCTGCAATATGCCTCTGAACAAAGTACTGCTGGAGGGAGGAGGATAATTCAAAGCTTTGGCTCTCTGCTGAGATTCCCAAGAACAGTGAGAATTACTGCTAACTTTTATGAGGTTTTGAGATGGGGACACCCTGTGTAGTGGGAATTGGACATCACTTTTCAGAGGCTACTGAACAGCCATGAGATAACTACTCTCAGGCAGTAGTGGCTATGTCCTTGTAGCCTGAAAACAAAAGGCTCTATATATTCCATTATCAAGCCCCTGAGACACCCAGTCCCCCTTGGAGACAAAGCTGACTTTTTAAAAAAAAAAAAAAAAAAAAGGATATAAAAAAGTATGAAGCTTTTTTTTCTACTTTGTTAGATGTTTTGAAATTCAATATTAGTTTCAGGAAATATCTCTACAGAATCGGTTCTAGCAGGATACGTTTGCCCTGGGAAAGCTTAGAAAAACAGGGTTTGAAAAACGAGTTGGGGGTACTGTGGAGATACTGAACGGCTGCACAGATGGGGGGTAAGCATTTCCTCTCAGTGATAAAGGACAATATAAAGAGGATACCAATGCTTTATTCAGTTTTATTTTTGGCAGAGGCAGAAAGGAAAAGAAGGGCTTCTGTTTTATACAGAGCTTTTCATCCTGAGATACCTTCATGTGATTTACAAAATTAGATGCCTGTAGAGCCACCGAAATGTAGCCACCACTGGAACGGAAGGCGACAACTGACCAGCACACAGCACGCTATTCAATGGGAAGGGATGGGAAATTATGGACAAGTCTCAGTGCAAACCTATACTGTGGGTTAATTGTGGAATCATAGACATGTAACGTAAGAAGAGCTCTTCAGACATCAATTCCAGCCTCTATGCTAAAGCAGGATGTAGAAAACATATATGACCACCAACAGGTATTTGTTCAACCTGTCCAGGATGGAGATTCCACAACCTCCCTGGGAAGCCTATTCCGGAAATAAACCTGCAATAATGTTAGAAAGATGTTTCTAACACCCACCCTAGATCTCCCTTACTGCAGAATAAGTCCATTACTTCTTATCCTCCTTCAGTGGACATGGAGAACAGCTTATCACCATCCTCTTAATAACAACACTTAATATATCTGAAGACTGTCCTCAGGTCTCTCCTCAGTAACCTTTCCTCAAGATTAAACATGCCCAGATTTTTAACCTTTCCTTATAGAGCTAAACCTTTTACCATTTTTATTGTTCTCTTCAGGACTCTCTCCATATTTTCACATCTTTCCTTGAGCGTGTTATTTAGAACTGCACACTGCACTCTAGCTGAGGCCTCACCAATGGAAAGCAAAGGGGGACAATTACTTCCCAGGTCTTATACATGGCACCCTGGAATGATATTAGCCTTTTTCGCAACTGCATCACATTGTTGAATCAGAGTCAGTTTGTGATCTACTCCCTTATTTGCTGGCATGGCTTCTTCAAAACAACATTCTATAGATGTAGTTGTAGGGCCATGTGATGCTTTGGCTCTCACCCTGATTCACTATGCCCGTCAGATCCTTTTCTTACAGTCTGGCTATGTTTACACTTGCCCCCTACTTCAAAGGGAGCGTGGTAATCAGGCTGATTGGAGATTACTAATGAAGTGCTGTGATGAATATGCAGCACTTTGTTTGCCTAATTCTGGCCCACAGCAACTTTGAAGTGTCAATAAAATTTTGGGAGTAAAGGTACTTCAAAGTAGAGCAGGAACTTTGAAGTATCCACGGCTACACGGCAAGTCGGCACTTTGAAGTTTGACACTTTGAAGTTGCCATGGGGGAGAATTAGCCTAATGAAGTGCTGCAAATTCATCGAAATCCTTCATTAGTAATCTCCAAACAGCCTGATTACCATGCCCCCTTTAAAGTAGGGGCAAGTGTAGACATAGCTTCTTACACCTCAGCTATTAAACCCACTTTAGAGTGGTGCATTTGGTTTTCCCTTCCTTGCACTTTATTGACTTTCATCTTGTTGATTTCAGACCAATTCTCCATTTTTTTCAAGGTCATTTTGAATTCTAATCTTATCCCACAAAGTCCTTGCAACACCTCCCAGCTTGGTATCATCTGCACATTTTATAAGCACACACTCTACTCTAATATCCAGGTCATTAATGAAAATATTGACTAGTGCTGGACCTGGGACTGAACCATGCACAGCAAGCAAGAATTTTGTGGAAAAAAACTAATCTATATTTTTAAAAATGCAAAATCAACCATTTGGGGGTCTTTTGAAAAATTAACTACATTTAGATTTAATTACAGAGGAATGCATGGCAGTAGATATAGATTGGCTGCTGTAATCTTTCAAAGTTTGGAGATACTGGTTTGAAAGCTTTTCCCATTGTCCTGATTTAATGCCCAAATAAGTCAAGTGTTGTCTTTAATGATTTCAGTGATCATTACTTCAGATACCAGCTCTACAGTGACCAAAAGTCATCACTACAAAACAGATTGCTCATTAGCTATGCAAAATGGGTTAGTGGTCTCAACTAAACTGGATGGAAACTGAGCTACCTTTGCACTCCTTCCTCCTTCCCCCACTGGAAAAAAGTTGTTCCAAAACATTAGGAAGGAAACATGGAAAGGCAGCACTGAGGGAAGACTAATGCTGGTTTCTCTCTTATCCCTGTTGTGTGGATAAATGTTATGACTGGCTGAACTTCACTGATTTGACTAATGCAAAGTACAAAAGACATTTCCCACACTAAAGATGAAATAATCTAAATGGAGGCCTTTAATCTCTTAGGAGTTTAACCTGTACCTAATTCTCTTAAAATACACACACATTTTTAAAAAACAGTGAGCATAGGATTCCTGAGATGTGAGAGGATAAGACCGAAACAGCATAATTACACAGCACTGTAAGATCTGATTAAGGTAAAACATGCGAAGTGCTGCACTGGAGAGAATGTAAATACGGTATTTTGTTCTTTCGCATTAGGAGAAAATAGAGAACTAGCCAAATAATGCAGCTTTATGTATCTGTCTGAAACCTGCACACCAGCAGAAAAATGGATAACATGGCTGAATTGAGCAGTGTTTTTGCACTGTCATTTTGGCCTACAGTTTAATTTTATGCCCACATGGCTGTTACTGTCTATCAGAATACTAATAAAGGTTTATGAGAGTATACTATTTAAACTATAAACTTTTATACTTAATGCACTCAAAAAGGAATCTCTGAAAACATACTGCTTACATAAAAGGAGATACTAGTATATAGGGCATTGTCCCATTGATCATTGGTTTCTTTAATTCATTGAAACAGACATGGTTCCTGTTGTGTGCATCTGCGTGGAGGATATTTCAGAGGCTTTTCTCTTGAAACTGCAAAGCGCAGGTGGCAATCATTATTACTCTAGAGTATTTCAATTATAGCCTGCTTGTACTGAGTATGTGCAATTCAGATTTTTGTGCCATCTGTTGAACTTTCCTGTTCAAGTTACACCAGGTATAAAGATTTATATTTGCATAGTGTCTTGCATCCAAATGAATCATGAAACACTTTACACACCCTACATGAAGTGAACGTTTCACCCACCAATGAGAAGCATCTCTCTCTAAGATGAACATGACACCTACTTAACAGCACACAGCAAAGGAAAGAAAGATAAAGCACTGGATTGTAATTTAGGATATTTGATCTCTGTTGCTGGCTGTTCCTTGGTAGGCCACTCAACTAATCTGTGCCTCACTTTAGAAATCTGTAAAGCAAGTATAAATGTAATAGTGTTTGTGATGTACTGTTCAAGCCTCACATATGGCAATAATGAGCACTGTAGAAAAGCAATAAATACCACTGAAGAGTGCAGGACAGGCAGTGAAGAATGCATTTGGGAACTGCAGCAAGAATGCAATTGCACTTGAGGGAGGAATTTTGGTTTGCATACCACCCATACTTACTTGACATGAAACAGAATCAGTTAACACATCCACACATCAGTCATCTTTTAAAATAAATAATACAGCAGGGTCTGAAGCTAAACTTCTGAGCTAGCTACCCCTAGACCTTAGGAATATTTAAAATCTAATCTAGGTCCAAAAATTACAAATAACTTTATACTGAGGCTCAACCAAAATGATGGATCTGAATAACTTCAGCTTTACATATTCAGGATCTAGAACTAGGTCTGGATTGAATGGCTTGGCCCTACAGTACCTTTTTTTTTTTTTTTTTTTAAAAGAATCTACTCTTAAATAGTGGTCATATGTATCAAGAATTTGATCTCCAAATCACAGCAACACAAAACTAACTCCCTCCCTATTAATATTTCCAGGTTTTTTCAAACCTCTTGGATAAAGGTGAAGAAGAGACTATTGTTTCCTTCTATAACATAGAGTGCCTGTAACATCAAGTAGCATTCTGTGTTTATTCTGAGCTGTGCCTTGTCTGTATCTTATTTACCAGATGTCTTTTTGTAGAAAGGTTTGATGTCTATTTTGTGTTCTTATATGTCCTTGTCTGTCAGATCACGTCTACTCTCGGATATGTTGATGTCAGTCACTGATGTACCAGACAGATGTTGTGTGGGAAATAACTTCCACGTAGCCGGAGAGGCGAGTTAGGATTGTACACACAGCTGACATACCAACTTAAATTAAAGATGAACACCTCCCAGCCTGAGAGTGTACCTGGGCTTCTAAGTCAGCCTTCCCTTTAATGCTGAGCTCTGCACTCGGACCTGAGAGTCTTCTGTAATATTTAAAATAAACATTTTAAAATGATATTGATTTACTTCTGTAGCTAGTTGGGGAAAATAGATGCCAACATACCTCAGGACTCCTTCTTACATAAATTAATACTGGGGTTTTTTGCTTGAGGGTGGAATTTGGCATGTCAAGAATGCATATCTCTTTATTCTCTCTGGCTATGTCTACACTAGAAGCATCTATGATTTCTGTAGCAAGAGATGATCAGACAAAACTTCTGTCAACAGATCACTTCTACACATAACAGTGGATTGATCATTTGATCCACTCTGTCAACAAAAGGGTCCCCTGGAGCTTCTACACAGCTTTTTTTATCAACAGTTTCTGTTGACAAAACACATTTTGTGTGTAGACGTTCCATGAGTTTTGTCTACAAAACTCTCTAGTGTAGCTGTAGCATCTGGGTACGTGTACACAGCAAAGTTAATCTGAAATATCAGCCGTATTTCCAAATAACTTTGCGAGCATGTACACAATGCAACCACTATTTCAAAATAGTGGTCAGCTTATTTCAAAACTGGTAAATCTCATTCCACGAGGAATAGGTATTTTGAAATAGGGGCTGTGTAGACAGGGAATAGGGGCTATTTTGAAATAAGCTATTCCGGAATAGTTTATTTTGAAATAAAGCTGCTGTGTAAAAACAGTATTTCACTGCTTCCTGGGGCTCTAATCCAAAATGGGCTCTACTGTGTGTGGACACACTATTTCAGAATAAATTTTGCTTATTTTGGGGCTTCCCTGTAGTGTACATGCATTATTCTGCAATAGCTTATTTTGGAATAATAACTCCAGAATGAACTATTCTGGAATAATTCTGTAGTGCAGACATACCCTCTCTGAATAACTTATATGACAGAAGCAGCAGAGGAAGTGCTGGTGGTAACTTTTTGGATGTGTTCAGTTGCAGGATCATCAGTTTGGGAGTTTCTCCTCTGATGTACCCTGGAGCCAACATTTATGTAACCTATATCCACTGGTGGAAGTTTCTTTCCTGTATGTTGGTCAAATGCAGGACAAAAAACCCAAAACAAAACAGGGTCATTCTATGTCTGCATCCACATCTATATCAGGATGCAAGGCATGCTTTTTCTAAGGTGTGAGGCTGGGGTAGCTTAGATGTCCTTTGGGTAGAAATCTGTGCTACTATTACACTCCTTCTGCCACAAAGATGTTCTAATATTGGTGGAGGAGATAATGCTTGTGTATATGTCAGAAAAGCCAGATTGCCCTTTTTTGTTTAGTTGTTTTAAGATATTGAGATATTTTGAACATATAGAAAATAACGAGCCTTTATTTTTCAAAAAGCACTCTCAGTGAATGTCCACAATATATTTTCAGAAAACATAGCCCAAGGTAATAATTATTTAAAAATGAATTGGTGAGACATCATTAAAGGCATTTCACATTGGTGAGAAACAAATTACACAAACCAACAAAATGAAATATACCTTGCAGGTCTTTAACAAATAGTGTGGGGAAAAAAGAGGGAAAAGACCTTTTGAAGTCTTCAGGTGAACTTTTAAAGGACCCCATGCAGGTAGAATCAATTCTCTAGATGATAAATAACTCCATTTAGAAGTTCAGTTAGAAAAATGTTGATCAAATAGCTGTTCTAAACTGCAGATTCTATTTTTTGCTCACTTCCATTTCACTTGCATCCATTGTAAAATATAAACGCTATTCTAAATCTCACCATGATGATTAGGATAGCTGATGATTAGGATATTGTTTAAAATATGATTGAATGGCTGGGGTACATTAAACATTGCAATGTTTTAAGCAGGGAAATAATTTAATGATGAGGTCTTTAAGATAGCTAATTAGCCTGGCATGTATGAAAGTGTAACACCACCACCTACTGTAAAAGTGAATGTTCTACACTTCAGACCAGTAATTTATTTATGGATTCACACTGAATAGAAACTGTTAACCCTTTTTATGACATACGGTTTTGGATATTTGTTTTAGACACACGATATCACAGATCCTGCCAACACTATTCAGAGGGTATAGCCCTACATGCTGACAATAATTACAATCTGGTTTAACATCCATAATAGAAACAACGCATTAAAGGGTTTTTGCAGGGGCATAGAACAAGTTATTTTTATAACTATTATGGATTTTATTTGCTGGAAACTGCTTAAATGAAATTTGCGGTGATATAAACTTGGATCTTAGGAAACGGATGATGATGCCACAGCAATATAATTACATTAGCAGACTGATTTATCCATCATAAGGCAGAATATAAATGATAATAGCCAGTTAATTGCTGAGTCACCTCATCAGAGGGTGGCTTTTACAGGTCAAGGCACAGGGTGAATTGTAAGGTCTTCCCCTGACTCCATTCTTTGATAATGGATAACAAGAGCCTCAACCTGTGAAATGCTCTGGACTCTCTACTCCTTGGGATCTGATGGCATTCAGCACCTCCCATGCAGTGCTCAGCATCCACATGATTGAGTCTTTTAGCCAAGATTGTTAAAAGTGTCTAATGATCTGGTGCGCTTCTATTTTTGGTGCTCCTCCACTCACATGAAAGGGGCTTAATTTTCAGTAAGCAATGGCCACCCAACCTCTGATGATCAGGCTTCTCTAAAGGAGTCTCAGGTTGGGCATGCAAAGGGTGTGAATGCACCCCCCAACAGAAGACACTGTGCGAAGATATGTTCTGACAAAACTTCTTTGACAGATTGCATCTACACATAAAAGCAGATTGGTCTTTTGATCCACTCTGTCGACAAAAGGGCCCCCCAGAGCATCTACACAGCTTTTTTTGTTGACAGTTTCTGTTGACAAAACACATTTTGTGTGTGCACACTCCATGAGCTTTGTCTACAAAACCCCAGTTATGTGTACAAAACTTGCTAGTGTAACCATAGCCATTGACTTCAGTAGGGTCTGTATTTGGCTCTGGAGTGAAAGTCTGCTCTCAGCTCTGCTGGCGTAAAACATCTAGTTTTTCTGCCCTCCTCCCTGCCACTCTGTGTAGGGGGAGCCTGCAGGGCAAGATGGGACAACCCAAGGCACCCTGAGAGCTGTAGTTCCTTGGCTAGCTCCCTGCCTAGATAGATGGCCCTCGAGCAAGGAAGGGACTACATTTCCCATCATGCCCTTGGCCACTAGCAACAGGAATGGGAGGGGGATGTGGCAATATTATTTTTCATTTATTGTATTACAGCAAGAGCTCAGAAGGTAATTTGTATAAAACCGTTATTGCTGTATAAATTCTTAGTATGTTGTAATAAAATCATTTTGTCATTCACTGTTTCCACTCAGATTTTTCATTAACCTCTCTTATGCAAATTCATTGGCACTACTATTTTGACTCCTTTATATTTAAAAAATTGTTGTCCACATTAAAAAAAAAAGACCATTTCTGCCACTCCCCAGAAATTCCTTCATATTGGACTGACCTCTCTCATTCTCTTTAAAGTGGGGTCTCTATTCTTTAGCCAACAAGGTCATTTTTTTCCTCCCAAACTGAAACCAGTAACATTCAGTAATTTCAAACCTTTTGCCTGTTTGTTTAACCCAAGTCTTTGGGAGCCACCTTTCCCCATGTCCTTAATGAGAAAAGAGAACCAGCAGCACTCCCATCTTTGCACATTGCTACTGCAGTTTCAACATGATTTCAGTTCCCAATAAAAGGAAATATGCTGGCGGGAAAACAAAGTGAAGAACAAGAGAAAACAATGTCAAATTTTCAGGGAACAAAGGGTGAAATCCTGGACCTACTGAAGTCACTGGGAGTTTTGCCATCAACTTCAATGAGGGCCAGTAGTTCACTAAGAGTATCTTTTTTCCTACTTCAGTTGTTAAAGATGATTAGTGCAACAGAATTCTTCCTTCCAGTCAAAGACCAGCTTTCTTGTTTTGCAAATGATGTGAAGTGCTGACAGGGATAGTTATGCTCCTGATTAAACAAATCCCCTAACAGACCAAGTCTTTTGCTGTTAAACTTGCATGCATTAGTGCACCAGAGGCCCACCATATTTCAGCCATGACAATCGAGTGGGCAGCATTCTGTCAGATCAATTATGTAGAAGGCCCATCTTCTCTCTGATTTCCTCAATTTTTCCTCTTGACAGTTCACCTTGTGCCCAACCTTCTGTTCTCACTGAGAAAAACTTGCAGATAATAGCAAATCTAAGGCTGTTTTACCTCACTAAAACATGGCATAAAGTTACTCTTTCCTGTCAGATTCCTCAATGATTTTCAGACAAATTTATCTTCCTCAGTTCAGGAAATTTATTTGTGTGGGTCTACAGGGTTGGTTGGTTTGTTTTACTGACATTACATAATAGGAAAAACAATGACCCTTCTCCAGTCCATTGGTTCACAAACACAGAACCTTTACTAGTAAACGGTACTTCAGTTTGAGAGATGCTCTTACTCACTTAATACTGATCCTTCGTGCAGCTGTCTGGAATTCTGCCACAGCCCAACTCCAGCTCAGCTGTATGCATTCTAAACTTCAGAGGATAATGACTTTTGTGGAAATCTCAAGTCTTGCAAACAGTCCTGAAACTGGGAATTAGCTCGAGCTCTCTCGCGGGATACAGAATCTCTTTGACTACGAGGAAGCAGATGCTAGTTAAGACGATAAAGATTAGTCTGTTAACCTAGTATGACTGGCCTGGAGGATTTGGGAATCATTTACAATCAATTTTGCTCCAATGAAGTTCTGAGAGGGGGAAAAAGGGAGGAATTTAGCAAGCTAAGGTCAGCATTGGCCCAACCTATCCGTGCCATTGTTTCCTGGAATTATTCAGGAGAGATTCCAAATAAGTGAAATGCTAAGTAAAATGTTAAGTGAGTAGTGTGGGTGAGAGAGACTTCAGGGAAAGAGTGAGTTATAATCCTTTGACTAGTAACAGAGAGGTAGCCGTGATAGTCTGTACTCCTACAAAATCCAACAAGATCTGATGAAGTGGGTCTGTCCCACAAAAGCTCATCACCGAATAAATCATTTTGTTAATCTTTAAAGTGCTACATTTCTGCTGCTTTGCTTTGTTAGAATCCTTTGGTTCAGGATGTTTTGTCCTGTGGTTCAAAGCCTTGAGAGGTTCACCAAACTATATAGCACTGATGGGCAACCAGAGGCCCACAGATCCCCAGCTCCTTCCTCCCCCATGTGCCTCTTGCGCAGTGGGGCCATAACCTGCCCTGCTCCTCTCCCTCCCTCCCAGCACTTTCAGAGGCGTGTGAATCAACAGATTCACATTCCATCCCCACCCCACCCAGAGCTGGAACATTGTGGATCAGCTGTTCTCTGCATTCCAGCTCTGCGCGGAAGGGGAGGGGCATGGGGAAGGACTGCAAATCAGGTGATTTGTGGCTCCCAAAGTGCTGGGAGAGAAGTATGGGGATCTGGTGACCTGGTGCACAACAGATGCATAGGGGTGGAGGGCACAAAAGGGAGGCGTGCAGGGCCACTGGTGGAATAGCATTGGGCCCTGGGGGGCTGCTGCAGCCCACTGAAGTGACAGAGGGCTACTCATGTAGCTAACCCACTATTCCTGGTATAGAGCAGGTATAGAAACAGGGAATAATGAGGAAAAACACACAACAGTTCATTTTGATTACTACTGTCTTGGGGTGGGTGGCTCAGGGCATTGACTTTAGGTGATTTGATATCTCAGGCAGTCTTCTATTCATAGAATTCCTGTGTGCTGAGACAGGAGCTAGGAGAGTGTTAAGTTTAATTCCTATGAGCTCAACAGTGTGCTGGAAAAATAACACAGAGTGTCAAGCACATTCTTAATTGTAGAGCAAGTCAGGACCTGATAGGGTAGTAACAGAGTGAAACAAAGCCTAGGCACACATACATAAATAACACTAATGTGCTTGGGGGACTTGCGAGTCTCACTTATTAAAGTTCCTCCAGAGAACTGAAAGGAAGGATGAGAAACCTTTCCCCACCCTCAGAAGAATTCCCCTCCTCCCCACTTCAAGCTATTTATCGCTGTGTCTTATGAAAGTATTTTGAAGAGAAAATATTTCACCTTTCGAATAGATAAGATTGCTCAAAACTGCCAATAACCTCCAAAACACACAAGGGTAGGGAGCTCTCAATTCCCCAACAAAGTCTAGGCACCCCAATCGCCACCAGTTTCTCATTACGCTACTATGCTATACTATCTGTGTACTGTACTTAGGAACAAAGTAACAAGCACTTCCAGCAAAGGGCAGTTAATATATTTTACAACTGCTGTTGCTTCTCCTCCTTCTCCCAGCACTTTTGTGCCATCGGGAAGACATATAAGAGATCCTGCAGGTCCTCAGCTCTCCCTGGTTGTGAATATAAACCCTGAAATGTATGCCAGAGTACTCTGCTCCCGATTTTCAGTAATTCTTTGAAAAGTCTCCATATTACCCTAATGATGCTCACAAATTTAGAGGCAAAATTTCAACATAGTGGGTGATTAAAAAAACAAGGCACCACAGAAAATATCTGGTTATTAAAGACTCTACTGATTTTGCAATTCATGTGTTTGGCCTTTTGATGAAATTGATGCAACGTACTGTATTAAATACAGTCAGAGCAATTTAAGACTACTGTCTAGTCTTCATTCACTCAAAGAACTGAAACAGTAAGAGTCAGCTGGGCATTCCATTAGCTCATGACAACAAAGGACAGAAATAATAGAGGACTACTTTTTGTGTTAAAGTTGAGATTCTCTTTAAATGCCATGTCTTCCAACAAACTAGTAGTTTTCCTCCTCTCTACAGTGATTCTCTCACATAAGGAACCATGGAGAGACATGGTGGGTGAGGCAATATCTTTTACTGGATCAACTTCCGCTGGTGAAAGGCACCGCCGTGCAAAAAAGAAAGCTTGCCTCTCTCACCAGCAGAAGTTGGTCCAATAAAAGATATTACCTCATGCACATTGTCTTTTTCCAATATCCTGGAACTGACACAGCCTACAAGAAGAAAGCATACAACAAAGGAACTTATCAGATAGGTAGGCATCCTTCAGTCTGCATAGACTATGGATCGTGCCCTTTAAAGTTTCAATTGAGGACTTCATTTACAGCGTCTATTGTGACTATAAAGACCCACACAACAGTGACAGTCCTTGCTGCATCTCTTGCAGATGTAGTGGGTATCTGGCAAGTCCTGATTGTGCTTTCTGTGCGCTCGCTTCTCCTCTGCTAGCTGTCTGATCTTCAGCTCGCCCTTCTGAAGGCCCTTGTGTAACCCCTGCCTCAATCTGCTGCGGTCGTCTGCTAGTTCTTCCCAGTTGTCCAGCTCGATGTCTACCTCTCTGAGGTCTCTCTTGCAGACATCTTTGTAGCGCAACTGGGGGCGTCCAGGAGGTCTTTTGCCAGAGGCTAGCTCACCATACAGGATGTCTTTTGGAATCCTTCCATCATTCATCCTGTGGACGTGGCCAAGCCAGCGGAGTCAACGCTGTCTGAGGAGGGTGTGCATGGTTGGGATTCCAGCTTGCTCGAGGACAGCGGTGTTGGCCACTCTGTCCTTCCATGATTACCTTTTAAATGGTGTGGGGAACTTATCAGAAATGGGAAAATAAAAACATTTTTGGCCTGTAGCAATTCATGCTAGTGAGAAAGGAGAATCCTGATAATATGGATTTCCATGTTATTTTTCCTTTTTTGTCTCTATTTTCCCATTTTATTCTTTTTCCTTTACTTCAACCTCACCAATTCTCCCCATCCCTTTTTATAATGAGAACACATAAATATCTCATGTGAATTGGAAAAGGTATAAGAGAGGCAACAAAAATGATTAAAGATACGGAACATCTTTCACACGAGGACAGATTAAAAAGACAGGGGCTTTTCAGCTTGGAAAAGAGATGATCAAGAGGGAATATGCTAGACGTCTATAAAATCACGAACAGTATGGAGAAAGTGAATTAGGAAGTGTTATTTGTCCCTTCACATACCTCAAGAATCATAGGTCACCCAGTGAAATAAGTAGGCAGTACAATGAAAATTAACAGGCAAAAAGGATTAAAACAAACAAAAGGAAGTGCTTCTTCACCTAGCACATGATCTATCTGTGGAATGCACTGCAAGAGGATGTTGTGAAGGCTGAAACTATAACAAGGCTCAAAAAAGAATTAGATAAGTTTGTGGAGGATAGACCCACCAATGGCTATTACCCAAGAGGATCAGGAATGCAAACCCACCCTCTGGGGTGTCAGGAGCTTCAAAGTGCCAGAAGACATGAGTGGACAACAGCTGTAGGGCCGATAGCCACCAGGGGCACCACATGCAGGTTTGGGGAGGGCCCGGCTCCGTGCTTCCAAAAGGGGTGGGGCCGAAGGCAGTCAGACCATGCACCCTAATCCCCCAGCCCTCAGAGTGGTGTGAAGTGGCACTCTGTCAGTAATTCAAAGGGGCCCAGGGTTCCATCCAATGCAACTGCCACTGTAGTGGCAACTGGGTACTCCAGACCCTTTTGAATCTCTGGGCCCCGGTGCAGTTGTCTCCTTACCCCCTCACCGTTGGTGGGCTTGGATAACAGGGGCTGGATCGCTCAGTGATTGTCTGTTCTGGTCATTTCCTCAAGGCTTTCGGCATTGACCACTGTGAGAAGACAGGGTATTGGGCTGGATGGCCAGCATAGTGGTTTGACCCACTATGACGATTCTTACATTTTATTTTAGGATTCACTGTGTTCAATTCTGTGATCTACAAAAATTGGTCAGAGAGTCACAGTCTCTTTCCTGTGAAAATTCAAAATTATCCTTTAAGAAAATTTTAGCATTTTCTGTTTTCGATACACAAATTGATCCAACCAGCCAAAGGTTATCAACACAGAAGGTAACAGAACAGACATACAGACACCACACTGGTAATGATGTCTCACTACACACAAGTCTGTGATTCAAACTGAAAATTGAACACTCTCTCAGAATCGCTTAACTATCTCAGATCCTACTTAGGCCTGTTCTCCTATAGCTCCCTGGATCTCTCCCATTTCAGCAGCCACACTTTCAACAGCAGAGGCCTAAAAACCTAGATAACTGGCAAACATTCAAATCTGACAGCCCACCATCCTGAAAAGCTGTGGGACAGATTAAGCACTATTATGTAACCCACCAACAAAAACTGAGTACATAAAGACCGTGTAAATGCAAAACCCACCTATGCAATAATTAGAAAGCATAGAAATATTCCATTCAGAGTAGATTTTTTGACCTCCACCACCCACAATATGGTAAGCAATCATGCAGATTCCTCATCTACGCACAAAACTCCTTCACACTTCCAACATATAAGCAAACTAACACATCCACTAAATTCTTCTTAGTGACACCAAGGGATAACCTTAACTCTGACCTCAGCCAAATGGCAGCAGCAGCTGCAGTAGAGGGAGCCTTAGAGTCCATCCAATCGCTGGAGTCAGGGAGAGGAGATGTCACCCTGAGAACAGCTCACCCACACACAACTGGTGGTTTCAGTGCATGGTTGCATGCTGCCAGCAGAATAAAATGGCATGACTTCCACCTCTTATGTCACCAGTTTGCATTCAGGTCTGAGAACCAATATAAGATTAACTGAAATAATCCACTCAACCTAAAATAAGAGAGTGTGTCCATGCAAGGGGTTTCATTGATTTAACTGTTCAGATTAACACCCTAGGTTATACTAGTGCAGTTTCCTAGTACACAAGGCCTAAGAGGAGTTATTCTCTGATGGATGGCTGAAGATTATGTGAAGAGTCAGAAAAGCCACAGTTCAGGTCTCAATATGTGTAATGTAAAACCACTGCCTTACTTGGCTTTAAATATGACCCTTGTGGGCCACCTCTGTATATGGCATGGACACAGAAATGAAATAGCTTAGAGAGATTCTCTTTTTGATAGGATTGAGGTGCACTAAGAAAGAGTAAGAGACATAGTTGCCCAGTTGTATTCACTGACCATTTAAAAAAATAAACAGACTTCCCCATTTTCAGTAATTTTTTGGGCTGCAAGTCAATTAACGAGCACATTAATTCTGCTTGTCTTCACAGGGAGCCATTTACTCAAAACAACCTCACCAAACAAATACGCAGTGAAACCTGATGTTACAACAACTTCATTACATGCACTGATATTGGATTCCACCATTTCAGGCAGGGTTTCATCGTTCAGTGTATAAGCATACACAATGCTGATTTTGGAAGGAACAGTCTCTCTAGGTAGGGTTTAACATGCAGGAATAGTTTGTAGGTTTACTCAATCAACTGCTACAACTGGTAGCTGTATACATCCAACAACCACCCAATATACCTTACCATAATTGGGACACTTCAAAGCTTAGTCTATGCTTGCAGACATGTTTGATTCATCCTGCAGGTGACATTTTATAGATAAGGCCAGAAGGGACCACTATGGTCATCTTGTCTGACCTCCTATATCACAGAGGCTATAGGACTTCCCTGAACTAATTCCTGTTTGAACTAGAGTACATCTTTTACGGAAGAAAAAGTCTAATTCTGATTTAAAATTAAGCATGTATCTAAGACACCTGTTCATACCTGAGGTTCCTTACAGAGATCACGAGAGGAAAGAATCTTTACTCTCATTCTCAAACATTTGAGCATCTCTCTTTCTCATGGCCATCTAAATTTTGAAATCAAAGCAAGGAAAAAGGAAAAGGACACAAGCAATTATTATGGAGAAGAACCAATTTTGCTTCTGACCCTTCAGTTTCAATAATTTTAAAAGGTGACACATGGCTTTCTATTACTCACTTTCCTGGGCTAGCTGCACTTATCAGAGTGGTCTATGACTTGATACGTCACCATTCTTTATTGCTCTTCAGTCCTATTTAATGAAAAGCACACATGCCCCTTAAATCTTGCCTTTGTTAAATCAGTTGATGTTCATTACTGAAGTCTGTGCCTAGCTGGGGAGGAATCAATAGGATGACCTGAGCACGCACACACGTGTGTCCGGGGGCATGTGTGATGCTTAATTAGTTACATTCCGTAACGCGCACTGAGATCACCAGATTAATGTGCTACAGAGCAGTGTTTTGTAAACTATGTTCCACACAACACTGGTGTTCCATGAACAACCCACAGGTGTGCCCTGAGCATTGGGAAAATAACACTGAGGATATATTTCTTCTGTTACTAAAACCAGACACTATGTTACTTCTTCATTGCTATGACACCTGATTTAATTATGTCCTTTTTTTTTTTACTGTATATGTTGCTGGTTTGTTTGCTTGTTTTTTGATATGACAACAATCTTTAAGAAAATATTCATAAGTTTGTGCACAAAAATATGATTGTTTGGTGTTCTGTGGTCTCAAAAAGTTTAAGAAACACTGAATTAGCAGTACCAGAGTTTATTATTTAGACTTTAGTAAGCAATACACACATGGCAGAATGGGAATAAGATGATAAAACAGGATCTGAAATACAAAGACCAGAACTTAAGAACATTATTGATTTTATGTGCAGGAAAAGGCTCTGAGGCCCTGTAGGCATGGCCTTAATCTCACTTTCCTCCCTTTTCCTCATACCTCTCCCCCATTTTCATCTCTGCCCTTTTCAGAAGTAAGTCTTGACATCTCCTGAACTCTA
This sequence comes from Carettochelys insculpta, assembly GCF_033958435.1. NCBI lineage: Eukaryota > Metazoa > Chordata > Testudines > Carettochelyidae > Carettochelys > Carettochelys insculpta. The sequence continues at coordinate 16,257,268 of NC_134145.1, read as the reverse complement.
TAGATTATGTTTTCTATGCTGCCCTTGTGAGATGTGTGTATTAGTAACTACATATAAAAAACAGGTGCTGGCCTGCACAGAGAGCAGCATAAACAGTTACCCATTTACGACCCCATCTGGCATTCCATACAGAAGCAAAAACTTTGACTATTATCAAAATGACGTTTTAGATTCCCTAGTACCTAGGACTGGGATCTTTGAATATGTCCAGGGGAGCCAACAAGCTTGCTGGGCCCCGGGGCAATGTGGGGGGGGGGGGGCGGGGGGGCAGTTCTGCACTCCCAGAAGGGGCGGGGTCTCAGATGGAAGTGTCAGGGCTGGGGAAGCTAGCCCTCAGTGCCACCAGGAAGACACCATACCCCTGCCCCCTGTCAGACCTTAGTGTCTCTCAGAGCTCATTGTGCTTTGCATGGCATTCTGGCAGCAATTTAAATGCAGGAGTCGGGCCCTGGGGCAATGGCCCCCTTTGCTGCACTCCCCCCCCATTGGTGGGTCTGTTTGTGGTAAATGCACGTACTGTGCACGCAATTGTTGGTGTATGCATGTTTCTGGGTTCACAGATAAAGCCTAAATATTAAAATACAAATATAAAAATAAATTAAAATTTGTATTTTTATTTGCATTTTTTTCTCTTTCCTTACTTGTGAGTGTGAGAGCCGGGAGTTAGGAGAAAAGATCAGAGGAAACACTCACAAGAACTACCACTCATGAACTGTCACAGATAAACTCTGCTACTCTTTACTCAAGTGAAATTCTAGTGACTTCAGTGTGACTACCCGTACAGGTCAGGTTGCCTGAGTGAGATGTGAAGGATGAGGTCCAGAAATTATACTCATGAATTACATTTCTATATACATTATGAATTATAGAATGAGTTCACTATGTTTCAGTTAGAGCAGATTGAAAAGTTGATATACAGTATAGAACTTTTCTTGTTAAAACAATCAAACTTGGTGTTGGGTGGGGGAAGAAAAAAAATCAAACACTAAGTGCACCACAGTGCAGCCGTTTGAACATCTTTCAGCTTCACCCCGTTACATAACATTGAGATGTGTTTGGGCTGCAACTTGACACTACCCCTCTTTCCCCCCAAACAGAGCTTTTCCTCATAAAATTCACTCAGGCCCTTCTTCTCAAGTTCTTCATACACATTTCACAAGAAAAAAGAAATCATTCATATCTAACAAAGAGTCTAGAATTCTTTAGATATTTTCCATTATAAGCTTTTGGCACCATTATTACTCACAGCTCAAGTTACTTTTCTGATCCCCCTTCTTTCATCTGGTAAAAAATGGATTATTTCATTATTAGCTTGGAACCATTTTGTTCACAGAGATCAGGTCTGTATATGAACAATGCCTTCTGTAGTATAGTACTGAAAATCCTGGCACTGTTGTAAAATTTGTTGTGGACAAAAAAACTCATGTATGGTGATCAGCACAGTGGCATACATCTGAAATGGCATCTTGCATTGAAAAGATGCTCACCTCTGAATTATATGAAAGTTAATGTTTGCACACTGTTTGTGAAAGGCCAAACAAGTATTACCCCTCTATATAATATACAAAGGAAAGTGGTTACAGGAAGGTGACAATATAAATCTGACTTTGGACTCACTTGACACATTTGATGGTGGTGTGATCTCAGTTGGATGTAACACTCACAGAAGTGACTTTCAAATGGAAAACGCCTGGCTGCTTCTTTGCGCTAGATTAGATTAGGTAGGGAGAATTTACCATTTCCCATGTCCAGGCAAGACAAACCACAAAATTTGGTGCTGTTCTTACAAAAAAATTTGCTAGTATATCAAAACGAGTACCATGAAATAGGTCATGAGTTCTCATGGATAAGACCCACTTCCTCAGATGAGAGAAAGTGGGTCTTACCCATAAAAGCTCATGACCTAATACATTTGTTAGTCTCTAAGGAGCTATAGGACAGTTTGTTATTTGTGAAGCTACAGACTAACAGGGCTACCCCTCTGAGACTACAGTGAAATAGGTTAAGACTGGGCCAAACCAAAAGTGGTTAGAGTGTTGGCCTTGTAAACTCAGGATTGTGAGTTCAATACTTTGGGGGGTGGGGGGCTTTCAAGGGTCTGGGGCAGGTTAGATTAAAAAAAATTGTCATGGATGGTGATAGGTCCTGCTGTGGGTGCAGAGGACTGGACTTGATGACCTCTCGAGGCTCCTTCCAGCTCTATGACAGATGTGTATCTCAATGTTTCTAAAAAAAATCCAAACAAACTCATATTATGGACTAGTGTGGATGAAGATGAAAATGTTGCTACTTGACAGCACCTCTGTCACAAACCCAGCCAAACTGTCAGATCCAACCAGCTCCCAACATGCAAGACTTTGAAGACATTTGAGTCCAGATATGCAGCCAGATTTGGAAGCTCAGTGCAATCTCTATAGAGAGAGTGATAACAGATGAAAAGCAAGAGCTGAAAGGCCAGTGCTTTTGAATCAGTGGAATGACACAACATTTAATCTGATTAGTTTAAATTCCTGTGTTTTCTTGCTGGTGAGAGAGATACGCTGTGTCTAGTTAGATTTCTAGATTGCAGTACCCAAGTATTTCACAATCACTAATGAGTTTGGTCTCAAAATACCATACCAAGTAGGGAAGCGTTACTCCTCACTTTATAGATGAGGATTTGAAGCATGTAGAGATTAAGTGACTTGACCAAGGTTGCTCAGAAAATTACTAGTTGAGCAATGAATCTAGATCTCCCAAGTTCCAGCATGGAGTCATAACCACAGGAACACCCTTTGCTTCCATTATTACCTCTCCATTGAGTGGTAACAACTGAGGCAGAAACCCCTTTCTACAGAATAGGCAGCACCAGTTTTAAACTTTCAACCAATCGCCTAGACCTGGACCTCTGAGCCATCTGCTCAAAATGAATGATCCTTTCATGCCTTAAAAGATTCTATTCTTTTTGAGGACACCTGTCCTCTGACTCAGCCCACCAATTCATTTTGCAAAGGCCACCAAATAATCTTTAGCTGGTAACAACTCCAGTAACTATCAGCCTGTGCAGAAATAGAACAGATGATTTATGGAGATGAGAGCTCCCTCTTCCTTTCCCAATTCTCCGAGACAAAACCTTGAATTCTGATTATCCTTCCTTATACTCAAATTCAGCACATTAACACGTGGTTTGAACTGGGATGTGAACTTTCTGAGTCACTACAGGGGCTAGTCTGCATACTTGGCTTAATCTAATTCTTGACCTTCCTCCCCCATCCCTCTACACTCTGATTTGCTCACCTTGATTTTTTTTTTCTGATTTGTCCTCCTTGATTACTGTTTTTGGTTCTCTGTGCTTTAAATATTGAGTCTGTTCTGGTATGGCTATGGTCTGAAGAAGTGGGACTGTCCCATGAAAGCTCACCTAATAAATTATTTTGCTAGTCTTTAAAGTGCTACTTGACTGCTTTTTGTTTTGATAGTGTATAGACAAGCATGGCTCCTCTCTGTTACTATTCTACATCCGAATATTGTTTAACATTAAGCAGAAAACAGTCTAAATACATGGGACTCTGAGTTCATTGCTTGGCTTTGCATCAGAGCTGATGGAATTTCACATTTTTAAAAAAAATTTATTCTATGGTGACCTATTTGCCATGGTGATCAATTTAATTCATGTCATCCCTTTATGTGTCATTACATCACCTTCTTACTAAGCCCTCCCTGTACATACGGTTTCCACCCACTTTGAAAGGATGAGAAAATCCACAGCAAGGAACAACATACACAAACAAACAGAGTAATGGACTTGGTTCTGATTCTAATCAATACAGAATTTACAAATCCTATATTACAGTGAAATATGGTGAAGAGAATAGCATATTTATGGGATGGAGGCTCTCCTAGACTCTTTGTCCTCCATGGTAATGTCCCAATCATTGTGAAGTGCTCCCAAATGTGCAAGGACCATTTAAGCTTTGTAAATGCCATCCTCCAAAAATCACTTCACATAAATGTTTCATATCTTTCCTCTGTGATGCACAGGCCCCGAACATTCAGCTGTGAGGGTGTTTATATTTGTGGAACTCTCTTGAACATTTGCTGTGGATTTCAAACAGCTGCTACACTGAAGCACTGGGAATAGTAAGATCATGAATATTCAGGTGAAGCCACTGGAATGAACAGCCGTTAATAGAATAAATGCCTAAACAGTTGTGTAAGGCTTATTAAGACCTATTGGGGCTGAGATAATAAATTCCCACTCTGACATGTTGCAACCACTGTAGTTTAAACATTTTGGACCACCTCTTCAGAACTGAAGGAAAAATTATGTTAGTTCTATGTGATAACACAATGAAACACCTGGTAGGCTTGGCACTTGGATTAGATTTTGGCAGAGATGTTTTAACGTGCTAGTTCAGCCTCACTTCAAATTATGGCACTGTTTACTGTGTTAGTTGTCAAGGTTATCCATATTACTTACAAAGAGAGTCTCAGAATGTCCTGAATGAGCACAGATATATCACTAGAGAACATTTTTTTCCTAGTTACCCTTTAAATTTACAAACCATCAATCTATTTTGCATCATAACTTCATATGCAAAAGGTTGGCGTATCAAAAGCTGACCTCTTTGATACAGGGATACCTGGATAATTAAAAATCTCCACAAAGTACTGGATAAGCAAAGCCACTCAATTTGAAGAGTTGTTAATCATCGTAGAAGAACTGTCTTTAACTTTTGAATTATTGCTGTCATGTTACATTATGGTGTGCCCTACTGCTTCGTTCTGGCATACTATGCCACACAACATAAACACAAGATGCAATGAAACTCCTGCAGGTTAAAATTTAAAGGCAAACTCAGTAATATTTGATCAGTTACCTGCTGGCAGTTCAGGGAGAGGGCACCTAGTCTAAAATAAATGTGGTCAACTGTTTAGAAGCTAATTTGCACGTAGAAATACAGCACATTATCTTTTTCTGCAGTCCTGGGCTACTCTACGCTAGAGAGTTTTGTCGACGAAACTGGGGTTTTGTCAACAAAACTCATGAAGCAGCTACACACAAAATGCATTTTGTTGACAGAAACTGTAGACAAAAAAGTCGTGTAGATGCTCTGGGGGCCCTTTTGTCGACACAGTGCATTGAAAGATTGATTCGCTTTTATGTGCAGATGCGATCTGCCAACAGAAGTTTTGTTGGAACACCTCTTCTGACAGTAACTTCTGCAGACAGATGCTTCTAGTGTAGATATAGCCCTTGTGAAAGGATAAGTGCTGGTAATGAAGTTCAAGAGTGTTTTTACTTTTACAAATTGATCTTTTTAGTTCTTTCTAAATTCTCCTCAAAAATAATGATCAAATTGGCTTCCTACTTGTTGATTGTTTTTTTCTTGAAGCGACTAGATAGAATCCCCCTAAAACCAAAAGTAAACTAGATGGCACATGTGAAAGAAATACTCCATTCTGCTGCATCTGAATAAAATTGATTTTAAGGACATTGTACTTTTTCCTTAGGCAGAGATCAGCTTTCCCAATCTAGTTGCATGAATGATCTCAGATGTGTCAACTGCCCTAATGCGTTCAGCTTACGGTATAAACCAGCAATCTGCTTCAAAGCCAGGAAGGATGAAATAAAATGTCAGTATTTGCCTCCAACTCCCTGACATTTTTCTGTGGCTGGTTATCAGTATAAAAACCAAATCTACTTTGGAAACTTGTGTGTCATGGTTGCATTTCTGCAGGAAAAGGCAGATGGAATAAATTAATTAGTCTGGGAACACTTAAGTGGAAAGGCATTGCTTTGTGTGAGTGGCCAAAGGGAAGAAAGCATAAGCCAAGGACAAGGTAAAAGAAGTGCCGCAGGAGCTCGTGCTTACCAGAATTGCACTCCATTTAAGGTTTTAAAGGGGATAAGTGGTTTCTGATTTCTGTCCTATTGAAAAGGAGGTCAGAAGGGGTATTTGATTTGCTGATTTTTTCTTTCGTAAGTACTGATTAGCAACTGGTCTTTTCAACTTGTTAAACGTGGGAGTTCATTTAAAACACATTTTTTTCTTTCCTGGTGCTATTCATAGTGCTTACACAGGCATTTGCCTAGAACAGGGTTAGGCAACCAAAATAGCAAGAAGAGCCATTTTTTAAAATTTGTTAAAAAACTCAGTAAAGCAAGAGCAGTAATGCATGTGAATAAGACTTTATTAGCAACATGATCAAAACATAGATACAGTATCATATCCCACAATGCACTGCACATATTAAAGGGGCAGTTATCCAACATTTGGAGATCACAAAATTTGCTGTTTATATATGAGTTGTTCAAGATTGGGCTTTTAGACATTCACAATTGATCAAAAATAATCAGGAAGTTTTTTGTTTTGTTTTGTTTTTTAAAATCTTTGCAATTGTAACATCAGGAGCCTCAAAGAAGTCCCTAAAGAGCCGCATGTGGTTCCGGAGCTGCAGGTTGCAGACCCCGGCCTAAAATTATTTCAGCTGGTGCTTGGATGAGAAAGGAGGCAAGTTTCCATGCTGCTAGTGCCTGCTAGTGTATGCTCCTGGCCTTCAGCAAGTGCCTGGCTAATATGATTCAAGGTCATCTGGCTCTCATTTCCCAAACCCACTGGCCAGTATCCATTTAATCACTTCCCTATTTCTCCTACTTGAATTCTTAGGAGAAGAAATCTTGCAACTACATCTCTGATTCAGGTTTTATGAGCTGCATTGGAACTTCCGGATAGAAAGCTCATTGCTGAGACAAGAAGCACTAATTCAACAATTGCTTAGTTTCAACTACCCTACAGGACAACACCCAAAGCTGGAAACCAACAATTTATACAGCATCATGCCCAGGTTACAGTAAGCATAGTACAGCCACCCTGATTTCAAGCATAACACTGCATTTTTGTAGTCCATTGGAACATTAGTGCTCTTCAGTTTGATTTGGATTGTTCTCCAGTAGAACTAAAAATGATAGATTTCTTTATTTTTAATTCCACAGCAAGCAATGTTTAGAGAATGCCTGTATTGCTGGTACTTCCCTTGTTTTTCATATGATGGAGTTGACTACATGAGAACAGGAGGCTGAAAGTCTTTCACATGTCTGCAACCATCACTGACTCAGGAAAAAAATTCTAACTGTGGGTAGGAGGGAGATTCAAACCTACCCCAGATGCATTTTGTTGGTGTCTGGAACAAGAGGGATGGTCCGTTCCGTGTATCGCAGTGGTTTCCAATAGCAATTCAAAGATCGCCGTACTTGTGGTTGTTGTCTTTCCATATTTGCCGCACTGGCTGTGTCTACACTTGGCCAAAAGTTTGAAAAGGCTATGCTAATGGCTAAATTGGAGAATATTAATGAAGAGCTGATAGGAATAAGGGGATTTTGATGTTTGTGGGGTCCTTTAGAAAAGGGCCCCATGTAGACGAGCTGCACGTGATCAAAAGCTGCACTTTCGAAGTGCTGTGGCCAGCATCATGTTAATGTGGCACTGACTATTCATTTCAGTGCCTCATTAGTATTCTCTGATTTGGCCATTAGCATGGCCATTTCGAAGTTTTGGCCAAGTGTAGACATGGCCATCACATTATACAAAAGTTTATAGAGACAGGCACTCCCAGCCCTCTCTCCCCAGAGCCAGGCACTTCCAGCTCCCCCTCTAAATAAATGCCCCCCAATAAGCCAGGTACTCCCAGCTACCCCATTCTAATTAAATACTGGCAACTCACCAGAGCTGCCCCAGCAACCGCTGGTACAACATGCTTCTCCCATCAAGCAGTGGGGCGTGTGCACAGAGCTGGAAGATGGCACTCCCCACATTCAGCTCTCAGGAGGAGCTGCATTTAAAGGCTCCAAGAGCTGCATGCAGCTGTAAAGCCATTGGTTGCCCACCCCTGTATTTGTCACAACACTGGGTCCTATTCACCATATGTGGTGAATGCATTGGACACCCCTGGCGTACTGGCACACAAGGGAGTGTCTATTGGACAGGAAATATCTTGCTTAGCCTCCAGTCAGAGGAAATTTGCTGGACCTGAAGCAAGTCAGAGTGGTATAAGGAAAGAAAATGGGACTTAACAGAGGTAATTCGTGTAGGTTTTCCCAGTTACTGACAGAGGAGCATGACTGCTACCAAAAAATCCCTGGTTATCTGGACTAGGAAGAATCAGAGTCCAAGGCCAGAACAGATTATTGTGACCATGTAATCTGACCTCCTGCGTATCACAGATTCTCCCCCAAACAATTTCTAGAATATCTCTGTTTGAAAAATATTGATTTTAAAATGGTCAGGGATGGTGATGATACTGTGACCCTAGGTAAATAGTTCCAATTGTTAATTATTCTCACTTCCAACAATTTACACCTTACTTCAATTTGAAGTTATCTAGCTTCAACTTCCACCTATTGGGTCATGTAATTCTTTACCTTTCTCAGTTAGCCTAAAGAACCCATTATTAAACATTTGTTCCCCACGTACACAGCCATCCTGGCCAGAGGCAAGGCAACTGCCCCAGCCTCAAATTTGGGGGCCCTCCAAGTGACTGCCCACGGGTTGATGGCCCATTAAGGACATTCAATTCTCACAATGGTCTATTGAAGAGTCTCAGCCCATCCCATTGTAGAACTCACCTGTTGATATCTCGGATGGTGAGAACCCAATGGGTTACTCCATGTGATTTAGCAAAATATGCAATGGCATGGGATATACACATGGGGCCCTAGACTCCATCTTGGTTCAGTAGCTTTTCATGCATAGGGGCTGTGAACTTTGTTTGAGAATCTCTATTTTGCCTCTTTCCTGCTCTAATTATCTGGACTGTGGATTTGCACCTAAAAGGAGTCTTCCACTCCTTTGACATTATTAGAGAGACTTTTGCAGTCCAGCTCGCTATTACATCACTGCTACAAACCTGACACAAGAACTTCACAATTGTTTATATCTATACAATCTATTAACCATTTTAACTCCTTTTTTCTTTTAATAAATCTTTCGGTTGGTGGGCCATGTGATATTTGGTGTGATCTGAGATACGCAGTGACCTGGGGGATTAGTAAGAACCTCATATATGACAAATTAGGTTTTCAGTAAGCTCTGACTATTAGACCTCTTTGTCTGAGAAGGAGCTAAGCACTGGAATTGCTCAGGGGGGACTCTGGCTTCCTCTTAATCAATGTGGTATTGCAGTAGCTCTTAAATTATGGGCTTGGTTAAGCTAACCATAGAATAAAGTGCCCATATGAGACATTGTCTGCTCTGTCTCTTGCAGTCTGCCATGAATGTGACATTCTCAGCGTGGTCCATCCCAGGCACCCGGCCATAGGGTTTTATAAAGAGCGTGATGTACAACTAAAAGGACAGAATAAACCAGAGAAAGGCTCATGCTGCAACATCTAGATCTGCACTGGGAACATCCCAATGCCTGACTGTTAGAATCTGTGATTCTGGTGTGGCTTCATTATAGATAAAGGCCACTAGCAAAAGACAGATCTAGACTGGGTGTTAAAATCAAGGGTATGGGTCCACACATTGAATTAATGAATCAGCTACGAAACCTAGGCCTGAGATATTGTGCAACTTTATTTATTTTTTTTGGATAGTTTGGAACATTTGGATTAGCAGCAATGCTTAAATGCGCACTCCCAATTTTTATGTTTTATATAAGAGGGAAATGCGTGGAAGTTGTGGGATTTTTTGTACTGTTTACGTGGACAACACCAAGATTGTCAGATGGTGATAGCAGGAGTACAGAGAGGGAAACACCTGATTTTTCAGTTAACTGGCAGTTCTGAATTTTATTTTTTAAATTTAGTTTGGATCAAAGCAAAACCAAAACTGTATGGACTTTTCAGTAAATCAGAAAATGGGTGAGGGGGCACCTTCATGCTACTGGGGACTGGAGTGGCTGGCCAGGAGTTCTGTGATTGAGAGGTGGCATTCAGGGTTTCCCTGGATGTGGGGTGATATGTGTCTCCGTCCAAGGAGTGGGACAGGGAGCCCAATAACACTGCTGCGAGCAGGCCTGTGTGTTGAGGTGAGTGCTGTGCTATAATTATACAGGGTTCTGCAGTGCCTTGGGCTAATGAGAAAATGAATGGGTGAGCAAAGGCATTAAATTAATTTGAAATGGGAACGAAAGTTTCTGGGAAAGAAACTGCTTCTGGCACAGAAAAAAGCCAGCTGGCCCCAGAGAGAAAAATATGTTTAAAGGATAGATTGGAGGGCAAACGCACCCCCAGCTAACACTCTTTCTTGGAGATAATGGGCCAAACTATGTTCACTGAAGGACCTGAGACAGAAAAATAGACCAGGGGTAGGGAGGTGGTCCTGCTTCTTCTGTTCAGATACAGAAAGTAGCAGGAGGCCATTTAATCACTTATCATAACTGAGAGCATTGCAAGGAACGCTCTACATTACGCTGGCAGTAATGGCTCTCTAGAAATAGTTCCATGGTCCAGGGTTTCTAATGTTCAAGTTGCTCTAGCCATGCATTCTTTTGTCCCTAATATGCCAACAAACTCATACAGTATTATTAAGGTAAGGCAATGCAAATTTTTTTTATGATTAATAATGGTTTATTTCAGCTTTTTATCTCCAGTGTAGGTGTGGTGGGGTGGCAGTGCTACTTGTTTGATTTATTCATATTAGTCAGGGGTAGGGGAGAAGAAGGGTTCACATATCTGGGGTCACGCTCACAGTCTCGGAGATGCTTTGGTAAAAAGCATATGCTTAATTTGCATTCAAACCACAGCTCTGGTTCCTATCTCTCAGTAATGCTTGAATAGACTGTAGTGTATACAAACCTGGCAATAACTCCAGACTAGGACTAACAGTAGTAGGGAAAACAATGTTCAATTCTTCTGTGTTTTTTTTTTTTAAGTCTTGGAAATAATAAAATTATTTCTTGTCATTCACATTCTTTCAGGAAATTATAATTGACAAAAGTAAAGTAATTTGGCTTTTATTTATTGATTCCCAGTAAATTCACAGAGTCCTGCTTAGGAATCAATGCCCTCCGTACTGCATTTGTTTTAAGCTTCTAGCCTCCTCTAGATGAGAACCTTTTATTTTTTTTTCTTTTTTCCAGGCACAAAAGCACTTTAGTCAGCACAAATCTGAAGGTAGAACAAAACCCAGTAACAGCATATCTCAAGCTGCTATCAATTTTGTTCCAGTAGAACATTTCAGGACATGAAGTCCTTCGTCTATTTTCAGAAGCCAGCTTCAGTGACATTACATGAACAACTACAACATTATAGTATGCTACACTCTGTTTCAAACTATAGCTCTAAAAATATATATATATATATCAGAAAAGGATGGCTTGGAATATTGCCAGGGCATAATGATTTCAGTTCTGAAGAAATCCAGCAACCAATTACCCTAAATTCAACATTTTCTTGTACTGTAAGTTTTAAATCTCTTCTAATCAAATAGGAAAACCCATTCTCTTCATTTTGCTATGGTTCTTGTTACTCAGAGGCCTCCACGAGCCTGTTTCTGTTTTAAAAAAAGTAAAAGGTTACATTTGTGGTATGTTTCAAAAATGGCAGAATCTTACATTTCAGAAGACTGTGACAATGTAAAACAGGCTAATCGTGATTCAAAATTTGATTTTCAAACCTTTAATTGCTCCTTTTTCAAAGGTAACATCCTATCTGAATTGCCACTCTGTGATGGTTGTAATTATGTAAAATGAGATTGGGCTTGCTGGAAAGTGGAAAAGTCGTCTTGTTAAACAGATGCCGGCCAGCCTTTATTACAGTTGATTGCAAAAGGATGCAACCACTTTGCTTATATTTCCCTTTTTAATCAGTCCCCTCTGCCTGTGTACCCAGTTTTTCTCTCTCTCTCACACACACAAGCTGATACCATTCAGCCATTTGTCCCTTGAATCACTTCATAGGGCAAGATTGTGCCTAAAATGTAATATATCCCATAAGAAGTATGGTGGAAAAAGGGCCAAACCACTGAAAAGTGGTTCTGGCCGAAGGCAGGGAGCCGAATATGCTGCACCATCAGAAATGATGGCAAGATATGTAGATACTCCCTGCACATTAGTGAGTTGGGGAAGGCATTGCACTCCTAATGCACAAATTCTACAGTGCTCTTCTAGAAACAATGCAGTTTTACACAGATTTGAACAAGGGTTAACGCTAGACTCCAGCCTCTAAAGCCCATCATGTGAGCAAGTGAAAAAAAATCCCTACACCACCATCACCAAATTACAAGGATGAAATAACTTTCCTTATTCTTTGGCAGCATAACTTTTGGGTCGATCGTAACGTACACTTATCACACAAAGTGGTAATGGGAAAGGTGCACAACTCTGTTTGTGTGAAGGCTGAAGTAAAAGCAAACGTAACAGCCTTCTAAAGGTGACACTGGATGCTGATGAAGCAAAAACACAGGCAACTTTTTCATTGGAACCGAGAGACACAGGGGTCTCTTCCGATGTAATTTTAAAACCTGCGTCACTTGGCACACTGCCTCACTGGGATATAAAAACTAAGTCAATAACGACTAGAAGATTATTACTAGTACTATTATTATTGGGCTTTAATAAAATATAATAATTGGGTTGAGAAAGGCATAACAAGAACCAATGTCTGGAAGTTAAAACTGGACAAATTCTAATTAGAAATAAGGCAAACGTTTATAACACTGAGGGCGATTACCCATTGGAACAAGGGTTCTGATTGATTCTCCATCTCTTTTAGTTTTCAGATGAAGACTGAATGCCTTTGTGGAAGATATGCTTTAGTCAAGCACAAACCAGTGGGAAAAACCACTACAGGAACAACTGGATGAAAGCCTCTTATATGGATGGTTGATCTAATGGTTCTTCTGGGCCTTAAAACAAACAAACAAACAAACAAAACCCTGTGCTTCTGTGTTCCAGGGGAACTACTCTTCAAAGTAACTCTATACCCCATTACCTGGACTTATGTACATGGTTACATGGGGCAAAACAAAAATGGTCGCTTCTAAAGTTTGCCAAGTTTCCAGTTCCAATTTTTCATCAACATTATTCTTTATGAATTATACTACTGATCAATGCCCGTCTTATGTTAACACTGCGTAAACTCATTGAATAGACAGTCTCTGACTCAAAGAGCAATGGGTGACTCGTGGCAGTAGTTGGGAAAGGCACTGTCTCCTTATGCCTCGTCAAGTATAACATGGCATGAGTATAAAAGACAAGGGTGAAACAATCAGGATCAGGTTAATAAGCAACACTCATGGTACACCACCTGCAGCCTTCTTGCTTGTGCCTGTTGATTCAATGAGTGCCCCAATGCTGAAATCTGATAATGGACCAGTAACTTATAGACTCTTCGGTTATGGTTACACTGACCTAAACCACCAGCAGCAGTCTACAAATGGGTGGTCTCGAAAATGGAAATGGATGCTCATTTGCATATTCACTCACTGGCAGATGCTGCTGCCACCACAAAAAAAAGCAGTGTAAATGTGAGTTGGCCAGCAAAAACCACCCCTTTGTAAGCAGGTTCTTATGCCTGATTTTTTCCAGGCATAAGAGGCTGCCCACAAAGTGCGGGGTGGATGGGGTTTTGCTGGCAGACCCACGTTTATACAACATTTTTTGTGCCGGCGGCAGCATCTGCTGGTGAGCAAATAAGCAAATGAGCAGCCATTTGCATTTTCAAGACCAGCCATTTGCATACTGCTGCCAGTGGTTCACGTCAGTGTAACTGTATCCATAGACTTTAAGGCAGTAGAGGGCAACCTCCAGCCCTCAGGCCACGTGACCCATCAGGGTTCTATATGTGGTCTGCAAGGCATTTTGTTTGTTATTGACCGTGTGTAAGGTTGCCAGGTTCCGCGGGTTTCCATCTGCATAATTTTTTTTCCCTACCAGCATTACTAAATGACACATGCATTACACAAGGGTACATGAAGTGATGTGAATGCTGATTGCACACACTGACTTTAAGAGCCTTGTGCTACCTCAAGTTCTGATCAAAGCGCCAGTACAGTTTAATTGGCACTCCCTGAACATTCTAGATACACAAGTGCAGTTAGCAAAACTGTCCTATCTCAGGAGATTGTCTCGGTTACAACTTTCATGTGGCCCCCTGAGAGCAAGGTGCCCTTTGCTGCCTTAAGGCCAGAAAGGAACACCAGGATCCTCTAGTCTGATCTGAACATAACAGGCCAAAGAATGGGTGCCAACGTCTCATTTTCAAAAGTGATTTAGCACTTATGAGCCTAAGTTCCACTGACATTCAAAACACTTTAAAAATCTGGGCCTTGGCGTTTTTCCATAGATATGAGTGAACTTTGGATAAGGCCTTCAAATTGCAGGGATGATAAGGCTACACGCATTAGCAAACAACTGGGTTCATTCTCTTTGTTTTTTTCTTAAGGTAATTATGTATAAAGTAGTAACTGTGTAATAGGTTCCTCCTGACTTCATGTTAAAACCGTTCATTTCTGAGCCTTATTTGCCTCAAAATTATTCATTCTTCTCAGCAAATACCCCCAAAGTACAGGTAAACGTGTATAGTATATAGCTAGCACGTCTCACAGAATATCACGATCAACTGGGGGCAACCTTTTAGCAGGATTTGAGGGCATCTATTTTGTGCGCTCACAACAATCTTATATGACATGGATAATAGTATGTACATGTGCTTATTGGTGAGTGCAAACTGGTATTTGCCTGGGTTCCATCGTCAGGTTTCAGCTTGGAATTCCATGTAAGTTTCCAACCAGGAGACATATGAAATTGTCACCCACCCATTCCTGTAATATATCCTTAAGTCTACTGAAGCCTTCAAATCATGGTTTAAAGATTTCAAGTTACAGAGGATGCATTATTTATACTAATATAAATCTCCAAGTGACCCATTTCTCATACTGCACAAGAAAGCAACAATCTACCAGGGTCTTTGGCAGTCTGACCTGGAGAAAAATTCCTTCACTACCCAAATGTGGCAATCAGTTAGACCCTGAGCATGTTGGCAAGATTCCCCAGGCAAATAGCTCAGACAGAATTCTCCAGAGTAATTCAGGGTTCTCTCCATCTACTGGCCTGTGTCCTGCAGCTAGGCATTTTTGCTGCTGACAATGGGCCACACGCCATTCTAGGAGTCCCATCAGACCATCTCCACCATGACCTTATCAAGCTAAGCCTTGAAGTCAGTTGGGTTTTTTGCCTCCACTCATCCCCTGGAAAGCTGTTCTAGAATTTCATATGTCTCCTGGTTGGAAACTTATATGGAATTTCAAGACGAAACTCGATGATGGAACCCAGGCAAATACCAGTTTGCATTCACCAATAAGCACATGTACATACTATTATCCATGTCATATAAGATTGTTGTGGGCACACAAAACAGATGCCCTCAAATCCTGCTAAAAAGTTGGCCCCGACTGATCAAGATATTCTGTGAGACATGATAGCTATACACTATTCACGTTTACTTGTACTTTGGGGGTATTTGCTCAGAAGAATGAATAATTTTGAGGCAAATAGGGCTCAGAACTGAACGGTTTTAACATGAAGGCAGGAGGAGCCTTTTACACAGCTATTACTTTCTACACAATTAACATTAAATAAAAAAAAGAGAAAATGAACCCAGTTATTTGCTAATACATGTAGCTTCATCATCCCTGTAACTTGAAGGCCTTATCCAAAGTTCACTCTTATCCATGGAAAAAATCTGAGGCCCAGATTTTTAAAGTGTTTTGAATGTCAGTGGAACTTAGGCTCATAAGTGCTAAATCACTTTTGAAAATGAGACGTTGGCATTACTAAATGGAGAAATGCCTAAATTCCTTTAAAAATCTGGGCCGATGAGAATTGAAATACCGGTCCATATTCAATGCAGTGACACGTCACTGATGGCTTGGGATTAGAATGGAAGACTGTTGACTGGCTGAATATGTAGCGATTAGAGCTGTATCAAACATACATATTTAACCTTCACAAATATAGTCACTAATTTGATCCACAGTATAATTTTGCTATTTTTGTCCATGAACAATATTGCAGAGAAAGTACCGTTTTCCTTATAAGAAAACAGAGTAGCTATTTCGCAAATATTCAGTGCAAACACAGTAACATTGAACTGTGTTGCAAATTTATGAAAAAAAAGATCAGTTGATTTTCTTTTGCTGATAAAATCTCTATTGGGAAAGACCGAGAAACATTCAGGATCTGTTGCATCTGATGAAGTGGGTCTTTGCCTGCAAAAGCTTATGCTTCAAAATATCTGTTAGTCTGTAAGGTGCCACAGGACTTCTTGTTGTTCATTTAGGATCTGTTCTTGCTGAGGTGTGCATTCTAACAAGCGTGGTCAATTAATCACAGTGCATGCAATTAATGCAAAACAAATGAATTAGATTAAAATAGTTATGCTTAATACAAGTTTTGATTGCACTGTTTAAACAATAATAGAATACTAATTTATTATAAATACTTTGGGTGTTTTACCACATTTTTTCAATATACCGATCTCAATTACATCACAGAATACAACAAGCGTTGGCAGGCTTCACCATGTGGCCCATCAGGGTAATCCACTGGTGAGCTGTGAGACATTTTGTTTACATTAACGCTCTACAGGTACAGATTCTGCAGCTCCCATGGCTGCAGTTCACTGATCCTGACCAATGGGAATGCACGGACATACTTGCTGCCACTTCCCACAGCTCCCATTGGATGGGGTGGTGAACTGTGGCCACTGGAAGCTGCGGGGAGCTGTGCCTGTGGAGGGTCAATATAAAAAAAATGTATCATGACCTGTCAGTGGATTACCTTGAGATGGGCTGTGTGCTGACGGTTGTTGACCCCTTGAATACAAACTATCCAGTATTCGCTATATATTATTTTGTATTACAAATGTTTGCCATGCAAAAGAAAAAATAAAAATAGTAATTTCAAAACACCTCCCATAAGGTCACTCAGTCCTACTTCTTGTTGAGCAAGTCATTAAGACAAACAAGTTTGTTTTCATTTACAGAAGCTAAAGGTGCCTGCTTCTTACAGTAAACTCTTTTGTATCTGGCATTCTATCATGCAGAACTCCCAAATGACCGGCATTTTAACCATAAGTAAATTTTAATTACATTGTCCATAAGTACAGTATAGTGAAAGTACATACAAATAAAGACAGCAAATCCAGTATAAGTTTAGTGTATAATACTACTGTTGGGGGTAAATAAATTACTCTGCACACATTTTTGTTTGTTTCTTAATATCTAATCTTGTTTTTCTTTAGTGTTATACATTGTTAGGTATGTCTCTCTATTAGGTAGAATATTTGAATATCTGGTAACCTCCCAGTCCTGGGGCTGCCAGATATGAAAGAATTTACTGTATTTACAAAACCACTTGAAAGTGAGTACAGGTGTTCACAGGCCGTTGTAGCTGGCATGGCACAGTATTTACATACCAGATGTGATAAATATTAGTACACCTGTAGTGAGTCAGTATGGCCTCCTGCAGACCCGGAGGCAGGGGAGACTATGCAGAGGCCCTGGTGGGCGGGGCCGGAGCCAGGAGACCAGAGGCCCGCCCCTCAGAGGGCGGGGCCAAGGGCTAGAAGAGCCAAAGGCGGGACTCAGGACCCATTCGGGCCTGGGCCTCCAGGCAGGGAGGACGTGCCTGCACGAGCTCCTCGGCACCAAAGGGAGAGGGTCTGCGGCCGCCCGGCCAGGCCAGAGGAGCAGGCCCCCAGAGGCTCCAAGCAATCCCGGGTCCACATGCCCCAAGGGGACTACCCGGACTTCCCAGACCTACCAGGACCTTCCCGCCGGCGGAGACCCCCCGCCTTGGAAGAGGCCCCAGGAGCGGGCTGCCCCAGAGTCCCAGCGGATCCTTACAGCACTCAGACCCAGGATCGCCTCGCGTCTCCTGTATTACCACCGCCCGACTACCCTAACGACATTGTTATGGATGACTGGCCAGAGCCCCCGAAGGTGGAAGACCCGGAGGAGACTGACCTAGGGGGACCCCTTGACCAGATGGACTGGGACCTTCCGCCAGCAGAGGGTGAGGTAGGAAGTGGCCCGGGGAACGACGCTCACGAACCAATGGCAGTGTGTTGCGGTCTGGATCCCCACTGACGGGGTTGCGTGTGAGCGACCCCCAGGGCCCCGGGCCGGGTCGCAGTGGAGTGGGAGGGCCTGCGACCCCCTACCCACCCCCCTTGACAGGGCCAGCCTGTGCTGGGCCTGCACTTAAACCCTTGGGTTGCTGCCCCGCCCCAAACTGAGGGCTGGGCTTGTGTTTAAACCCTTGGGTTGCTGCCCCGCCCCAAACTGAGGGCTGGGCTTGTGGTTAAACCTTGTGTTGCTGCCCCGCCCCAAACTGAGGGCTGGGCCCAGAACGGTGCTAGTACTTGGGGACTGCTGCCCTACCCTGAACTGAGGGCCAGGCCTAGAACTGTACTATTACCTGTGAACTGCTGCCCTGCCCTGGACTGAGGGCTGGGCCCAGAACTATACTACTCTTGTGAACTGCGGCCCCGCCCTAGGTTGAGGGCTGGGGCCTGTATGGTGTTGTAGCGGTGAGCCGCTGACCACCCGAACTGAGTACGGGCTGGTGCTCTAACCCCTTTGCTGCTGCCCGCCCTAAGCCAAGGGGCTGGGTGAGGCTGGACTTGTTACAACACCCCTTCATGCTTTCACCTGTAGGTGTTAAAATTTTATACGGTTTTGTTTCTCATGGTTTTATGTAAAAGAAAGTTCTGCTTCTGTAAGTTGCAGTTTCACAATAAAGAGATTGCACTATAGTACTTGTGTGATGTGAATTAATTGTGATTTTTAAATCTTGTGACCGCCTTCTAAAAATGTGTGTAATAAATTTAAATTGGCATTGTATTATTGTTGTATTGCAATTAAAAAATCATTTGTCATTGTTCCTTGAAATCAGTTAAGTTACTGCATCAGAGCCTGGGCCTGGTTCCGGAGAATGTGTGTGAGCCTGTATCAATCTGAGCATTACTTACAGATTTGTAGAAATTAAACCATGGGAAACCTATGCACCTTTGAACACAAACCTTGTAATAAATTCATATTCTTTGGTCTGATGTGAAATTGTTCTCTCTGCAAAAATCATGTGCCTTTTTATACATCCATCTTGGATTGCTTCCAACCCTCTGGGAAGGCATGTTTACTAAAAATGAAAACACAACAGGTATAACAAACAATAAAGTACTCTGTCCCAAACTTCTCTGAAATAGAAATTAAAGGCTGGGTTCTTGGCTCAGTAAGTGGTTGTTATCTAAGCCCTCCATGACAAATTTCATCAAGGTCAGCAAGGCTTTTTTGTCATGTACCTGGCTCCAGTACTTTGCTTATTGGTCACTCTGTAGCTAAGATTATTATGATGCTGTTTATCTTAAGCAAAAAGAAACTTCAGGCTCTTCAACTACAATGAAAACACAGAGCATTATTCAATTTATTTTCAAAGCACTGCTAATAAATCTCTAGAGTGTGAATGTCATAGGTTTAGAGCAACATTTTATCTTTCCATTTTATCTCTGATGCAGCAGAGTGTCTGAAAGTGCTGGGGGACCCTTTCTTTCCTCAGTGCTTTTAGCCCTGATGACACTTAAAGATGAGACAGCTGAGCTTATGCCAAGGCAGCACTGATGTAGGATGTATCCTTGTAAGTGGACTGGGACCACTTAAACTCATTGCATTTGTTCACGTCTCACTCAGATTAAGTCTCTTCTTGCTTTGGCCAGTCTTAACTCAGGTTCACAAAGTGTGAAGAAAGGATAGGGAGCTTCTGTTATTTTGTTATATTGTTGCTTATTTTTTTCAGACTTAGACTGAATTTGTCACACAACATAAATTGTATCAAAAATAAATATATAAAGCTTATCCAGTGGCATGTTATGTGAGATACATTACTGTGCTTGCACGCTCTGCATGACTCTGATCACCTAACGTTTCTGCACAAGCTACATCTCCATACAGTATCCAAATAAAGGTATATGAGAGTGTGAATGGAGCTATCCCGATTCATAGATGGGGGTCTGGCCCTTACTTTAGAAACATTAGCAGAAATACCCAAAGCAGTATCATTGTTAGCCTTTGAATTTTTGTCACAGGTATAAACTTTGTATTGTGAATTTTGAATTACTGTATTGTGTTTCACTAATCTGATCCATTAGCAATTTCCCTGCCCCCCGCGCCCCCCTCCCCTATCAAAAGTGAACATATAAAGAAAGATACAAAATATAAAAGGAAAATGAAAGGGATGGACCACTACTAAAGGTAAATGGAACAGTCTTGGACATTCGTCTCACGCTGTCATGAAAAACCCAATACTGAGAAGAGTAAACAACATGCAGCAAAGCTTCCACTGTAATTTAAAGAGCAACAAGAATGAAAAATAATCTATTGAATTTATACAGTCTGAGGAGCGCAAGACATTTTCAGTGTCTAAGCTGGAAGCAGTACTCGGAGTTAATTTACTTACCAAAGGATACATATGAAGTCAGTAGCAGAGCTGGGGCTAGTACTCAACTGTCCTCTCACCATCAGTCCCCATGCTCTAACCACTGTACAACATTCTGGGGCACAAGCTTAACATCCATATCAAGGTCTTGAAACAATTCTCCAGCATCATTGGCGCAATGTCTGTTGAAACAGGCGGTGGGGGAAGGCCCAGCTGGGGAAAGCACGCTCCAGCCTCCCCCTTCCACCTCAGGCCCCCGCCCATTCCACAATCTCCCTCCCCCTCTATGAAGCCTGGCCCAGCCCTGAGCACCCCAGGCCCCTTAATGTCCCCCCTCCCAGAGGGTGTCACGGCCCAATACTTGAGAGTGTATGCACTTTTTGGAAGGCAATATCTTTCCTTGCCTATATTACTTGCTGCCCGTGCCTGTTGACCACCAGGTATTGTGTTGTGTCTGCATAAAATCCACAGCAATGAGGAAGTGAACATAAAGTATATGAAACAAATATTTCTACTTGCAATGTAAATGGCATCATGGCTATAAGAGGAACATGTTGCCTTCATTCAGTGGATATTTGTAAAGCTATGTTAATGTTAGCTACATAACAGATATCAGCAACTTGAAACAAAAGCATCTTTAAAAAAAATCCCATGGCAGAATTCTTCATGCCTGGCCCTGTTGTGATTTTACACTGAGGGTGCATGTTAATTGATGAAATGTGCTACACCGCACCACTTGAAAAAGTAACAACCTTTAGTTCCCATTTGGAGAAGTGATGGAAGTGCCAGAAGTTAAATTCTTAGGACTAAATGAAATAACAGAAGCTCCCTATCCTTTCTTGAAGACGCTCATTAGTTTTAACTTTCTCACATTCTGTTTGCCATGGATACCATCCAAGAACGATGGATGTATCTTATTAAGCCAGCGACAATTTCAAAACTCCAAGTGTCATTACTCTGTGTGGAAGCACTGTTACATTTTAGTTAGCATTATCACAGAGAGAATGATCACAGGGGAGGGAATGTTCCAAACAGCATGAAAGATGCAAGTCAGGGATTTGAATGGATACATAAATAAGTCATGAATGTTTGAGAAATAGTGTGATGCTTCAGCACGCACAAGAAACCAAGTAAAAAGGACAGAGCTTTGGTGTCTGGGAAGCATTGGAACAAGCGGCATATCTTAAATTCAGGCCCCAAAGTAGAAAACAATGACTCCTCTGATGTCAAAGGCCCGTCCTCCAATCATTAACCTCTAGGTGCCCAAAGTGGCAATATTTACACATGCAAGTAGTTCTACAGACTGCACTGGGAATACTCACATGAGTAAGGATTGCAGGAACAGATGCCTTTTGTCTCGCATAAAAGTACATGATGGCAAGGTGGAAATCATATAGACCAACACGGCCTTTCCTATCCAGATCAAGAAACAATCACGCAAATCCATCTCTCAGCATCTTTGCCTCCAAACCGACTTTCATGGCTTTACTGCTACATTCCCTACTTTTCCAAGGATATATCCATCACCAGATGACATTTCATCTAATCCTGTTCTTGCCAGCTTTGGCCACTGTGAATGGGGCTGTACTACATATGAAACAAGCCATATCTATATTTCAAATGGAACCTATCCCTCCCCTCTGCTTTTTGTGTGCATGCACAAGTACTTTCACTTATGAGCTTTGATGGCTTTGCCCAGTTGTAGAAATACCATGAGAAAAAGCTACCTTTTGAGGGGTAATTGGCTTAGATGAACCCAGGAAGCAGTGGAAGTCTCATAAAAAAACATGTTGAGCAATTTCCAACCTCATTTCCAGACCACAGAGATCTAGAAAAGTTCACATCAATTAAAAGTTGCTTATTGACTTAACAGCACTTCTGTGCCCTCACCACTAGTTCTGAAGTTGTTTCCTATTCAAACTAAAAAAAAAAAGGAGATAGGAATCTCATCTAAAATACCAGTGCTAAACCTCACTATTTTGTGAAGATGGTTTTTGCATTCAAATTCCAGTACCCAATCTCTCCTAAAGGTTTGGATCTGCTTTTGAATCCAACTGAAAGGGGGCCCTATTTTTAAAATCTAGTGTGGCATCAGCTCAAACTACTGGAAACATTTCAGTGGGTCTCACAAGACTTCTGTGATTTTCTGATGAATTGTCAAAAGAGCAACTTATAGGAATTTGGCAGCACCAAACTTAAGCCTGAAACTTACTTGGTTCACACAAAAAACTGAACTCTGAATTCCAGACTAAACCACTATCAAATATCACCTCCTGAGCCCATCTTTAATTTGATTTTGTGCACAGAAATTCTGGCTGAACTACTTACATGCAAGTCCACCCTACAGCTTCATTCCATGTCTTCCTCTCTCTCCAGTTTAGTTATTTTAAAAAAACTCTAACATAGAAATATTAACTTTACGGGATCTCCTTATACGTAGTTCCTTCCACAGTCCATTGCATTTAAGGGTCAGTCCATGTTTCCTCTGTCACTCTTCTTGCACTTAGGTGGCTGTCACAGATTTGGAGACCATTATGCATTCATTTAAAATAATAACAAAGCAAAGGCCCAGACCAAAGAAAGAAAAGAATGTTTTCCAGCAGAAGATGTTCTGCAGTTACACGGCTGAGCTGTGGAGTTCTCATAGGAATAACTTAATGGCATTTCCTTGATGTTAACAAAAACTTATTTTAGTTTATTCGTCTAACAGTATCCACTACAATGGTTAATAAACAGCCTCTATTCTCACTAGTGTACCTCAAAGGTGTTTAAAATTCCTACCATTCACTAGAATGGTGTGTGCAATCTTCAGCCAATTCTCAGCCTTTGCTTTTGTTAGCACTTTCAGACTTGCTTTTCCCTCTGTAATAATCTGTCCAGTTCCCCACCAGATCTGACCTCTTCAACACCCACCTTGAAGCCTTTTCCTTAGTCTTGATGCACTTTTGCATCACCCTGTTTGTCATTCTTCTAGGCATATTTATTGTGAGAGCAGCAGGGCATAGCTACCCTTGGGATAGAGGCAGTCATTTTTCACTGAGCACTTTCTGTTGTCTCTATTTCTTCTTGGGTTCTATGCCGTTTTTCCACCACCGATGGCATTTCTGAGAGAGAACTCACAACTATGGCTGACTGCAAGTCTTAAACCTCCGACTGGCCACAGCTGGGAGGGGATGATGGGTTGGATTACTTGGTAATTGCCCTGTTCTGTTCATTCCCTCTGACACTGGCCACTGTCAGAAGACAGGAGACTGGGTTAGATGGACCTGTCATGTAACACACCAACAGACCTGTCTGCAGGCCTAAAGGCCTTAAAGAGCAGCCTGAAGTGAGCTCAGAGAACAAGAGTGGAAATTTCCATTCTTGTGGCACAACCAAGTTCTCAACCATGTGTTACAGCCTGTTACAGCCCTGAACCCTGTAAACATAAAGGCTGGGTCTACATGTGCCCCTTCCTTTAGAAAGGGGCATGTAAATGAGCAGGTTCAAAATATGCTAATGAGGTGCTGCAATGAATATGCAGTGCCTCATTAGCATAATGGCAGTCATGGCGATTCGAAAGTACGGCTTTTCGAATCGTGTGCCGCCCGTGGAGACGGGACCTTCTGAAAGGACACCCCCCCCAGTTTTCGAAAGCCCTTCTTCCTAACATCAGATAGGAAGAAGGGCTTCCGAAAACTGGTGGTGGTGGTGGTGGGGCTTTTGGAAGGTTCTGTCTCCACGGGTGGCGCGCGATTCAAAAAGCCGCACTTTCAAATCGCCGTGGCCACCATTATGCTAATGAGGCACTGAATAGTCATTGCAGCGCCTCATTAGCATCTTTTGAACCCGCTCATTAACATGCCCCTTTCAAAAGGAAGGGGAACGTGTAGACACATGGTTACATAAGATAGCCTTATCTCGTGACACCTGTGTTTAGACGTGGGAACCTACAGAGACCAGTAACCAAGGCAACCTGGGCTTCGGCCCTGTGAGAACATTAAAAGTGGTGTTCAGCCAGTATGTGCACACCCACTAAACAGCTAAGGCATAAAATCACTGTGAAGGCCTGCCCTTAGCTGAGTGTCACTGGGGACTCTCCACCTCAGGGGTGTCTAGACTGTTTCCTCAACCGAGCAACATCTGCTGCAGCCCTTGTGTGAGGTGCTTCGGAACTGGAATTCCCCGTGGCAGAAACGGATGTAAGCACGCCAAATAGCCTCTTGCCAGGACACATAACATCCTGTTGTACTTTGCTTGTGAATAATTTGCAGTAACTTGGAGTAGATAAGTTTAATAAAGTAGAATTATCCCTAACTGGCTCTGTGTTGAAATGAGTCCCATAAATCCCATCCAGAGGTGGCCTTGTGAGTTATCAGGCCCATTGGTCTGACCCACCACCACTGGTCTGATGCGCCGAGCAGCAGCAGAGTACCAGGGCTGTGGCAGAGGCAGTAGTAGCAAGAAGCCATTTGCAGAGGTGGCAACAGCAGCAGAGGCATTGCACAACACTCCAGCCTCTTTCAAGGAGCAGCAGGTAAACCCAGGTGAACATACCTCTACACTCTGGTTCCCTGCTGACCAAGGACAACCACAAATGAGTGGGGAGGTCAGGGACTGGCGCATTAAAGCATGTGGGAGGGTGGGTTTTTGCTCATGTGATATGGTTTCAGATCCTGGCTGTGGTGCTTCCCCAAATTAATGCTTCCCTTCTCACACAAATGTTGCTTTTGTTCAGGCCTCCCGACAGCGGGTGTGTGTGTAAAGGAGACAACTGCCCCTGGGCCTGGCCAATAAAAGGGACTGGTGCTCCCAGCCACTCCTCCACCCCAGGGTCTTTCAATTGCCATGCCGGGTGGTGCTAAGGGTTGGCTGTGTGTGTGGGCGGGGGCCGGGGAGCAGGGGAACATGGCACAGTCTTGGCAGTGCTGATGGCTGGCTATTTCAGCCCCACCCTTCCCACCCAAGGCCCTGACTCCTTCCTCCTGAGGTCCTGTCCCTTCTGGCAGCATGGAGCTGCCTGCCCCTACCTTGCCACAAGGCCTGTCAATTCTGTTGGCCCCACCTTCTTTTCCTAGGCTTGTGCTCTGTGCTTGGGAGCGGTGAAGTGTTACGTCTTAGGGCTGATCTACACAACTAGAGTAAGTCGACTTCAGCTATGCGATTTCAGTCACATGAATAATGTATGTGGAGCAGATGTAGCTAAGGCTGATGTATTACAATGTCTACACTATGCTGTGGCATCAGGTGACATTCTCCCACCAACTAATGTTAGTCAGGGAGCTCGAATACTGGCATCAATGACAGAGAACTCTGCAATCAATTTAGTGGGTCTGGTGAACTAGACCCGCTAAATTGACACCACTACATCGAGTGCAGCAGCACTGATCTACCCAATCAGTGTAGCTATGGCCTGAGAGACACCCAGTATAATGCTTTGTTTTCCCAAATTACTGGGTGGGGACTTAGGCTGGTTCTGTTTGGAATCATAAAGAGAAATCCCTAGATATTGAATCCAGGCCCTTGTTGCTGCCAACACAACCTGGCAGAAGGGTTACAGAGTCAAAAAATCACACTGACTTCCACAAAAGCTGGGGCAGAATCTAAGCAATATGCCATGGTCGCACAATAAGTCTTTTTTCTGAGTGGGGATTTAATTTTAAGAGTTTCTGGCTCCCCGCCCATTAGAGCAATCTACATTCCTACCATTGTAGGGATTATTTACCTTGCCAGAGATCCTGTTCCCTTTGGAAATCACATTTTCTCTGAGTCTGTAGCTGGCTGAAAGAAATGGATGGCAAAGACACAGCAGAAGAGGACTATAAATTGAACTCTAATGCTGATGTATATGCACATGCACACTTAAGAGTTTAATAAATCTTCAGAGCCTGTGTATAATGTGTAACAGCCGTTCTCAAACTTCATTGCACTGAGACTTGTTTTTCACAATAAAAAATTACTACACAACCCCAAAAGGGAGGGCCAAAGTCTGAACCTGCTCAAGCCCCACCACCCCCAGATAGGGTGGTCTGAAACCCAAGCCCAAGGGCTTCAACATCAGGCTTGGGGCTTCTAACCTGAGCCCTGCCAACCAGGGCTGAAGCCCTCTGGCTCTGGCTCCAGCCCCAGGTGATGGGGCTTGGCTTGGGCTTCAGCCCCATGGCCCAGCAAGTCTAACAAGAGCTGTGGCAACCCCATTAAAACAGGGTCATGAGCCACAGTCTGAGAATCACTGTTCTAGAGATTTAATGAACTATTACTTTTCTTAGTGCAGTAACTGTGAGACTTAATGGAATGTGTGAACTCCCCCTGGATTAATTACACTTTGGTTTGATTTAATCAATAAAAGGGAATTTTTGGTTACGTTCTTATTTTGTAATTATGTGCTTGAGCTCAAAAAGGCTACTCCGGTTGGGCCCCCCTCTTGGAAACCAGGATTCAATTCCACTCTGTCAATCATGACTGTGTTCTCCACCATCTGATGCTTAATAAAAGCCATATAGGATAAATTATATATTAGAAGGCAGACTGACTGGAATTGGAAAGAGGAATTGGTGCATGTTATGACATAACCCACACTAGACGATTGTGGATATCTGTCTCCCCCTAGTGGCTGGTATACAGAAGTTGTTAATGGCTGTACTATTGTGAATTGTGGAAAGTAGTTCTTAAAATCAAGCAGTAAGTTATGCTTTTAGTGAGAGAGCTGCTGGATTCAATTCCCACTCTTCCCAAATACCGTCATTTACATGAAAAAAGTAAGTTTGTTAGGCAGGCATCTATCTGATGACAAAATATTTATTTAGTGGCAGACAAAAATGCTTGGCATTAAGCCTCATCCAGCCAAAACATTCATTTTGTATGACGAGTGTACATTTATATGATAGATCTTATATATGCAACGATGCCTGTCAGGTCGTGGCTCATACACTTGCATTGAAAGTTGATTTCCACTTTCATTTTTATCAAAGTTTTTTCTCTGCTTTAATAGAAACAGACTTTGGAAAGTCTGAACTAGAAATCAATAAATTAGAAAATTCAGTTACCTCTAATACTGTCTCTAAGCTCAGCCACTGTTCAAAAACCAGCACATTAAAACTGAGGTTCCTGATTTGTCAGTTTTAAATCATACCTACCGTGTTGTTTTAATGCTCTCTGTGTGTGTACATGTGCATGTGTGAGAGTGAGTGAGTGAATGAGTGAATTTGAAATGGTCCATAAGTATGGAAAGAGCTTAAAGAAAAAGCGCTCAAACACCATTTTAAACCATGGAAAATGAGGCATATGAGCAAATATCTGCGACCATCCTTTGAGGGATGCGAACAGAACAAATCCTGGAGTATTTTAGAATTATCACAGGGCCAAATCCTGTTTCCTTTACTCATATGGTTTGCTGCTGCTTCTGTAAATAAAGGAGAGCAACATTTAGGTCCTGATTTATGGAAAATAATATAAACAAGTAAGAGAAATCAAAAATGTATTTTTTCCAAGTAAGAGAAACCAAAAATGTATTGATTTGACTTATATATGGAATATCCTTAGGCAGACCCACCAACAAGGAGTGCAATGAGGGCAGCTGCCCCCCAGGCCGTAGTTTCAAAGGGGCCCAGAGCTCCAGCCACCACTGCTACTACTTTGAGTGTGGAGCGGGGTCAGCACCCTAATCCAGCAGGTGCTAAGGGCAGAATGCCCTAGGCCCTGCCCCTTCTGCCCTTCACCCTGACCCCCCCACCTTGCCCCGGGGTCCACAGCAGCTGTCAGCACTACTGCCCTTAAGGCCAGGACTCAGACTGAGGCCATGTCTAAACTAGCATTAAAGTCAACTGTAAATACACAGTTTGTGCAACTAGAACTGACTTCTCTACAATCAACTGACCTGGCCATCCTCACAGAGTTTCTCCCACCAACCTCCCCTACTCCTTGCGATACTGAGGAGTCCAGGTGTTGACTGCTGACTCCAAATAGTTCAATTCACGTGCCCCTGCTAGGCGCACAAAACCGAGTCGATCTTCCATGTAGTGAAGACATGCCTTGAGCTTCATGCCTTGATGATGAGGATACATGTAGCTATGTGTGATGAGATTCTCTGGTAAGGCCCAGCACCCTCTCTTTTCTACAGATGTTACTCTCACAAGGAGTTGTGACTTGAAGTGCCTCTACGCTTGCTGCTGGGAGCTTGCCTTCCAGCTGAGGTAGGCACACACAACACATATGCTAACTCAGTTGAAGCTAGTGCACTAAGAAAGCTGTGCAGGTGGGAGTAGCCTGGGTGGCAGCTTTGGGTTAACTACAAGAGGATGTACCTGGGGGTCCCAGCACTTTTGTACTCACATAGCTAGCCTGAACTGCTGCCCGTGCTACATGGCTATTTTTGAGCACTAGCTTGAGCAGAGCTAGGTCATGTGTCTTCCAGCTCCTTTCAGAGGCCCAGGCCACCCCTATCTTTTGAGACATGCTAGCCATAATAAAAATGAAAAATGACGACACATGAAAACAAAAAAAGGCACCAAAAAAGAGTGAGACATAATTTGAATATTTGCCTTTTTCTGTGTAAATGCACTAATGATTGAGGGATGCCCATAAAACAGTTGTGAAATTTCTCAAAGGTGAAAAGTTATCAAGTGTCTAAATGTGAGGCCCCCTTTGATCATGAGGCCCTGGCTTGCCCACCTCTGACTGGCTCTGGTTGCTTTGGGGCTGGACACGAGTAGTTTGTTACAGCCTTTCACAAGTTACGCATGCTGTTCTTACCCTCTTGCAGCTGAACAGCTCCTCTGGCTGCTCATGAGAGATTAAAGCCCTGGCTCCATCCAGCTCCTTTCCTCTCACACACCTGGTGTAGGAGCGTTGGGTCCTCAATGTGTTCTTCTCCCCAAGCCTGAGCAAATGTGTGGAAACTGTGCAGAGGAAAGGGATGAGGTGGAAAGAGGGCAAGTGTGTTTATTGCTTCCTCTGGGCAGACAAGTGAGGGCAGGAACAATTTAGCCCTCATAGCATTTTCACAGATTTTACGCCAGAAAAGACCCTCATAATGATCTAGTTGACCTCACTGATCATAAAGGAGGGATTTGATAGTGATGAGACCATGTGATGAGTTTCCATAGCAGGGGTGGGCAATAAAATGTCAGCAGTTTGCCAGGATTATCTCCTGGTAGGCCGTAGCCATGTTTACCTGCACCTTCGCAGCTGTGGCTCCAGATCACTGTTCCCAGCCACTGGGAGATGCAGGAAGTGGGGCAGACCACAACATCACTTCCTGAAGTCCCATTGGCTGGGAAAAGTGATCCACGGCCAATGGGAGCTACAATTGCCTATACCTGCAGAGGCATGGGTAATTACAGAAGCACCGGCCCACCAGGGGCTAACCGCAGGCTGGTATTTGCAGAGCCCTGTTCTACAGAAATTAACCAGGGCCCTTTCTTTCCTACACAATTTTAAGGCCATCCTAGAGAATTTGACAAAGAATTAGATCCCGGGTAAGAATTCTCCCTCCAGTAAAACTCTATATTTAATTACATAGACCTTTTGAACCAGGGCTGTATGCTAAATCCCCTGTGCCTGTCACTGTAGTAGCGGGTCTTTTTCTGATCCACTCTACTGTGTTAATCAGACTTAATAAATTCAGCAACATCAAGGAAAATTAAAACTCTCGAAGAACTTTATTACTGATTTTGTATGTGCAGCTATAACTAAATTGTTTGCAGCATTTATTGTCCCGAGACGGACAAGTGTTATTGTAGGACACAGAAGGAGGAAATAAAGAATATAATATACCAGTGACACAGTGTCTGAAATCTAAGCCTTAAAATGAAAGATGAGTAATAAAATACTCCAGAGAAATGAAACTCCACAGCAGTGAATATCAAATTATTTACAACATAACATAAATGTCAATGAAAGCATTTTCCCCCAGTCAGACTTTTAATAAATCCAGTGTATAATCATTGCTTTAAAGAATTAATTAAGGCAGCAAAAGCCACATTTCACTGACTGACTCTGAAATGAAAGGAGGAGCTTCGTCTCCTCTGTAGGGGGAGTGCTGCTTTCTGAAATGTTACACTGGTACACAGAGTAAGAAATCTGAGAGACATCTGTGAAGAAGGAACATACAGGCAGCATCAGTCTGTGCCCAGAGTGGCTAAAACTGGAGGGTTTAACATACTGCTGAGATGCAATTATACAATGATAGAAAATGTCCTATAATAAATTGTGCTCCCGCTACAAATGTGCCTCCTGACTCCCTCAGTTCCTTCCTCCCCAACCCCGTCTACTTCTACTCCTTTTCTGTATCTGGGGGGTCCTCATTTCTTTGGCCTCTGGTGCTGCGTGGGGCCCAGCACAACACACCCCACCCAAAGCATGGGGTCCAAGGCAAAACCCTGCCTGCTCCTGGCCCTGCCCTACCTCTGCTATAACCCTGCCCACCCTCACACCACTCCATCCCCAAGCCCCACCCCGCTCCACACCCACTGTCTCTTCTCACCCCTGATTCATCCCCTCCTGCTCCCATTGCACCCCTTCCCCAAAGCACCCTCCCCTGAGAGATGTGACCCAGGAGATTACTGGGAGGTCTGTCACAGGGTGGCAGCAGGGCTTGGGCCCCACTGCACTCACCACAGATGTGGGAAGAGGAGCGATCCAGCAGCCTGCCACATCCCACTGCCCATCTCCCAGCCAGGTTGCTCCACATCACCTTGATGGTGCGAAGCAGACAGCTGCCACCCCAGCCCTGACTCCAGCCCCAGCCAGCTCCACTCTACGTGCAGAGCAGACTTAGGCCAGGACGTTCCACTTCCAACTGCTGCAGCAGTGGTGAGGCAGACACATCCAGCTGGGAAATGGGGTTATAGTATAGCAGGCTGGGTGGTTTCTCTTTCCACAGCACCCAATGTCACGGTGAGTGTGGGAGGGCCGAAGCTCTGCTGCCACCTTGCCCAGGTCCTGCAGGTAACCCAGCTGGCAGCCCTGGGCCCCACAAGCCCATATCAATATGGGCAACAATCCTGTCCATAGGACAGTTGGTGTGGCCACCATAGAGGTTCCCAAAGCAC
Source organism: Carettochelys insculpta (assembly GCF_033958435.1). NCBI lineage: Eukaryota > Metazoa > Chordata > Testudines > Carettochelyidae > Carettochelys > Carettochelys insculpta. Next base: position 16,225,823 of record NC_134145.1, on the reverse strand, counting down.
AGAGCCAGGGGCTGTTGTCCCACTCTATCTGATGGATGGGATATCTCTGGCAAGGAGGCCAGCCCACTTCTTTCAGGAGGGAAGTGAAAGAAGCAGAGATTCCAGTCAAGGCTGCTGCAGGAAACAGGTAGAGCTGTCCCTGGAGTTCCTTGGAAGAGTTCACACCATTATCACAGGAGGTGAGGTACTTCTAGGAGAGAGGGGTCAGCATCATACCTACTTGTGATGGGCGGTGGGAGGCGGGTGCTGTACTCATGGCTGGAGGCTGCTCTGAACTCCAGGAGGTGGGCAAGAACTTCAGGAGACAGAGTATTCTGCTGCCAGCAACTCAGCAGGCTGGTTCTGCCCCCAAGTTGCGAGCAAGTGAAAGCATGTGTTGCTAGTGATCTGGGCACCTGAGCACAAAGAAGGCTTTCATATACCCACAGGACTTCAGGAGCTGGCGCTTTAAGAGAAAACACCAAAGGGCAGCAGAGTTGATGACACTGGACAATGACAAAAAAATAGATGACCTATAGGAAGAGAACACTTGCTCTAGAAAGACAGCAGTATTAAGAAATGGATCAGACGAAGAATGGAGATGTGTGCTGACCCTGGTATTCTGAAGGGGTCAGTATACGTTTATTTACAGCAGCTCAGAAAGGAAAGGGCTGCTGTTTTCCATTATTTATATTACGCTACCACCCACAGTCTGTTAGGTGCTTTACAGATACATCTAAAGACACAGCCCCTGCACCCAAGAGCTCTGTGTTCTGAGCAGTTTTATCTTACACTCAGCTATAATATCAAATTTCAACACAGGCTGGAAGATAGACGAAATCCCATTATTTGAGAAAGTGACTATACAAGAAGCACAGCTTCAAAGGGAAAAGCATTTACAAGTGTGGCAGACCACAGCCGACAGGCTGCAAGAACCTGGTTGAAGGGAGGTATCGTGGGGACTGGATTAATGCCTTCTTGTTTCCCAACTAGGTTTTCAGAGCACAGCCCAGAAGCCAGTTGAGGCAGCTGTGGCTCGTTAAGAACCAGACTGCAGGGAAGGGCCAAGTAAACACCTGTTGTCAGGGAAAGGTCTGTTGGTTCATTATAAAAAGACTTCCTCCCAGGCAGAAGGGGGAAGGAGTTGAGGGGTGCATGGGGAGGAAAGGCAGGATGTTTGAGAGCCTGAGGACCAGACCACCAGCCAGGTAGAGGGGATAGTTCCAGAGGGAAGCAGTGATTGAAGAGGCCCAGGGAAAAGTTGCTGCATGGGGCAGGGGCAAAATCCCCTCCAGCTGCCTCTCTCCTAGGGTCCCTGGGCTGGAGCCCAGAGGAGCCAGCAGGCCTGGGCTCCCACCAGCCTTCCCCTGGAGGGCTGTGCTGCCGGATGGACAAGAGCAGCCCAAGGACTGCTGAAGGGGGTTTGCTTGCCCCTCACACAGAACATGCCTGTGATGCGAATGGTTCGGTGAGCAGGGGCCCTTGCCTGTGGAAAGGCCCAAGGCAGCAAAGGGGCCACTGTGAGCCTCTGAGGCACACATGAGACTGCCAAGAAGCGCAGAAACCCCTAGGGGACTGATAGGGACTGTGTCACACAAGATTAAACTTGGGAGGGGTTTTTTATGTCCTATCTCAGAGTGTCAGAATCTTTTGGGGGTTTTCCACAGGGATGTTCATAGGATATAAAACACTAAGGTCACAACCAGTCCCACTGAATAGCCATCGCTGTGGTACTGACTGCAGGCACTGCATAGCTGAAACTATACAGCATAAACCTGTAAGGCAGTCTGCAGGACAGAAGGTGATTTCAGCTCTCATGCCACATTAAATACAAGCACACAATTACAAAAGAAGCCCTGAAATGTTCTATTGTTACATAGGGATTTTGAAAATTGTTCACTAGCTCTGACGTGCACTTATCCACACAAACTCCTGCTTTCTCATATCTGAAAAGCTGATCTGCTAAGTAGCTTTCTCTTCACTTTTCTGCTGGGGAAGAAAAAAAAAACCCACACACCCCAACAACCACCCAGCAGCGATTTAATGCATGAAGTTATTTTAAACCCATCATACCATAGTGTGAGGTCATCAGTTCTAGATCTTCTTGTGGGATAATCTTGTTACACAATAATCTGATTTTAGAACAGTGCATACCGGAGGACAATCTTTTCAGCCCCTTTCTGCCCAAAGCCCACAGGTCTGTAAATTGCTTCAGGGTAAGCATCAGAAAATCTTCCAAGGTGTTGAGATCTGTACCCACAAGATATCACGTGATGTGCAGTACTTATATTATGGATGATATAAATGGATGGGCACGCCCTGCGTTACAAACATCCAACTTACAAATAACTGCACGTACAAGAAAAAAAACTCACCTGCAGCCTCAGAGGAGCAGGCAAGAGGCACAGGCAGCATGAGTACTGGCTGGAGGACTCCACGGGAGCAGGGGGATGGTTGCATAGCCAGCAGCTAGAGAAAAGTGGTGCTTTGAAGGGGAAACCACTGCCTATGGCTCCTCTGGAGTCCTCTTGCCTGCACTAGCACTGCATGCTGCTTCCTAGTGAGTGGGGTCTCACTGCAGCCAGTGAGGTGGGGTGGGGAGGTGGAAGAGCGATGGGGCTGGCTGCAGGAACCAGCACAGAGCCTGTGGGGGATTGTGTGTTATGGCAAAGGGATTCCCAGAAGTCACCTTCAGAAGCTCCACCTACCTCCTCTAATCAAACCCACCTTTCCTCAAACACCAGCACTCAAAAAGCCATGCCTGCTACTTCTCATTGCAAATATACACTATTTCAGCAACATTATAGGTTAAATAGACTTTTGGGGGCTAGACTAGGAATCGAACTGCCATTTATAAAACTATTTTTCATAAATGTGTGCTGAGTTCCAAACAACCAACTTACAAACTTTTAGAACAACTTGTTCATATGCTGGAGACTTCTTGGAAAGGGAGACATAAGAAATTTTCAGTTATACTCAACATAGAAACAACAAACACCAGATACAAGGCTGAAGGCCCTACTGATGCAGATTTGTATCAATATTTACAAGGCAGGTCACTGTATATGCTGTTGATTCATGGCTTTGCTTTCGTAACATCCTATGCAGTATTAGTGTGGACATGGAACAGAGAGGGGCTTCCCCAAGGTCAGAAAAACATCTTAATAAAGCTAGGACCTGAACTCAGATTACCTGAGCCCCAAACTATTTCCTTAGTCAAGATACTGATCTCCTGTCCCTCCAATTTCCCCATCTTTTGATTACAGTTGAAGGAAGATGTGTTTTAAGGAGAGATCTGCCTGTAACATCCTTTGCCATTGAAACAGAATTAGTAAAATAAAATATTTTCAAAAGCGATTCTCAAATTAGAGAGGTCTTCCAGAAGTACTAAAGATGCCTTCACTGAATTTTCTTTGGAAAGGCAATTAGCTCAGAGATCTCAAAATTAAGACCTATATTTCCCACCCTGTAAATTTCTACTGTAGTTGGCCCTGACAGCGCCAGCAGTATAGGCAAGGCTATTTTTACCAACATTTATTTTAATGAAACTGGTCAGTTCAAATGCATTGTGTAATTACAACCCTGACACACAAATTATTCAAACAGGTTGCAATAGGAGCAGGCACAGATGGAAGACCTTTCATGTAGCATGTATACATATTTCCTCCAAAACACTCATTTAGCTGGCAGCATGCAAAAAGATTAGCATTGTAAGGTATGTCTGCATTACGTGGAAGATCGGCCCTGTCATGGTTGATCTTCTGTGGTTCAGTTTTACGTGCCTGGTAGGGACGCACGAAAGCAAACTCTCTCAGGTCGGCAGTCGACCCCTGTACCCCTCAATACTGTGAGGAGTAAAGGAAGTTGACAGAAGAGTTACTCCGGTTGACCTCCCTCTGTGAGGATAGCCTGGTAAAAATCAATTGTAGGTAAGTCGATCCTAGCTATGCAGTCGCTGTAACTAGATTTACATATCTGCCATTGACTTTAATGCTGAGTGTAGACCTGCCCTGAGGGTTAAAGCTGGCTACTCATCTTTTCAAGTCAAAACATACCCACACAAGATCTCACAGGTCACAAGTTTTTTCCCAGAAGTACATTGGATTGGTTTGTGTCTTTTCAGATGCAACCCCTGCTCCTTTAAATGTGGACAATTCTATTTTTCCATCAATAAGAGAATACTTGAAATTTACAATTTGGAGTCAATTTTTATTATTATTAATTGCATTGCAGGTCTTCTAGAAGCCTCTGCCCTGAATAGGATCTGAATATGCTGTACAAACACAGAGCAAAAAATGATCCCTCTTCCAAAAAGATGCTCTAGAGGAGAGAATGGGCATGCGCAGCAGTACTGAGGCATAGCAATATTCAAGGAGCAATTTATTTTTCACAGACATAAAAATGTGAAGTTTATTATAGTGCCTATCACCACGTGATGGTAAAATACTAATAATTCACATCTTATCCTTCCCTTTGGTCTTCCAAAATTTGCTGCCTGCTTATTTATTAAGGATTTCCCCAAAGTGGAAAACACCTGTTTACCATGAATATATTTTTAATAACTGTGAGCAAATATTTCAAATGCAGATTTTTGCAACCTGTCATAACAGAAACCTTGAAGTCATCTGCACATTCAGTTACAAGGTCAGTACTACCATATTAATGACCAGATTTGTGAACCTATCTGATATTTGCTGTGGGATCTGGAAGTATAATATCCACTTCGGATTATATTATTGTTACACAGTAGAATCACAGAGGTACAAACACCCAAGTTATTAACTGACCAGTCAACCACATACTTCATTTGGAACTGGAAGCACACAATCAGGCAGCAGGAGAGAGCAAAAAAACAAAAAAAAAAAAACCAAACAAAACAAAAGAAAACAAAACCAAAAACAGATGCTGGCTCATATTACCTGTAGAAACCCATTCACACAGTTACCACTTGGGACAAACGAAGGGCCAGACACATGCCAAGCAATTACATGGCTACATAGACTCAAGCACAGGTTAGCCTACAACAGGTTGTCTCTGACTCTTGCTATATTGGCACCAGTTACACTTATGTTGGATGGCAAGAAAGAAAGCGACTTCATGTGGCTCGCTCCAACAGAGGTGCAGTCATGCATCCTTTTGGAAGAATAAAATCTCATCACAGACAATGACAATCCTTTTCAACATCAGGTAAATAAGTGCTTTATAAAAGTCATAAAAACACATTGGCCTCTCTCTGATGGGAGACAGCTAGACAGGACAACAGGTTGCACCTCCTAAAACTGGTGTAAGGAATGTGCCAGCAGGAGCTCAATACTGCTGAAGGAGTTGGGGAATGTAACCTGCAGAGATCATTTGCAGGAAAATACAAAGGTGTGCATGTGTAATACCTTGTAAACAAAGCCTCATGGGAGCAGGCAAAGCAATGACGTTTTGTCTATTGTAAACAACTTCTTGTTGTAAAGTCACAATTCACGCTATCACCCAGTGTAAGAATTGTCCAGTCTCAACAATGTTTGAAGTTGTGGGGGTACAGGGTAGTCATCACTAGTGTGTAAGATATGGATTGCAGAGGGGTCCCCCCCCAAAGCACTGTGTGGGTGGAAAAAGGGGGAAGCATAGTGGGTGAACCAGCTGGATGGAAGCCTTTTAGCTATACAGCTGTAAGACTGTAACAGAGAGATAGCTGTGCTAGTCTATATATGATCAACGCAAAAAAGCAGTCCAGTAGCACTTTAAAGACTAACAAAATAATTTATTAGGTGATGAGCTTTCATGGGACAGACACACTTCTTCAGATTATTTTGTTAGTCTTTAAAGTGCTACTGGACTGTTTTTTTGTTGAGAGCTTGAAGACTGGTTTGACTTGTTTTCCCCCTCACTGATCACAGGTAGACTTAAAGATGGGTCTATAGTTGTTCTGTGAGAATCCACCTTGGTGGACACTGAGATGCTGTGGTTAGGCCCAGAGCTGAATGCCCCTAAGAGCTGGAATCACAGGGTTTTGCCTACAACTAAACCCACAAGACTGCAGCATATGGACGGTGTGACCAGTAGAAGGAACAGCAGACGGACGGCGTGACCAGTGGACGGCTGGTAGGAGGAGCAGCAGACAGACGGAAGGAGGCATGACTGGCGGGCAGGGCAGCTGGCAGGGAGCAAGTGGAACGCTGGACCAGTGTAGTGGGGGCATTGCCTCAGGTTCAATGAGGTGATGTATCAGGGCCTGCATGGACTGGACCAAGTTGTAAGTGGGGTGTTTGAAGGCAGGGTGCAAACGAAGTCTGGGTGTGTGGATTAGCTGCCTAAAGTATTGGACTGATGAGCCTCAGAGGCAAAGGACACTGCTCAATCCATTTCAGCTGGGACTGTTATTTGAGGATTGATTATGAACTCTGGGTGTGGTATTTCCCAAGCTTACGCCATATTATTTTTTCCCACCTTTTCCATTAAAAAGTTTCTTTTCTACACTCAGACTCTGTGCTTGCGAGTGGAGAAGCATTGCCTCTCTGGGGTGCCCAGGAGTGTGTGAATTTCCCAGGCTACTGGGTTGGGGCTCGAGCCGGTCCTCTGTGAAATGGATGAAAAGGAACCCCTAGATGATGAACCCAGCCCTGGTTGCTGCCGATTCCTTCTGGCAGAGGGGTTACACTGGCACTCTCTGGTCCAGTAACTTCCTTCATCTGGCAGGACCAGGCATGTTCCTGACCAGAAAGCTGGGCAGGAGTGCAAGCCTGAACCCATGTCCCCCAGCAACCCTGTGGGGGAAGGTGGTGGTGGTGGGGAAAGCTCTGCAGGGCCAGGGGCAGCTGTGCAAGGCTGGAGTTGCCTTCTCAGCAGACTCGCAGGGGCAATATGGGTGGGAGCCCCAGCAGCAGATGCGAGAGCAGTCTGGTAGGGCGGTGGCTTGGGGGCCAGTGGCAGGGAACATATGGCAAATTCTCTTGCCTGGTCTTGCAAATTCTCTTGTTCAGGACTGGTCAGGTCCCAACCCTGCTGGACCTGGGAGATGCAACCTTTACTAACTCTGAAAGGTTCCTAGCTCCTAGAAAAGACTACAGAGGACTAGATGAATAAGGTTTTAATGTAACTTTTGAAAGGGCACGTTAATGAGCGGGTTCGAAAAATGATAATGAGGTGCTGCAATGATCTATCCTATCTGGTGATCAGAAGAAGAGCTTTCGAAAACTGGTGGTGTCCTTTTGGAAGGTCCCGTCTCCACGGGTGGCGTGCGATTGGAAAAGCCACACTTTTGAATCGCTGCAGCTGCCATTATGTTAATGAGGCGCTGCATATTCATTGCAGTGCCTCATTAGCATCTTTCAAACTTGCTCATTAACATGCCCCTTTCAAAAGGAAGCGGCACATGTAGACACAGGGTTTGATTTTGACTATGATCTTTGTTAACAGTTAGAAGGGAAAATACAGCTGGTTACTCTGGACTGATGAGCACTGTATTTTGAGTCACTAAAAGATAAAGACCCCTTTAGGGTTTCTGATTTTATTTCCTTACAATATATGTCTGTCCAGCTGCACAGTGACTTTGGGCCATCCATAATATTAAGAGATTCAAGGCATTTAGGAAGCATTTACAAACTGCGTTCGTGTATTGTTGGCCAAGAAGACAGTACAGAGTCCTCACTCAAAACTGAAATATGGCTGCACGTTAAAAATGCTGTATGCAGACTTCCATCTTAAAATCTTAGGGATGATACAGAAGTCCTGAAAATAAAGAATCTTATTAGACATGAGACTGCAGACAGAACAACGTGGAGAAGATTAAACTAATTTTTAGTAAAATTACCCTAACCACATTGTCACTTAGTTTGGCTAAGTTCCGTGAGCAGCTTTCTATAATTTGCTTATCCCCAGAGGTGACACTATCACAAGAGGGAGCTTCATGTCACAGTACCACCACTTTTCTGGTCTCCAACACCCAAGTTATTTACAGGGACATCGTACATGAAGGTTCCCAAGTATGTACTTCAATAGTAAGCTAATGGAACAGCTGGCTTTTATTTTACATGCATATTTGAGAGCTACTTAGAAAAAGGCATATGAAGAATTTTCTCTACTTTCTTCCTGATCTAAATAAGGGGAAAAAATCACAAAGGTATTTTTGTTACAGCAAAGCGTTAAAAATGATGTTATGCAAAATACATACACAGTAATACCTATTTATTTCAAAATAATCAGTTTTTCCACTTCAACTTGCCCTGGAAGAAAAATAATTTCTTCATGGAACATGATTTCCGTTTAAATTGAGAGCAGAGACTTATTTCTCCATGATGCTGAGCATAGCCAGTGTGGGTTCACAGGACAGATCCAAAAAAAGATTTTAGACACTGTGACACCCCTGCCTCCAACACCCTGCCCCACAGGCACAAGAAATGACAAAGAAATGACAGCACTAATAAAAAAAGAGTTGCTGTTAGTAATAGGGAAGCTATGTGAAGTGCACATTCAATGAAGCTTATTTAAATATGCTTTAGTTTAATTAGATTTAGTTTGGCCATCTAAATAAGAATCATAATTGTGCTGGGGCTTTTACTTCTGTTCCCTGCTGTGTGTCCACCTGTTTGTGTCAGCCTCAGTACCGTGAGAATTGTAAAAATTTGGGGTTAACTTGGCTGGCTGCAGTAAGTCATAGGGACATATTTTTGCAATGCTAGGAAAACCTCTTCAACAAATCATTGGTGGAGGGAATTTTTTTTTTTTTTTTTAAAGGAAAGAGTTCAGCTTTTCAGTCCAAGATCCACCAGGCTGAGATCAGACAGACAGACCAACACCACAGGCATATAGTACATTTCTGCCATTGCAAGGAACAGTTTTAAGATACAAGTGCTGTAGTAGGGCTAATAAGTCGAGCTGCATTTTCCAGATACTGGGGAATTCCTCAATGTGCATCTTTGAAAGCAAAACAAAATACCTCCCCTCCAAGCGCACCCATGCACACCCACATATACAGCTCTATCAGGAGAAATTATGGGGAAAATTCTGTTTATATTTTTGGTATGAAAATGTGCAGGAAAGCTATTCTGTTGGAACAATTTACTTCTCAGAGAAGTATCTGATTGGAGACTGTTCATTGTCAGATACAGACCTGAACACCAAGTAAGCAGCACTCTCCGAGAGCCAATCTACCTTTGATGGTGAGATTTGGGCAGTGACAAGCTCTTGGAGAGTCGTATGCCAGGAATGGAGCCAATAAGAATATTTTTATATAAACAAACCAAGGATCTGCTAAAGTGTTCACTGGCAAAGGAAAATAAAGACACAATTCAGAATCAAAGGTGAGTCAAAGAAAAAAAATATGTCCAACAAAACAAGGAGGCCCAGACAATTAATCAGATGCCAAAACATGTGACGGACCCAGAGGCAACTCCAAAACAACCAACCCAACTGCCTACAGAGTCTGCCAAGGAGCCAGATGCTACTGCTTAAAAATATCTTCCTCTGCTTGGCATCTGCATTATGTGACTGCCATCAAAACAGAAGGGAAAAGAAAGGGGGGTATGAAGCAGGGGTAAGGCAGGTAACGGGGTTTTTAATAATATTTTTAATTCTAAACTGCTTCTGATTGTACTTTCACAATATTTTATTCTGTCACAGGAAAGCCAAACCAAACTTTAAACATACAGACAAGCAAGGGAAAATATACAGAGGGTAAGACAAAGAAGAAAGTTATTTAATAGTAAAATCCAAAAGCTTCGAAATTACATTGTGTAGCAGGTTCTTTTTAACGTGACAACAGGCCCAGATACTTGAACTAGTGGAATATCCCAACAAAATCATTTGCTCAGATTTAAAAATGTACTCTCTTCCAAGTGCTCAGATTCCTTTTCTGATGGTTTTTTCCCAGTGCTCTGATTACGGAGTGTGAGTTCCACCAATGCACAGCAAACTTGGAGGTAGGATGTTGGGTGGTGTGTATGTGTAAAAATCCTGTTGAGCTCCAGCACACAGGCAATTACATGAGTCAAACATGGATCTGACCACAACCTTCAAGAGTAGATCTGTGCTAGGAAAGATTAAGGTTTAAAATTATTCACCCTTTTGGCTCCAGGAGTGATTCCTTTGGCAAAGGCTATGTGGCCCATAAAAAGACTGAATGCTTCAGGGAAAAGTAGCAAGAGATGGTTTTAAAGACCTAGGGACTTCTTCATGGTCTTCTCTAAGTTATGGTCCCAATCCTGCAAAGCCTTATTTAACGGGAAAAACCAATGCCTCAAAAGTACACACTAAGAGACGCCTGTTTGGCTTTAATGGGATTATTCACATGTGTAGATTAATGTTACTGTACCTACTGTGTTGTCTGGATCAGAACCTCTATGAGGTATGGTCATCCAGTGATGGAATAGAAAAAAATTCCATGTGACATCACTATTCAACTAATCAGCATGGATTTGGTTTTGACCACTCATATTAAAGAGTTTCATTTCAATTCACTGAGTTAAACAAGGCACCCCACCCCTAAAGAAAATCCTCTCACCCTCCCACATTTTAGCAATTTCAAACAAACAAGTTCAAGAAAATGCTCAGAGGCAGAAAAAGAGGCTAAATGCAAACAGCAAATTAGCTTCTGCAAATTACTTTTGACACTTCTAACCTACTCAATATTTAACTACACTCTTCACTGTTTATTGTGGAAGGAGGGATAATTGCATTGTGTAGAAGTACTATTACTGTTACTCCAACAGCTTTTATTATTTCATGTGCATTGCGGTTGCTCTGTAGTGACTCAAGCTCTCTAACAATATTAATTTACTGAATACTCCTCTGGACAGTTTGCTGTTTATTTTTAAACACTGGAGATCTAAGTTTATTCCTTGATAAGAAGTAAAACAAAGAAACGGTGCTATACCTGTGATAGGCAGGACTATAATATAAATATTATTGTATTTGTTTATTAATATTCCTTATCCTTTAAATTGAGTTTTCCATATAAGAATGTGTCTTTCTAAATAATGGGTTTGGAAAAGTTGTTTTTTCCTGAAATGATTAGAGAAGGGGACTGGGAATCGGTTGTCCTGCATTCTTTTAATAGCTCTGCCACTAAACTTACTGCATGACTTTGATTTCTGCAGCTGTCAAATCTGTGGAATACTTATCTCACAGCAATGTTGCAAGTAGAACTGAGTCTGGAAACCAGAGTTTCTATTAGGATCAGAAGCAGAATCAGAGCAAGCAGCTTGTTTGTAAGAAATGCCTGACTGATAAAATTAAAACTTAAGTTCCTGGTGACAGGGCTCAGTAGTCATAATCAAGTGAAGCCCCTGTCTAAACTTCAGTAAATCTTTGTGTAGCAGCACACTCTTACAAGGTTTTAAAATTAACTATTTATAACTAAAGGAAAAACAATATTGAACTGGAAGTGTTTTATAACGAGAAAAGTAATGCCTTATTTTTCACACAAGCTAGATACGTGTTCTCTTTTTCAAGTGCCAGGCCATACAACATTGGGTTAATAGTTGGGAGGGTTTTAAATGCTAACTACACTTGTCTCTGATTCACTATATAAACCTCAGCACATGGATTCTAGTCTTAATTTTGATAACTTAGTGCTTTCAAGAGAAAATGATACCAAAAGCAGAGTATGGTTGGGTACAATTAGAACTGATCCAAAGCTCAGTCAAGTCAAGAGAGACTCCCATTCATTTGGAACTGCTCCCAAGTGAAAAGTTTGGATTGTTTTCACACCTCTAAGGAAGTGGCGAGACCTAACCCAGTAATGTTTGTAAAGTATACTACATGAGGGCAAAGTTCTATGAAGGCAGGTCAGTGGCTGGCATGGGAAGTCTGGGCTCACAGCCCCATGCTCATTCCCCCAAGCTATTTTGTGTACGCTGAATTGCCACCACCTCCCTTAGACTGAATTTTCACACTCTTCATTGAAAATCTGCAATACATTCCCTGGTCTAAAATTTTCTGAATCCATCCTGTTTGCTACACAATTTAATTAACCACAAGGGCGCCTGGCACTTTCTCATACTCACAAACTTGTTTAAATGCAATTGAAAATAACTTGCGGTGACTAACACTTCACCTGACTCTGGTACTGTGATTGTAAGAACTTTTCATATGTACATAAACTGACAGATAGCAAAGGCGTTTTCGGTCCCCCCTTTCACGGTACACACAAATGTCAGTTAAAGATATAAATATTTAAAAACAAGAGCTAGACTAAGAGGGTTAGTTTTCACATAGTCTAATTTGGCAAGCATTAGATACACCCACCAGAAGCCATTTTAGTTTGTGTAATTTAATAGCAGCCTTACCGTAAAATGAGTTTTTGACACACTGAAACAAATCAGTGTGGTTTTTTTTTTGTTTTTTTAAAATTTAGGACTGGTATAAAGAGTATTTCACAAGTTAAAGGGAACAAAGACAGAGAAATATTCCAACATTCCCTTTTGTTACTCTTATCATCATCTGCTGCTACAAAGTTTTGCTGCCTGCGTACTGACATGGCACCTTTCTTTCTCTGCCCTCTAACACCGGTTATGCTTGATCTGGTATCACACTGTCAGAGAGTTCAGTGGGGGGAGGTGGGAGGAAAGCAGTCTAATTCAGTGGCTTCATACTTGCCAAGGATCTGTCCCAGGATAGCAAGGAAAAAAATAATAAAAACTGGACTTTACACATCCCATTGAGTTTTACGCCCCTGAATGATATGGCTTCTGCAAGAAAACGGAGAATTTACAAAGGTTTAACTTTTTCCTTTCTTTCTGCCTCCTCTCCTAAATGGGGTGGTGAACAACAGGAAGAAACAGGAAGACTAGCTAGCTACTTCACAAAATAAACCAGATTTAGAATGGCCATACGTGACCTTCACAACAGTGCTTTCGCAATTTTGGGTGAATTAGCCGAAAGTGAAGATGGCTTTGAAATGAGCTTTTGGATAAAGCTTGGAAACTCTAATCATAGCAAATCCAGTTCTTATGAGAAAAAGTATTTTTCAGTGTACTGTAGCTTTAAAGCATAAACGTCTTGAGTTCATTCCTCCTCCTAAAAAACTTGTGTTGCTTTCACTAATTCTACTCTACTTACAGAAACCCAGTAGCTGTTTTCTTTCCCTTTCCACCCCTTAGCATTTTAATTTAAGGGAGCCTACTGTTTTTCAAAATCATGATGCCCTTAGAATGCCTTTTGCATCTACTTTAGGACACAGAGAGTTAATAGGCTGGGTGGCGAGGGTGGGGGTGGGGGCGGCACTTGCATTAAGCCTGAAGCCTGTCACCTTTTCTTGGCAATTACACTGCTAATGGCTGGGTCCCAAACAAAGTGGCAAAGAATATCTCTTCTCACGTTCCCAACTCACAGTGCATTCCCAAATACCAGATGGTGTTTTTGGAATCCATTTCACTATGTTTGCTATGACAATACTTTTGTATAATGTTAAATTATATATAACTATTTCAAATAGCTGATATTGGAACAATGCAAGAAATGGAATATTAGACACAAGAAGGAGCAATAGATGCTGAAGACAAAAGGTTCTCAGCTCCTATTGTGTCTCTCATCTCTCCGGTTTTTATGTAATTTGAATAAAAGAGGAAATAGAAGTGGTTCTACAGGCTGTAACTCTTGCAAATGGTATTATGTAAAACTGGTGTTGTTTCCCCTTGTAGAATCTGGTGCACAGCTCAGGAAACATGCCAGCTATACAGGAGGCTTATGAAAGATTGTCAATAGTGCAGAGAGAGCAGAAAAAATGTAAACAAGCAAATTCTATGTGTTTTCTTTTCCAGACTTTTTTTTTTTTTTAAAAAAAAAAACTTTGGAAAAACTAGGAGCCAGAAATTGTTTGTTTACCTTGGTGGGACTCCACTGACTTCAAGGTAACTATGCCAGTTGACATCAGTTGAATTAAAATGACTGGGATCTATATGTTGCATCACCTGCACACCTCATCACAACAGATTCTGATCTTACTTGAACCAGTGAATATCTGGAATAACTCAACTTCAGTCACTGGAATCACAATGGTTGGAAAATCTCCATCAGAGAATCAGTCCTGTTGACTTAAAGCTGCAAACATAGTGGTCGTATTTTTTGTCCCATGGCTGAGCTAGATAACATACTACTGTTTGTTTCCTTATAAATGTTAGAAGTCAAACACAGAGAGACCAAATTTTTCCCTTGCAACTGGTTACAATAAATATGTTTGTGGATTAAAAGAAACTGAAAAACTAAATGAACCATGAGAAAAAAAACCCCCATGGAATTCCATGTGCAAGTTGAACCTTCAATGCTGCCATTTTATTTTTAAAACCCCACAAGGGAACAGACTGTTCACACTCAACATGGCTTCTCAGCTTAGTTTTTAAACCATATATTTTGTTACACCAAAGCAGAATGAAACCACACCCCAATTAGCAGCTTCATTTGATTAAATCTCAGTTTCAGTTCAGAGCACATTACAAAAAGCAGTTTTACAAAGTTCTGAAAATAATCACTTAATAAAAACCTCTCTCGCAAACTTAAATGCAACATGCATCCTGGATATGACTTCATCAGTGATCTGCTTGGTTCAGATGATTTATTTGGGACGTAGTCTACCTACCTATGATGCAGATAATCAAAATGAAAGTTTCAGTCATATGGTTGAACCTGAGTGACTTACTGCATTAGTACTTACATTATATTTTATCCAGCAAATATAGATCCCTGCCCCACAAATAGCTCTATTACTTGCGTAGAACAAGGATTATCAGCCCATAAAAGGATCACACAGACTGACACTACTACATAATTATCAATAACTTGTAGTAATGCTATTTAAGTGCGCCTTTAATGGGTATAGATGGCAGCATGTATAGCCCATCTTTCTTTGTCATCCCAGAAAAGGGGCCCCATGCAGAGCTGCTGGTTGCTGAGCGATGCTTTGTAGGCTGTACCAGACAGTTGCACACTACCAGCTGCACTGGCAGGTAGCCGAAGTGCAAAGAGATAGCTGCCAAACTATGCTATACAAAGGAAGCGGTGCCAGAGAGAAAGGGACCTTTGCGTAAAATGCTCTTTGACCTTTAAGCCAGCATGGATCCCATATTCGTCACTTCCAGACAATTGCATCTTTCATTCCACCACAAACTATAATTAGAAAGGGCCTATTTGTGGCAGCAATTGTTAGTTTACAGTTCCCAGAGACTGGATTATTTCATCTTTTGTTTCAGTGGTGGCAATATTTTCCCTTAATATTGGGATCCAAGTGATTATCTAGCAAAATATATTTATTTCATTGTATACCTACAGATTGATTACATAGATAAATATGTGGGGAAAAGAGAACAATTAGGGTAACGCCAAATGATTTAAGTGATGCCATTTTAACTTGAATACTTAATTTGCATCAGGGAATAGGTCTGTAAATAGTACATATCAAATGTATTGATTTTAATCAAACTCTTCTACGTTTTTCAATTTTCATGGCAGAGATTTTGTCTCACAAGCTCTGACTAAGAAGCTAGAGGTATCAGATGCATCATTTTCAGACAACTGTAGCTTGTACTACATGTGCAAATAAGAGGCTCATTATTTAAAAATAACCAAACAACAGGTAAATATAAAAATACTACATAAGACAATACACTAATGAGAGAACAAAAAGCATAGGCGCTGTTTAAATACATCCTAACAAAATAAAAGCAGCAGAAGAGCCATTAAGATTAGTTCCCATAAGCACTCTTGTGCTTAACTTTGCATGAGTTGGCAATCTCACTGAAGTCAACAGAAGTACTCACTTGAGTAATAATAGTGAGCACATGAATGATGTTTGCACAACTGGGGCCTTAATAAACAGCTAACAATAATAAGTCACAAAACCTGCATTTCTCTACATGACAATACAGAGAGTTGCACTTAGGTGTTTAAGTTACTGGATCAACAAGTGGATACGGGATATCACACCGGAGAATAAAATTCTCAACAGCAGCCTTCTACATTTCCAGAGCAATGGTGGCAAGGGAAAAGAGAAAATGCTAGGAAGCATTTGAATTTGTCACTGGAAAAAAAATGTTTAAAAGATCTGGGCTCCCACATATCTTACCCGAAAACTCTTCTTTCATTTGAGCCTTACCCTGTTATCTTAGTGAATGCACCTTTAAAGGGGGAAAAAACCACACCTATACCTAAAGGCTACCTTTATTGTGCTGCACCTGACTTCTGGCTCGCATGAGAGACCGTCTGTTCTTCATTTTCACTCTGTATGAAACTAATGGAATTTGCAGTTGATTAACCTCAAATCTGGAATAATGATCCAGCCTGAGACTGCAGCTGGCAATTTTGTGGCTACTTGTACTTCTTAACTGAAGAAGACAGCAACAAGTATAGTGACACGAAGAGGAAGATCTCGGATAGATGAGCAAATGTCAGAAATACATATACTGGGAACTAAAAGACTCTTCCCAAAAAGAGCAAGCAAAATGAACCACAAAATTGTATGACAAAATGAGTGTACAATTATGCTCATTTTATTTTATTCTGCAAGAAACACTCCAGTTAAACTTCTTCCATATGTTGGCAGGAAAAAGTGTTCTATTGTCAGTGAAAAACAACTATTGTAGATGTCATTGATGTAATGCATCAAAACTCCTTTTCATAACTACATTTGTGTATGAGGGAGGAGGGGGCCTGATGAGGTTAGCCCCCAATATAAAGTTCAAAGGTCACTTGTCATCATGTGGACCAATGGATAGAATGACATTGTGATTTTTGTGTGTGTGTGTGTGGGGGTGGGGTGGGTGGGGGGTGGGGGTGCGTGCACGCACTCACTTATCCCATGTCAGGCATGAAATGTGGTAGCTGAATTGCAGCAATTTTTAATAATACGAAATACTTCAAGACTTTTTTTTCTTAATGGGTTTGTTTCTATTTTTGTCCTTGCAAATTGTTCAAAGCATCAATGAAAGGATTACACAAATGTACACCAAACCACAGAGCTCATTTAGTTTAGCAATTATTTCTCACGTCTTCATTTACTCAGCAATGTTACTTTTAAATCATGGCAACATTCCTCCTCTTTTGCCTCATGACTAATACAGTGATACAAGACATTTCTCTTCAGACATTTTCAGATCTTTACAAATCTTTTCTCCTGATTTTACCACCTGGTTTCTAATTAAAACCAAGCTGAGAAAGCATCTTCCAAAGATGCAAATCTCACATATGCAGGACAACACATTAGACATTGCTGGAAAAGGTAGGAGTGCAACTTGCCTTTTAAGTTATCAATGGTTAGAGGAGAGCCTTACAGAATACAATATAGTTCAGGAGAAAAGAGCTCGGGCAAACTTGCATATAAATTCCAGTGTTGCTCCTGGGATAAGTAAGCCTTCACTCAATGCAATGAAAAACATAAAATTGCTCAATGACTGCCATGCAAAGCAATTCATTTCAGCCATCATACAAATCACTGAATGGATTAATAACTATGAGCTTTGCAAATACGATTCTACTATCTATCTTATACGGATATGCACAAGTAAATATGGGTAGCATATGCCCAATATCTATTGGGAGTACACATTTTTTCTTCATAAGCATAAATTCAAGATTTAGCCAATAGTCATTCTTTTTTAAATGAAAACCAGCTCTCTCATCAGTTCACTAAATTCGCCTGTTTTATTTAGAATAGTGATACACACATTGGCTGGGTCTACACGTGCCCCTTCCTTTCGAAAGGGGCATGTTAATGAGCGGGTTCGAAAGATGCTAATGAGGCGCTGCAATGAATATGCAGTGCCTCATTAGCATAATGGCAGCCGCGGTGATTCAAAAGTGCAGCTTTTCAAATCGCACACCACCCGTGGAGATGGGACCTTCCGAAAGGACACCCCCCCCCAGTTTTCGAAAGCCCTTCTTCCTATCTATGATCGGAAGAAGGGCTTTCAAAAACTGAGGGGGAGGGTCCTTTCAGAAGGTCCCATCTCCACGGGTGGCGCGTGGTTCGAAAAGCTGCACTTTTGAATCACTGTGGTTGCCATTATGCTAATGAGAAACTGCATATTCATTGCAGCGCCTCATTAGCATCTTTCAAACATGCTCATTAACATGCCCCTTTCAAAAGGAAGGGGCACATGTAGAACCAGCCATTGTAAGCACAAAGAAAAATGAACAAAGCCTTTTTATCTGGACATAGTAATAGGCGTGCTTATTTTTAGGCTTTTAAAATCAAGTTTTACTACAGTATCATGTCATTTTTCAGAGTGATAATTCAGCGAACCACTCATTCTTTTAATCCTTGCTAAGAGTGAAAGAAGAATGAGGTGTATCAGTAACCCACAGCATTTGGCTATATTTAAAAATATAAGCTAAATAAAGTCAAGTCATCAATTAAATACACGGTAAAACCTGACAAAAATCAGCAGACAAAAGGATAACATGACTAGCTTCCATAATTCTATGAAACCATGAAATCAAATTCTCTCTCACACCATTTATACAGAGGTTGGAACTCTATAGTCTGGGTTTCTGTAGTCTGGCAACATCTATGGTCCAGCATCTCTGTGGGCGCTCCTGGGCTGCAGCATTCACAGGCAAAAGCCAGAACCCCTCAGTGACTCCTCCCCTGCCCTCCCAGAGCACGCAAATAGCTCATTTGCAGTGCTCTAGGTCAGGGAGGAAGGGGGAAGGGAACTGATAGGCATAGGACTCCTGTGGGGAGGGAAAACGCAGGGTTTTATGTAGCACTTTTCATTGTTTTATTCCAAAGAACTTCACAGCCTAACATTTTTACCGTCACAGGACCCGGGTGGGTAAGAAACTGTTGTTATCCCCATTTTACTTACTGATGGTGAACTCAGTGACTTGACTATGGTCACAAAGGAGGTCTGCGGTGGAGCAGGGAATAGAACCTGGGTCCCCTGAGTCCTAGGCTAGTGCACCCACACTTTGCAGACACAAATATCTATACTGAACAACTTCATTATTCTAATCTGCACACATGCCCACTGGACAGTCTTACACGTACACATTCACACAAATGTTAGAATTTACAGTCACCAAACTCACCAGGACTAAGGACTTTTCACGGGCAGACTAACACACCTTTGGACCTGTGTTTGAGTCCAAGGCACTGGAGCAGATGTTTACCTGAAATTTAAGCTTGCTGTGACCAGCTCTAGAGCTCTGTGTCCCCCATTCCAACTCACCCTTCCTGGTCAAACTACATGTCCTCCACTCCGCTTGCTTGCACATAGTCATCTCCATGCCTCCTTCCACACAGCCAGTTTTTACAGGATATGACCTCTCTGACCCTCTCTCTAAATCCCCTACTCTGTCCACATTTAAAGTTCTCATGCAGTTCCACTTCTGCTGTGCTCCCTACAGAGAAACGAGCTGATTCTGAATATCTGGAAAATGGCTGGTAAAACATGAGCACTACCATAAAACAAATAACTGGAAGCTTGTACATTTGCTTTCTTATGTCGGCCAAACTGTATAACTAATGGGAGAGATTTTTGCTCCGACTCTAGCTGAAATTAGGCTTCTCCCGTTTTCTGATTTTCATCGAAATCAACAGGGCTCTGCCTAACAAAAGCCACCGCTCCTTGAAATGCTGGAATGGATTGGATGTAGTGATTAAAAGTTCTCTTCATTATGGACTGACTGACAAACACAGAAAAGCCACACAGTGAAACAAAAGGCCTCTCTTTCCTCAATATAACAGTTCCAGCTGCAATTTGTAGATTCGTGGAGAGTTTACACAAGTGAGCAGCTCATCTTCAATGTCAAACACCTTCAAACCCTCACCTGTGAGCATGAAAAAAGAACTTAACTCCAGGTGTACACCAATGCCATTCACCTGTGTGGTGCTCTGAGGATGGAGGACCAAGGAAGTTGACAGACTGCACATTAGTGGTCTGGATATTTAGTAGAAAATAAGTTGATCCAGAAGTAGTGTGAATTAGGAGATGAAAGACCGCCCTGATCCTCAGTTCTCCTTGCATCACCAGAGTGAAACAAGTGCGATCTCAGTTACAACAATGGCAGAAAAGAGAGCTTGTAGCTTGAATTCCTGTTCCCACCTTCCAGGAAATGTGATTGTATTGCTGAACTTTCATAGACTATTTTCTTTCTCTTCTTCAGCTCTTTTCTTCTATAGCAGAAGCCGATGACTGGAATAAGCACCTCTCCCTGGCTGACAGGTTTGAGGCTTTCACCATGGGATAACACCTCTTCCTGGCTGACAGGTCTGAAGAGTATACCCATAGGTTAT
Source organism: Carettochelys insculpta (assembly GCF_033958435.1). Classification (NCBI taxonomy): domain Eukaryota; kingdom Metazoa; phylum Chordata; order Testudines; family Carettochelyidae; genus Carettochelys; species Carettochelys insculpta. Next base: position 16,205,629 of record NC_134145.1, on the reverse strand, counting down.
GTCTACATGAGAAGCCTCTGTCGACAGATGTTACTGTCAGAAGGGACTTCCCAGCAAAACTTCTGTTGACAGATTGCGTCTACACATAAAAGCGGACTGAAAGAGCAATCTGATCTGTCGACAGAGAACAGCCAGACTGCCCAGTCCTCTCTCGACAGAATGTCTGTCTGGAAGGTCTGCAAATAGGGCTTCCCAGTGAAGTAGAAGCCCTGCCTGTCGACAAAAAGGCCCCGGCACAGCTACATGGCTGTTTTGTCGACAGGAAACGTCGAGAAAGGTGTTACACCTGAACATGCAGAGATATAACGCCACCAACAGATGTGACAAGTTTTGTTGACAGACTGTCGACAAAGCACATATCGTGTGTAGATGCTCTGTGGGTTTTTCTGACAAAAGCCCAGTTTTGTCAGAAAAACCCACTCATGGAGACATAGCCATTTTGTTGCTTTCTTTGTTACCAGAAGAATGGACATCCCCTGCATTTCCCTGTGGAAGAGTCCTAGCAAATTGAATCTGGATGAGAACAACAGGGAACTACATAAATAGAATAGGATTCTATATCAACTACTACACAGTCCTCTGGGATTTACTATGCTCTTTTCTATAGGTTCTCAAAACCATCCTAGGGAACCCAAGAGGAGAACTATAATGGTATATTAAATTGTATCAGTCAAAATTCGCATAGAAAAATTATTCTCTCAAATTCTTTGGGAATTATTCATTGAGATTTGGACATGAGGGAGTTTCTTGTGTATGCTCAAAGTCTACAACAAGCATGGTCTTGGTCACATATGACAGAAGGTGAGTAGTAAGACTCTTCCTTTATACATGACAAATTTTTCTTACCCTGGCTGCTGAAAGGACAGTTTTCCATCCCAATAGGGAATGGCCTCTGTAGTCCCACTAGGCATTATAACGCACATAAGCCAGCAGCAGTGGAGATGAGTGGGGATTGTTGAAGAACCCCACAATAGGGAAGAATGAGATAATCTGCTTTATACATCCATTTCATTCCATTTTCTACTAGTTTGAAGCTGGTATTGTGGAGATGGGAATTTTTAAAAAGAATATTGATAGAAAAAGAAGCATGCAGAAGCCAAAAGTCTTCCTGTGATGCCAGTGGGTCTCATGAATTATAAGAGCTGCAAACATCTATTAACAGTGAAAATCACAAGTTTTTGTAACTGCACATGCTGTTGAGGGCCTGCTGCTGTCAACTGCAGTAGCTCAGACACCTTGGTAGCCCATCCATCCCTAAACCTCCATCTTAAGTAGTCCTTCCTTCATCCTCTCCCCCCTGCCCCTTCAAACCCATGTTTTCAGACAGAAAGATAACAGAAAACTTTGGCAAAGCCTACTCTAGGCAAACTGTGTGTAATTAACACAGTTTCAATCTGATCAGGACCCTTGGATTCTGAATAATGGCTCTTAGAATTCTTGTCTAGCTGACTTATTCACCTGGAAAAGAGACTGTTCTGAGCACAAGGTTTTTTTTAAATGGAGTTCACCCATCCCCAACATTATTTGTCATAGTAAGCCCTGACTGATCACCCTAAGAAGTTCTGCTTCTGGGAATAAAGTAGCACAGTACGCTTAATGAGGCATTCCATAGTGGTCAGAATTCCTACCCCAAATCTATGTTAACTTCCATGGATCATGGCACAGACCCTCCATGGTTCAGCAACTTTGCAGCTCTCAAATTAAAGCAAATATTTCAAAAGTATATTTAAGCAGAAAACCAATAGAGAAAGTTCTTTTTCTAAACTCTGTTTTTTTTTCTTATGTAATCAACATTAAACTTTTGGAAGAATGAGACAATAATAATGAAAATGCTTTGATGTCATTATTAACCAGCTGGATTCTAGAAACAAGTCTGTATTTCACCAAAACATTTTCCTTGTTGTATACAAATACAAATTTGAAAGGATAAGGCCTCTTTTCACCCATGTGCTTTACACATACATTTTAGGCCATATTCTGCATTCAGTTACTCTAATAAGGAAAAATGCCTCTGAATTCAATTGCAAATGTACTTGAGTGCATAGTTTGACCAATTTTCTCCAACTCTTTCTGGGGAAAATGGTCTCTACTTTATGTGCTACAGATATAAATTGTCAGAGCACTTTACTAGGTGATGAATCTTACCATAAATCTTTTTGTACCAAGCTGCATTTATTTAATTAAGAAATGTGAATGGATCAATGGCAAACTATCCCCTCGTGTATTTTGAGTTGTTCTGTTGTACCCGCCATCAGTGAGGCTTCATACAACCTACAGTTCTTACCCAGCTCCACCTGCCACCCTTAATTCATGTATGCAATTCTACTTGAGATTTCAAATTAATATGGGTTGACTGTGTGGATTGAGGGCAGCATGTTTTCCTTTGGGGAAAAAAAGGACAATTGTAATTATTGGTGGTAAAAGTCTGTAGAACACATGGCATCTATACAACACAACACTCCAACAAGTCTCTAGTTGGATTGTTCAGTTTATGATTGGCAGCCTTCTGGAAAATATAGGTTTACATGTTGCAAATGGTTAGAATTCCACTCCATGAGCCAATGTATCTGTTTGATCTCTTCTGTGACTTCTTGTATCACTCAACTACTTTTCAGTAATCTAGTATATGGAAACCAGATCCATGATTTTTATTATCGTAAGTTTAAATTCAAAACTCTTTGGGACATCTGCACAGTGCCTGGCACCACAGTGGTCCAAACCTGCTTGGCCTCATTTATTTATTATATGGGCTGATTCTGCACCAATGAGATAAAGGGGAGTTTTGTTATTGGTTTCAATGTCAGCAGAACTAGGGTCTCAGTGTTTGTGCCTGCGTTTGCATATGTGAAGAGATTAAGTTTTCAAGAGAGTTTTCTTTTTGCTAGTAGGTGCTAGCTCACAGTCTTTGCTTAGCCAAGACTCCCAGTAAAGGTAATGGGAGTTTTGCCTTTGATCAAAAACTATTACAAAGATACAATTGAATTTAATGTTTTCTTCAGTTTCAGATGCTGATTCACACTTAGAATATTTTACCTTGTTCAAAGGGCTTGTCCAGTTAGGAACATTTAGCGCTATTCATTTTTAAAGTGAATAGCAAAACTTTAATACTTGCATCGTCTTAAAAATTAATAATTAACTACAACTGGGGGACTCTCAGTTCTGCGCTCACACCAATCAACCTTCCATTCTTTGCTCTAGGCAAATAAAAGGATAGTACCTAGTATCTACTCTTTCATGAGAGTTTCAGATTCTTTCACAGTCTTATTGAAACTGATCCCTCCTTACCAACCAAACCTTTTAAACATATACGTGTTTTCCTTTCACTTTCACCTATTCTCAGTCTATTTGTCTTGCTGAATGACTCAATCCCACATGTCCTTGAGACAGTTAAAAAGCACCACGGCATCTGTGGTTTCTCACCATTTCTGGCAACTTTTCTAGTTTATCACTCTAAATTCTAATCCAGCAGAGCATTTGTGTTTAATTTTAAACACAAGCCGTCCTATTGCCTTCGTAATGAAACCTCTGCAGAATCAGGATTGCAGACCTCTTGTTATGAGCAAGTGCACCCTTTCCTCCCATTCTGCTGTATGCTTTAATCTTTGCGGGCAACTGGGATCTCAGTTCAGTATAGCATTTAGTGTTTAAAGGAGTTGGACAGTGGCACCACAAAGGCACTGGGTCCATTGCAGATGAAGTCTGGAGCTAAGTCAGGAGTGGTATCCTGCACTCGAGAGATCCTCTGCCACGCACACTTGTCATATTCATGTATTACAGTAAATTTGCTAATAGAGGGTTGTGATCATCACCAGAGTAATTCTACTGAAGTCAATGGAGAGGATGGATCGGACCATAATATTAAAAAGAAGTGCCTCCCGTCCATTTCCCTGTCTGTCATCAAAGGTTCTGCAAAGTGTTCTCACCTAGCAAGCTATGAACTAAACCACCACAATTGAAATTCCTGGCACAGTTGGTAGTACTTGGAATCAGAGTTAAGTCTTCCAGGTAAACCGGCTTCTCTCACTATCCCTCCCTTAGGATGTCGCAAGACTATACCATTACATTACAGTGATCCTGAATGTTTCTGAGGGGGAAAGGGTTGAATAAGGGTTAATGTGATGCATTCTCCTCTTACCAAAATAACGTCATTCTTTCCTACCGGCAAGTATTTGATTATCTGGTGCTCGGTTGTTTACATACTAAAGTTCATTTAATACATATATATTACATACATCAATATTCTGAAATTGAATTAACTCTCAAATTTAAGGATGAAGACACTTATCCTGACTTGACAGTGTTTTAAGACTACTGGATGCCTGTCCTGCAAAAAACTATGGACTCAGTAAATGCCTCTTTCCCCCATTTTGCAACTCTTTAACAAAAAATAAAATGAAATAAAATTTAAAGAAACAGAAGTAGAAACATTGTAGAAATTGTGCTGTTGAGTTTGTGATCCAGTGTAAGTTACTGAGTGCTGATAGCAAAGGAAGTTCAACCAGACAGTTTAATCCTCCAATTTCCTGTCTTCTAATCAGGCACTAACTCCTCTAGCTTTAAATTAGAAACATCCCTGACAATATTCAGGACAGGTGATGGTAAAAGAGAGTGGAAAATAAAATAGAACAAATGCATAGACATTAAAGAAGCAGCAGTAAAACAACAAAAAAAAACCTGAAAGACAAAATTTTGAGTACCCGGAGTATATATAATGATGCAATGTATACTTGTAAGCAAATTACTATTATGTAAGTTACACATTGGTAATCACTTGAGAAAACTAAAGGGGCAGGCTTTTTTTAAAAAAATAGTATTTTAAATATATTTCCATACCTGCTGAAGAGTTTATAAATATAAGGAAATTACTTTACGGTGTAAAAGAAAATTCTTAGTGCAATGTTACTTTGTTTTTCATTTTGTTATTTTCATAATGGCATGCCAAGGATAAATATTAATACTTACAAAACTATTCATATTTAGCAATTTCTTTGCAGGAGGCTAAAATTAGGAAAGCCAAACACAATTCAACAGCATGTTTGCATAGTCAGGATCCATTTAACATCTCACAAGCAGTTATAGGTGTTTACACCGACAGACATTTTTTCTTTAAAGAATGACTGGGTTTCCAGATAATAAATTATGTACTTCATCTTCTTCAAAAGATGTCATTGTTTATATTCACCTCTTTGGTACTACTTTAAATTGAGGATTTTACACATTCTTAATTTATTAATCACTACTAATTTTGACCATTCTACGCCTTATCTGCTGAGGAGTTTACCTGAATAATTTTAATCACATGCACAGAAAACAGTGTAAAGGCATGAAAGAAAAATATTTATCAAGCGCTGCAGAGTGAATAAATGATGTTTTCAAAACATTTAAATTAACAAAATGACTACTTTGAGGATGATTCCAGATTGTTCACTACACAAATGTTTGAAAATTGTATTTGTAATATGGTAGCACCTAAAGAACTAAAAGGAAATACTGAAATATGAATTCTTAGTTGTACATAAAAAACCCTGCCGTTAATTTTGGAATGTTACTTGGAGATGAAGGATCCACTTTAACTGTCACAATATGTTTTTATTTAAATTTATTAATGAGACATCTTTCTAGAGAAGTTTGGAAGAGGACAATGGTGTATGTTTTAAAACAAATTTTGACTAAAATTCTAATGGGTCAACCTTTGGTCTTACAGGTAATTAAATCATTCATTCAGTGCAGTGACTCTAGGTTTACACTGAGGCAAACTGAGAGCTAGTCTGGTGAAGTATCTTTGCACAATATAGTCACATATTGTAAATGAGAATGTTCCCCTCATCACACTCTCTCTCTCTCTCTCTCTCTGTGTACTATATGTAGCTCCCTCATTAAATAGACCAATATCACACCATACCTTCTTGCTAGGACATGACAGTTTTTGGAAACATCATGTTTGGAAAACAAATACAGCCATATATATTTTTTGCCCATAAAAGAGTGCAAAACAGTGGAACATTTGAGTAATATTTTATAGTGTACTTCAGACAGCATCACATTTAAATAAAATATTCCATTATCATTTTTTCCAGTATATTCATGTACACAATTTTCTCCTTGCATGTTGTTTAAGAGATTTGAAAACCAGAAGGGGGGGGGGGGAGGGGCAGTAACAAAAGTTTACAGAATTTCTTTCAAACATTTTCAACTAGAGATGTCACAACACAGTAAAGCTAAAAATAATATCTATTTCTGGATTTGCATGATTAAAGCATGAGAGAAGTGGATCAGATTTCAAAAGATGTCTTAAACCACTGTGACAAATGTAATTATTCTTAAAAATATGCCCCTGCTATAAGCCTTGCTTAAAGTACTTCAAAGCATTTATAACTCAAGTTAAAACAAAACTTAACATATTTGTGACAAATAAGATACATTTCATTAGCCATTCCATTTGCTGGCTACAGTGAACATATTAGATGCAGTGTAGAAATATACATTTACTAGAAATGCATTAATATAGGCTTATTTATAACAGAAGATAATATCATCAGTACTCCATATTATAAAGCCACCCTTTCTTTTTAAAAATGCAAGCTGCTTTACCCAAGGATAAAATCTATTCATTTTTACTAATCAATCAATCTCCATTATCTCCAGCTAACTAGCTATAAACATCATGCAGACTGGAGTGAAAGAGTGTGAGGTTGAGAGAAAGATTACTACACCCAGCTTTTTATAAAGCATTTTCTTTCATTATAACAGGTCTTTTCATCTGAATGACACAGAACCTTTAAATTTGGTCAGAATACTCCAGTACAGTACATGACTGTGGCTTAAAATCTCGTTCAGAACCTGCTCCAGAAAGAAAACAAACTCACTCATTTGATGTGACACACAAATTGTTTTCAATTCATTAAAAAGCAAAATTGCACAGCACAGTGCTGGCAGCTGAATCTGTATGGATGGAAGGGGTATTCACTCATCTCTTTGTATGCTGGCAGTACCAAACCGAAGTTTTGCACTAAGCAGCAGGGATTTTTGTGCAGCCAGAAGATGCATGAGGTAATTTTAAAAGCTTTATTTGTCTTTAGAACTTTAAAATCTGCTTTGCATCCATAGTTTAGATTAAACAACTGTAGCAACTCTGATGAGTTTTGGGAGTAAAAATAAATAAATACATCTCTATTTTTGATTATACTAGTTGCTATAGACGCAGATGGTGTATCAAACCTGCTTATTCTTCCATCAATAATTGAAAACTCATCTCAAAAATTATTTGTAACTAACATCTATTGTACTAGTTCTTGAATTATTCATTTCAGTTAAAATAAAGTCTCTTTTGTATAGCCCAATTTCTTTTTCAACAGGCTGTTTTATGGGGTTCTTTTTTGGTGGTAGTGGTGGGTTCTTGTTTGTTCATTTAGAAAATAAATGGTGTGATGTGCTCAAGTTTAAGAAGAATGTTCTGCAATGTTTAATCTAAACAACAGCATGTGTGGTTATAAAGCTGTTTATTTTTAGTCAAGTGCATTACTAAACGTTTCCAGCATTTTTATATATTATATTCAAGCAGTAAAACATCTGTGAAATAATTGTGACTGAAACGCAACTTTCCAGGATACTTTCCAAAAAGGTACAACAGTTGTATAATTGAATTTGAAGATACTTAATGAAAAAAAATCAACACCCTTGTCATAAAAAGGTGATAAACAATAAAGCAGGAATGGTAATAAAACAGACAAGTGAATTAGAATAAGCTTAAATTGCAGCCTGGCATCACGTGTACAGCTAAAATATGCAGTATACAACTTTGCTTTGAGAATGATAGCTGAGAATCAATAAGTTATTTACTGGAGTTTTGCAAGCTAAAGAAAGTCAAATGAATAGTCGACAGTTTCTGAGCATGCAAATATTCCATTCTTTCCTCCTCCTCTCTCTCCCATTTTCCCTGGCAGAAAGTCTAATTGGAAAATCAGTAGTATAAGTAAAGCGGTTAGTCTTCCACAATTATAATTAACCAAAAGCTTCATGTAACGTAACCCTGGAAGGCACTGGTAAACCTCTAATGGATAGTTAAGAAATTAAAAGTTAAAACAAAGCATCAAAAATACAAAACCAAAATCAACTCTCCCAAAAGCTCGAACACCTTTAAACACAAGCCACATGATACACACAATGGCCACCATCAAGGAGCAGAATAAAAACCTTCCGTATCTCACTTTTAAAAGTCTTTCAAGTCCTCAGAGGTCTTAAACTTTCCAAATGATACCAAAAGTGGTAGAGGGAGGTAAGGGGGAGGGAACCCCCCCCCACACTTGTTTCAGCGAATCGTACAATGAAGCTGATCATGCCTTGTTTTGTAATTCCACTCGCCAGTCCTTTTTTAACTGATATCTATGTGAAATGAGCTGAGGTTCACGGTCCAGTTAGGAACGGATAATACATTCATTGTCCTGGCAGCGAACTTTTTCTCTCACTGGAAGAATTCACGCTTGCCTCAAGAATAATAATTACAGAAAACTAAAAATGCACTGCTAACGAATTAATCCCTAACGGACAACACACTAACGAGGGCAGTAATGATTTGAGGACTCTCTTCATCACAACAGGACTTGCATCTTCTGCTACAATGGGCTATTGTGCATCCTCCTAACTCACTATACCTCTTATAGATTCAAGATGTCAAAGGTTGTCTGGCCCGACTGACCATGACATGCTAGTTAACTCGTTCTGCGGAGCTTGCTGGAACTTTATTAAAACTTTAATTGTGCCCAAACGCAGCTTGAGCCAGATTATGTGGGATCTATAACACATGGCTCCGGATCATAACAGAATGGTAACCTGTTCTAATGTCAACAAACGGAGGGAAAAATTAGACTGGGGTCTCTGATGAAAGGCAACGCTTTGCAAAACACACTTCTTGCACACGTGATATTTTACACTGTGACACAAATGTACCATCCTAGAGTTTTACAGTAACCAGGGTTGTTCTGTAATGTATTGAACTCTTCCCCTCCCCTCTATAGAAAATATTGTCTGGTAAAAATACACGTACACATATTTGAGAAGCAGCAGATAAAAGTAAAACAAAGCTGAGAGCCTGAGGTAACTGCCTGAGACAAGTTACCCTGAACAAGGATTTTTCAAACTCTTCATATACTTTTAAAAAGAGAATTGAATAAGCTGCCCCGTGGAAACTGGCGTTCACATGAACGGTCTCTTGTTACAGAGAGAAAAGCGCACAAGTGGGACAAGAGTGAGCCTGCTTCACGGAAGAGTGTGAAAAAAATCAAATGTTAATTTGATAAATGTGAGGTCTGGGACATTTTGTCAAAGAGGGAGGGAAAGCAGAAAAGGGAGTTAAAAAAAAAAAGCAGCCCTGCTGCCAACTCACCATCCACCAAGTTCTGGCCGAGATGTCGTAGCAGAGCTGCCATTTGATGGAGCCGTCGGAGGTTTTCCCTGCCATTATGCTGTCAGCAAGCTTCATCTGATGCTAACTCACGGGAGATAAGACACCTAATTGAGAAAACATTTGCACTGGCATGTTGGGCAACATGTAGCCCGGTCCATACCATATGGAATCATGGGTAAAAAAAATCTCCTTGACAATGAACCAATCTCTCACAGACCCAGTGGCAAGGTGAAGTAGAGATGAAAAGTCATCTGCTCCTAGCACTGTCCTCTCCCCTCTCCCTTCCCCCCCTTTTTTAAAATAAGAACCCACTGCTCAACATCAAAGACAGGCAGTCAAAATTAGGGTTTCATCACTCCTAATTTTTGTCTGCAAGGTTCTCGTTTTCTTTTCCCCCCTTCTTTTTAAGAAGAATAAAGAGATTTAATAGGACAAAGGCAGGTAGTGGACTGCGGAGGGAGATTGCCACAGGCTATTAGCCTAAAATTTCTGCTTGACAGATGGAACTGCTTAGAGACTATCATGCAATGTTTTGGCTTTTTTTTTTTTTTTTTTTTTTTAAAAGGGAGTTTCAGTCTCATTCAGTATCTGTTTATCGCAGCTACTTTTCCCATGAACATGACCAGGAGAGGGAACAACATACTGAATGTTTTCAATTTCTTTTTTCTTGCTGATTTTTTGAACAGTTATGGACATAATCATTTTAGTAACAAAAAAGCAAAACAAACGTATAGACTGCCAAAATATATTTCCCTCCTAGTGATTGATAAAGCTTACCAAAGGGATCAAATACATTCTTTCATTTTTTTTTAAAGAGGGAACAGTTTGGCTCCATCCTCATTGCTCCTTATTTTTAAATACTTGAGAACATTGTGTAAGTGAATTACTTTCCATTTGAAGATGGGGGTTGGACACATGAGCTAATCAAATTATTCTTTTTTCAATACAGTTTTTCTACCTTTATATTGTTTAAACTTGCTTTGAATGTGACATTCTATTTTATCATTTGCTAACATAGTAGTCATGTATGTTTGTTTCTCTTTACAAACTTCCCTACGAATCAGTGTTTTCATTAACACACAACTTTTACTCTAAGAAACAATAATATGAAAAAGAATATGACCAAACAACCGTTTTGAAAAGTTATGGAATGCTGACGTCAACATTTAATTGGACAATAACATAAAAATAATAGAATTGAAATGTGGAAGTGGTAAATTATCTTTGTGCATAGTGAAACCAGGAAATAAATTTATGCTTTTATAAAGTTAAGATATTGAATAGGCCCCTAACAGTCTAAATTTAAATCTGACCATTTTATAATACCAGGAGACAGATGTACACTACGTAACCACCATCACTTAATAACAGGTCTCTGCAATCTATACAGTAGTTCTTTACCTAAAGTGCTCCAAGAGTGAATTTGTGAACTTGAGGTTCTATTTCTCACTTTTATTGAGCTAGGATAGATAAAGTCATTCAAAGACAGTTACACACATATTTTCTTTAATAGACACAAGGGCAAAACGTATTAAAAATCTCCACTCTAGATTAAGAAACAGCCACTTTAGGTCAAAAGCAGAGAACTTCTACACATATAATTATTTTGCATGCTAATGACTGTTTAACTAGTTGGCTATGGCAAAATACACTTCCAGATTATATAGTTTACCTAATAGTTATTCACTATGGTACTAAACTTCTTTCATTCAGTTTGAACTTCTATCTTGAGGTTTTTGTGATCTGAAAGACGACAAATGATTTTAGGTAACCTCAAACTGCTCTATTACAATTAGAACTATTCTTTATTTTCACTCTTCCTGATGCCAATTTAACAATATGTTTGGACAGAATTAAAAATACATAAACATGTCATCTGCACAGCACCCCAATGCACTTTGCCAGTCTGGACTGCAGGTACAGTATCAACTGTATTTACAGGAAAAGTCTGACTAGCATGGGAAGTGTTAAGTTGTAGCCAAAGTCCAGGAAGAAAATGGACACTCTGCCAGGAATTGTCCCTGCAATGCCCAGCTAAAACATGTATTGTGTTGTGTTACTTCAGCTTAGTCAATGCGGCTCCTCAGAGCTGACTGGAAGACCACACTCAAAATTATCATGCAAAATATAGAGCAAAATGATTAAATAGCAGTCAGCCTTTGAACCAATGCATGATTCACTTGCATTCTGTCTTCACCTCTACAGCTCTCAAATCACACAACCTATCCACCTTTCTTACTGATAATTTATTATTATAGAACCAGACTTGCTTTATGTCTTTCCATTAAAAAAATACTGACAAATATTATATTCCTGCCTAGGTCGTTAAGTGTGTCCAGCTGTGGTTATCTCTCAGCTGACAATGTTTGCCTGTACTCCTATAGTAGCCACTGCTTTAATTTAGGTCATTCTAGCCCTAAAAAGGCTTTTCTTTAAAATGTTGAATAGAAACACATTAAAAAGTCATTAAAAAAAAGATACAGATTATGAATGACAGAAGCATGAAGTCATTTTTATTCAGATGGCACAGTAGTTTTATGCAAAGACATGATCATTGTTGGGTTGTAGGGTTTTAAACGCCAAACAATTAAGTGTAGTTAACTTTGCTATTTTTTTGACAGTATGGCAGTGGCATAGAGAATTACTCCTTTAGTAAGTGGGGTGTTATTATTAACACAAGATTAAATACAAAATAATAATTGTAATTATTGTGGAAAATAAAAATTTTTCAGTGAGCATAATGGGGAGCAAATCAAGCATTTAACTTGATCCAGGAAATGTTACTCCAAACAATTGCATTTGTTTTATGCAATTTTTCCCTTTGATTGCTGGCAGATGCCATTTTGGAAACCAACATCTAAACAGTTTTCCTTCAATCACAAAAAGCTACACAGAAGAAAATGGCTACATGTTTTGAATTTAACTCTTGTCAATAGCATTTTTCACAACAGTACATGTGAATAGTACAAGAACAAAATGATGCCTTCGGAACAACAACAAACCACAAAGAGGTTTGTTTCTAAACTAGGTTTTTTTTCTCCCTATAGAACAAATCTAAGTTCTATACATACATCTGTAGGAATATAGTGGCAAAATAAAAATGCTGGTGAAACAAGACTGATATTTTGTGTTGGAAATTGACTAGGTGTTTGTATCTGTGGGCTACAGAACTACCAATTTGTTTTCTAACAGTGTTAGGCCTCAAGCAATGAATGGATGTACTTGCCAAGCACTTTCTGGTTTCCTACAGGAGACGTAGCCAACTATCCAAAGATAATTTGCTTAATTGTTGAGTAGAGGTACCTGCTGCAGCACAAACAGCATGAATATTTCCTGTGCATCTATGCTCTCCGGTGCATTCTGATGAGGTCCTTCCTAGTAACAAGCACGCAAGGATAGGAAAGAATGCTAAAGCACGTTAACCAAGTATACTGATTCAGAGGAATAACTCAATATGATGAAAAATTGTGCTGAAAACTTACTCCATGAGAACGTTAGAAATTTTGGTACTTTCAGTGGTTTCTCCCAAACTGGTAAAAGGAGCTAGGTAGTATTCTAGATGCTTGCATCCCTGAGTAATAGAGACTTACTTCATTAGGACCTTGCTAATGTGTATACTAGATTATCAACTTCTTTCATATAATCTTTATTACCCATTAATTCTTTCTTTCATTTCCTCATACTTCTTTAGCTATAATTAGTTGGAAGCTTTAACTGTTAACTGAATGGAGTGCCATGGCATCATTTTAAATCTGCTCCTAATTTGGGAGCTATTTTCCCAGCATCATCTTAAATTGGAAGTGTTACAAAAAGGATTTCCTAATATTTAACAGTGACAATTAGTTGATTTGGGACAATCTCTGAACTCATACAAACTTGCTGACAACAAGTGTTATGTTCCAGCTCTTGGAAATACTACAATTCTGGCTTCAGTCAACGGACAATGCTGTAATTAAAGGCATAGATATGGAGTGATGGAGCATGGGACCACTGTCTGCAACGAAATGGATCAACTGCCAAAATGAGTGTAACAGTTGACGATCCTGCTCAAGACTTCAGGATGTTGTAAAGCTCCCTAGAGGCCACACAGATAATTTGTGCCTTCCCTCATGGGTGAGAGAGAGGATTCTTCCCGAGTTGATGACATGTCTCTTTTTATATTGTTTGTCTGATCCTACACCCATAATTTTACTTTGTGTATAACCCTTTAGGTGTAATTCTGTTTCTCCACCATCACTCATTTTCTTTCTGTCACCCAGATTTTCCTCCTGCTAACTCCTCAAAGTGGAGTCATAATCCTCTGTTTCTGACATAATCTGTTACCATGGAGACAGACTGACATCAGAGATAGAATATTATGACTACATGTCAGTATGAAGTAAGAAGAGAGAGAGAAAGGAGAAGCAAAATATTGTTTCAACACTTAAGATTAAAAAAAAATAAAATTCCCCCCAATGTGTTAAAAAATGTGAGCAGATTTACTGTTAACTCTGACATAACTGATCATCTTATATAATGTACCAGGTCTCATTCTAAGGCCCCTATTCAAAAAAGCACTTATAGCATGTTCCTAATTTTACACCCTTGTTTAAGTCCCATTATAGCACTCGCTTATAGCACTTTGATAGATTAGGGCCTAGATCACCAAAATTCAGCCAGTTAAATTACTGGAAAAGCACTAATTACGATGCCACAGGGTTCAGTCCTGCATACATGTACTGTCAGGCACGATGCTTTCTCCTGTGAGTAGCCTCGCTAAGATCAGCAGGACTACTTCATGCAGGAGAAAAGACAGAAGATACAAAAGTACATTATGACATTTTCCCCAACATGCAAACAAAGTTATCCAAGTATAAAAATACAATATCTAGATAGTGAAAATAGAGTATACTGCAAATTACACCAGTTTCACTTTCATCTTGCTATTGTTTTTTTCTCCTCTCAATACAAAATGCCATAAAAATCTAAAAGTCTGCATTTGTGTTGTAATCCTTTATATAAAATTCTTTGGGGAAGAATTACAAGCCTAGGATTTCATTTGTGTTGTGAAATATTTAGTTTGTTTGCGATATTAGAGGCCATCCAAAAGACCTTTGCTTCTCTTCTATCATCCTAGCAAAGGATTCAATCTGCTTCATAACTCTCATAAGGAGATTCGTAACTTGTGCAAGAGGAGCTTAAGAAAACTAAAAGGTTAATATATTCTAAATAGATGTGGGGTATAGAATGTCAGATCTGTCAAATTTCATTACAGTTTGCTGCTCAGTGAAAAAGATTTGATTTCTTTTGCCACTGTCCTACTATGTTCAAGTCACACAGTGCCAGCAGCAACCAGCCAACGACCACAGGCTGGCACTGAGCAGGCCTGAGTGGGAAGCCAGCCGCAAGGACCATCTGTTTCCGATTTCTAACTAAGCCAAGATGTGCAGTGAAGTGCATTCCATTCACTGAGCCAGCTTCTCCCTGCTCAAGTTATTAGTGTTACAAGTGAAATTATCTTTCTCAAACAGCGGGGGAGCTATAATCCTTATGGAACCAGACCGTAAAAAAAGAAAAAAAGAAAAAAAAAGGTGGGGGTGCGGTGATTAAAAAAACCCAGAGTCAGACCTCTTTGCTTAAAGTTGTAGAAAAAGACTGAAAATTTAATTACAAATCATGGAGCTTTCTAATTTTATAGCAATTTTTGTTAAGCATGATAATTTCTAAGGCGAGAGTGTGTATGTTGGTTCATCTGATCTAACTGAATAAACTAATAAAATCTCTTTACAATGTTATTTGTGAATAAAGTTAAAACTGACAAGATGAACATACAATTAAACCTCTTTAAGGTTAAGTGCCTTGAAAAGCACCACAGATTTTCCAATATAATTTAAAGCAAGAGTGCCTAAACAAGGCTAATTACATCTAGTTACACTGTTTCAGGATGTAATTTATATTTAACCTCTAAGGAAAAGCAGCAATCTTTGCATAGTAATTATGCAGATGTAAGGGTATGCTAAACAGACAGATATGTGTGGGATAAGCCCTTGTCATACTATAGTGGTCTTCTACCAGTACATAAATGCCTGGTGAAACTAAAGGATTTACTGGCATCAAATAAAACACTGACGGTGAAACTGAGATTATTTTCAAAGTGGGAAACATTTATCCTTTGACACCATTCCATTCCAGTGACTTTATTTCTAATATACCATGTGATTAACGATGTGGCTACTGTTATTGTGTCTGAAGAACATTGTCTGAGTTGTGGAACAGTTGGTCTCTTTACCGTTACTGGACACCTCAGCAAACTGGCGTACATAGGATGAACTTGTTTCATGCACCAGCCAATTGGAAATAGCCTCTTTTGCAAGAGCACCATTTTATTATTCTACAGCACTGACTAGATGATGAAAAGCTGGTTTGTGAAGGGCTTAAATACTTTCTTACCTTTAGTAAGTTAGCAGTCTAACCTTCTGATTGGCTATACCCTTTTTGTTAGGTAACAAGTGTAATATGAAAAGCAAGTGGGAAAAATTAAAGAAAAATTGTGGATGTGAATATGTGGCTGATTAACATTCCCCTTGCACAGGCAAGTCACTGGCTAGGCCTTTGCTCATGACACAGTCCCTTAACAGTTTACAATCTCAACATTTAGGCTATGTCTAGCTTACAGGGATTTGTCAGCAGAAGCTTTGTTAGAAGATTATCTTCCTATAAAATTTCTGTTGACAAGTCATGGCCAAACTGCCAAGTGGATCACAAGAGTGAACTGCTTGATCAACAGAGAGCGGCCAGACTGCCCGGCTGCTCTATCGGCAAAATGGCCAACTGGAAACACAGCAGACAGGGCTGCCTAGTGTCCCAGAAGCCCTGTTTGCCAAGAGATACCCCTCTCCGGGAATGTCCAGACTGGCTTTCTGTTGACACAGATGGGCATTCTTCCATGTGGGGAACGGGGTATAGCTTGTCTTCAAAACTGCTGCATTCTCTCAATTTACTGTCAACAGAACATCTTGGTAATCTGGCTGCTCTCTGGGTTTTGTGGAGAAAATGCCAGTTTCGTTGACAAAACCCTTTAGTGTAGACATAGACTTAAATTGGTACAATTGGGCAATAGGGTTGTCTACACTTCTGGACTGGACACCATCTGCAGCCATTTGAAGGAGACGGTGATGTGCAATCAGTAGGCCAACAACGCCCATCTCTGTCTCCCTTCTGGTCCCCTATTTTAGACCAGTTTTTAGCTGAGATAAGATCTGGTCACAAATAGCTGAGAAAGAAGACATGTTGAGGATGATTAGGGAAGTCATTTGGAGGAGCAGCCCAATGCCTTTTGCAAAAAAACAGCTGTGGACAGGTCTATACTAGAGAAGAAATTCGACCTAATATATGCAGTTCTATCTATGAGACTTGTATAGTTGAAGTCGACGTACCTAAGGTCAAGTTTCCAGTGTGGCCCCACTGCAGGAGGTTGATAGGAGAAATTCTCCTGTCAACTTCCCTTACTCCTTGTGACAAGAATACCATGGACGACAGAGGTGCCCTCAGGGTTCGATTTAGCGCATTCCTACCAGGCACACTAAATCAAACGCCAGAAGATTGACTGCAGCCACGCTGATCTACCCTTAGTGCACACAAGCCCCATGTCTCCTACTGAATTTATCAGTGTTCTTGGATTCTCAAGCAGCAGGGCTAGCTCATGATGCCTTTTACCATCCATGGGCTGGGAGAACAATTGGCTGCAATTCCTCTGCCCTAACATGAGACTTGTGAAATGCTCTCTGCTTAGATTCTAAGTGGTCTTCAGAAACAGCCCTGAGACAGATGTAACACTGATCATCAGCTTATTTCAAAAAGAAAGAGACCAAAAGCAGATAAAATATAATTAAAACAAATACATTGAATCATTTTGTATTTACAGAGCCATGAAACAAATATAGATGAATGCAGACTGGCCAACTTAGCTGCCTAGGTTCACTTGAACAGAGTAGAAGTAAACCCATTTTTGTTTTGATTTTAGAAACCAATTCCCTAATATTAGTAGTTGCTCCTGTTTGCATGCACAGCTGTCTGTTAAATGCTTTTCTATTTTTCTTTTTTGTTGTTGTTGCTACATCGCCAAAGAGAATGTTGACCTCATTCTCTTGATGACACCATCTGAACAGCAGCCAACATGCTAAGCAGCATAGGTAAATACTTATACAAGGATTCACATACCCAAGAGTTTCTGAAGGACTGAGCTGCGTGTAAACTTTGTAAGTAAGTCTGGGATAATCCATTTAAATGGCTCTGGATTATTGAACATTATACAGCAAGATAATGCATGACTGACCCCAGAATATACGTACAGAACATATAACCTCTTGTTTAATCCACACCACTGGAACTAACGGGGGAAAACACATCTTTGAAGATTGGTCTCTGAGCATAGTACATTCATAGGGCCCAATAACATAGGGCCAAATTCTCTGCTGGCTAGATTCCATTGACTTCAGTGAGGACTATGATGGTCTAAGCTATTTTAAGTGCAGAACACCCATATGCTTCTGAAGAGGCTTTACCGTAAATCTCTTTTCACAGCATCAACATTATTGAGCAAAAAATTCCTTTGGAGTTGAAATTTTCCATGCTTCGTCCCAGTCTGGAGGTTATTTTATTTTTAGTGGAAAATATCTGCACATCTGCATAGGTTTGAGTGAATATAAAAGGAAAAAGTTCCAACATGCCAAGTTTATAAATTATTTTATAACTTTAGAACTACTACAAATCAATTTTTTGAAACCTGGCTGAAATCTTAAAAAACAAAAAATCAAGATATAAACTTGACGTACTATAACTTACTGTAGCACATGGAAAGTTGTTCAATATATTCCAAGTTGCAGATTTTAGCTCTTATATTGATTGGCAATTTATAGATTTCAGCACTGTAGTGATGTACATATACTATCCTTTGCATGGAATAATAAGCAGAGTATAACTGGAACACTCTGATGCTTAAAAGCATAGGATTTCGTTAGTCAAAAGGCCATGGAACACATTCAGACAGACAATCTAGCAAAGGGAGATACACATTATATGTCATGATGCTAAGAAAGCCTCTTTCCAGGAAAAGAATCCACCAAGACAGAAGTCAGGTGGTTTTTCCAACCCCATTCTTCCATGGGGTTTTTGCTGTGATGGTTTATACCCATAATGCCCATTGGAGCTTCACCGGAGCTCTCCCAATTGGTGCTGCTGAATGGAGGTGCTAAACCAGTTCAATCTCTATATTCACCTTGGTTATAAACCCATGCTGGCCAGTGTTGCCTGCTTTTCATGCTGGCCCGACATCTAAGCTTCCATCTAGATAGTCACAAAAAGCCCCTGGCTGGCCCAAGCCAGCTGACTTGGTCTTGCAAGGCTCAGCTGTGGAACTCTTGCACTGCCAGGTAAACTTACAGGCTCAGGCTAGAGTTCAGACTCTGGAGGGACTGAGAACATGAGTTTCATTTGAGCCCAGAAGTCTGCATAGCAATGACACTGCCCCACAGGCCAAGCCCTGTGAGCTCAAGATGCCAAGCACAGGCCAGCTGTATAGACGGCAAACTTCAGATGGAAAGCCTAACTGTAACTCTGCTTCCTTGGCTTGAGGGTTTTGCCAACAAAACCTGCCTTGGGAATCTGGACATTCCCCATTCTGTGACAGTAAATTGACAGAATGCAGCACTGTTGTTGACAGTCTTATTCTGCTCCCCTTGAGCCATGATGCCTCTGTTGACAGAGATCTATTGACAGAAAGCTGGTCTGGACAGTCCAGGGGCCCTCTGTCAAGAGACAGGTCTTCCAGGAGACCAGGCAGCCTCGTCTGTTGTGCTTCTGGTCAGCCGTTTTGTCGAGCGAGTGGCTGGGCAGTCCAGCTGCTCTGTTGCCCTAGCAGATCACTATTGTAATCTGCATGGTAATTTGGTTGCGGTCTGTCAACAGAAGTTTTGTCGGAAGATATCTTCCAACAAAAACTTCTGTCAACAAATCATTGTAATCTAGACTTACCCCTGGTGCTTACGCTCTATTGCATGAGGTCTTGTTTTATTACTATAAATTGTCAATTATAGAAGATCTTTTGCAGTATGAACATACTATTACAGGTTCTTTGGTGCAATGGTAGTTATGGCCGCTTTACATCATTGAAATTTCATCCCTCCATAGGTCACCGCCATGACTCTGTGCTGGCAGAAGACAGGGAAATCTTGGAGACAATCTAGTCCTCTGTTTTCTTTCTAAGCATGTAGTAAAGTGAACTCCTGTGGCTGAAAGTAGATGCTTTCTGTGCTGAACAGATCCTGAAATAATTTCTGACTGGTTTTGAAGCCTGTGTTGTAGAAATGGCTGGAATACAGATCTAGGTTAACAGCAGACTGCTTTGACACTTCAAGTGGAAACACAAGCAGAATCATCGTAGTCAACAAAGATACCAAGAAAGTATTTTAGAGTACAAAGTAAAGTACTAGATTTGTGTATTGACAATAACCCTTATTTTAATGTCAATAAATGGACTAGGTAAATTTCTTGTGTTAGCTGGAAACCTCAGAATGAAACAAATATTTTGGTAAACCACAAGCTTGTTTTTAGACTATACAAGATACTTTTCCACTTCCACAGCCTATTTTCTCATTCAGTCGCTGAATAGCCTAAGAGAAGATGAATGCTATAAATAGGGGCTTGCAGTGTGGGAGTTCTGCTGGTCCTAGGATATTAGAAAGACAATGCAAGTGAGATAATATCTTTTACTGAACTAACTTCTACTGATGACAGAGACAAACTTTTGAGTGGAACAGCGCTCCTAGAGCGTAGCTCTCAAGGTTCTACACTGTGATTGTATTGAGGACGGATGCAACTTTATGAATTTAAAGTGTTTTCCCTGAGTTGCAAATGGAAATTTTCTAAACTGAAGTGTCTGGATTGGCTCCCTTTGCTAAGGGGAGCAGACTGGGAGCTTGCCTACTGGGATGTGCAAGCCTCAGGGACAATTAGACAGAAGCTTGACTAACTGGCTGAGCCTGAGGTGGTGTCTTGCAAAGAGTGGGGTCTCTTCCCCCAAGCATCCAAAGAAGGGGGAAAAGCCCATGTCCAGAAACACCTTTATTTCCCTGAGTCTGAGCCTGAGTGAGAACAGAATTCCAGCTTCTGACAGTCAGTTATGGTGCCAAGACACTATACACTTGCTAGGGACCGTTTGAGCACTGCCCCCCTTTTAACCTCTGAAACACCCTCTGTGCCAGCAGCTTCATGGAGTGAGGTGTAAGAACCAGCTTTGCTAGCTCTGTGTCTACTTGGGGCTTGCATGTATAAAGGGAATTCCCAGCAGAGGTTGTGGTTGGTTTCTGCTCCCCCTGAGCAGCATGGAGTATGCAAATCAGGGTACAACTCTGCCCCCAAGAGCTGATTGTGGCTCCTTGACATTCTAGAAACAACACATCATATCCACACTGTATAGAGCTGGAATGGACCTTGGGAGGCTATTGAGTTTCATCCCCTACCCTCTTGGCTGGGCCCAGTGCCATCCCTGACTTTTTTTTTTAAATCTATTTGCCCCAGACTCCTAAATGGCCTCCTCAAGGATTGAGCTCACAACCTGTGGTTTAGCAGGCCAACATTCAAACCACTGAATTATTCCTCCCCCCCGTCTCCTTGCTAGCTGACAAGACTTCACAGCACTTCTATGAAGAGTTACAGATTGCTTTCTGCCCTCTGTTCCTCAGCCAGAGTCTTTCTTCATTCTTTCTTGCTAGAACTTCGTTCCTATGTCTTGCCAATCTATTCTAGGCAGGAGAAGTGCCACATTCTGTATCTTTGTAGCATTTTGAGGGTTTGTGGCATGGGAGAAGTGTTTTCTTCAAGAACACTCAAACAGTTCCTTCTTGTGGCTCGACATTGTTGATTTGTTCTGTTACTAGATTGGCTAGAGAGGAAACCTGTGGCCTAATAAACCCATTGCCTATTTTTTCCAATGTAAGCCATCTACCAGAACCAACAATTAGTAGACAACATATGGCAGCTTATCTCCAGGCAGGGCAGTGGCTGGGTAAAATAAATTGGTTCACATTTGAAACCTATATAAAATGGCTCAAGTAATGTCAGTTTGTCAGATGGGCCTGTGCAGCGCGAATCTTATCCTCAAACTACAGGCTTATGGAGAATAGCTTGTGATACAAGAGCAATGGGAAATGCCTCACCACGTTGCGAAGCAGTCAGCTACAAAGAGTACCCCGTCCCAAGAAGACAAATAGAGGAATCTGAGTTTGGACTGTGTCCAGTATGATCAGATTGTTGCTGAACCCCATCAGCAACTTCATGTAAACAGAGTAAAATTAACCATAGTTTACACACCCCGTGTCAAAAGTCAGTCCATAGCAGAGCATGGCAGACAAAATTGTAGCAGAGCTGTAATGCATCTCCTAAATACAAATTCTGAATTATGAAAAAACAGATGGAGAAAAAATATATACTCCACAGAAAAGGACCCAGAGCTAAAAATCTCATGAAACCATTGGTATGCTATGGTAGATCAGCACTAACACAGACTACAATCAATCATGGAGCATCTTAAATACCAACAAATTTATTTAGTAGGTAATGAAGAAGTGGGTTTTACACACAAAAGCTCATTACCAAATAAATACATGTGTTAGTCTTTAAGGTGCTACAAGACTGCTTGTTTTTTGTGGAGCTACAGACTAGCATGGCTATCCCTCTGAGACATAAAATGACTATGCAAAATGTTGTTAAAATTAATAATTTAAGAACAGGCAACATATAAATATGGAGAGCCTGGCTGCAGGTCAATTAAGGGACAGGTAAGGCAACATGGCCAAAACAGCTGCTGACTCTAATCAAGCCACGAGCCGAAAGTCCAGCTTCAAATAAAAAAATACATATATCGTTTATATTTCTCCAGTGGTGTTTCCAGTTTTGTTCCTGAACAGAACTAGACAGTGCTGAGACACAAGAGAGAGGCATCTATCCTGTTGCTCAGTTTTGCAAACAGTTGGCCTATTGCTCAGCAATCCACTCAGCTTTTGGGCACTTATCTAAACTGAACTTTGGATTTCACCATTTCACTTCAGGCAAGCGCAGACAGTGGCACATATTTTATCACCGCTGTAAATAGAGAATGCAACATGAATAAAAGGTGCTGTTTTATTTTGAGAAAGGAAAAAAAGTAGTAACCTGCCTATGCCCCACAAATAATTGTTATGCATATGAGCAGATTCTCACTCTTCAAAAGGGGGAAAAAAAATGGGTGTGAGCCAAAATATGGATGAGTGGACATCACAGAGATTGTGGAGGCCTATGAAATTATGTTATAGATTTACAACACTAGGTCAAGTTCATAAAGCTCTCTGCTTTAATCTAATCCACTATTTTTCAAAGAGCAACGAAGGGTCCTGTGGCACCTTATAGACTAACAGAAAAGTTTAGAGCATGAGCTTTCGTGAGTTAACTCACTTCTTCAGATGCATCCCTCTGATATTTTTCAAAGGTGATCCATGCCGGTATAGGGGCAGAGAAGCCTATGCCAAAGTGCTAGAAACAGAAGAACAGTTTTCCAAAAGCAGACTGGCAGAAATAAGGGCCCATTCTCTGGCACACAGGTTGATTAGAATGTTGCTCTCCTCTCTGATTCCCTCAGTAGCTGCACCTGTGTTAAATTCGAGCCATATAACACTTCAGTGGAATGTTCAGCCCCACAGTATTTGAGAAGACTGAAAATTAGGCAAAACGAGTTCCTCTGTTCCTAATTTTATCCTTTCTTAAATGCAGATAAGCACTTTTGAAGCAGCCAGGGTCAATCAATACAGTTCCTTTTGGTCAGTGCATTTCATTTTGTCTTAAAAACACAGAATCGGCTCCTTCACGAAAATGCTTTGTCTCACAGTACACTGATAATTGTCCTGAGGACAACAGCTTCATTTGGAGCACATTTCCATTTATTCTGGAAGACCAGGGCTCCAGAGCATAACCCAAAAGATTATTCTGCCATGGATTATTCCAGATAATAGTTATAAAAAAAAAATCACACAGCACAAATAGGAGTCAAGATTCCATTATTGGGAAAGATACTTATAAGAGCATAAGAGTAAAGAACACAGTGAACAGTTACATACCAGGGAGTGTAAAACACTCAGCCTTTGACCATAAAACGTTCAGCAAACAAAGCAAAATTAAAGGAAAGGGTGGGGAAAAAAAAGGGGAAAAAAAAGAAAAAGGAATTACATCACATGGCATCATGCGGACACACACATACAGGGCATGGGCAGGGTTGGAACTTAGATTCTCACAGAGACCTCTGCCTCCTGAGCTCATCCTAACTGGTAACTTTGTAGGCTGACAGCTTCTGTGTGGACCAGCACTAGGGGAGGCTGGACCACTTTGCCAGTAGGTTTTAGATGTTTGCTGACTGCAGAGGCATGGGTGACTCAGGACTCTTGGGTTCCATTCCCTGCTCTTAAGAGTTGTGTGTGCCTTAATAGGCAGAAGATTTGCCACGAGCATGATTCCTTCTGCCCCATTCCGGTCAACCTGTCTGTGCCCCACTTCTATTTCTTTCCCACCTCATGCTCCTCATCCCAGTCTCATTCTGATCACAACCCCTCAGGATTCTCATCCCAAACCCAGTCTCCTTGCCCAGTCCCCCCAGCTCCTTACTCACTCAATCTTCCCTGCTCGAAGTCTGTTTTTTTCCCCCCTGAAGTCCTCCACTTCCTCCTTGGTGCTGCCTGCCCAGCAGGGAGAACATCAAAGTGCGCATGAGACAGACTCCCTGCTCTTAGTGTCAACGGCCAAACCTGCCCCATCCTGCAGGAGCCCTGAGCTGCAGTTGCTGAGAAAGTCCCACTTAGCCCCAGACCACAGCATGCCCTGTGCAGATGGAATCATCTGGAAATTTAGCTTGACACTCTAGGGCATCTCAGTGTGTGCAGATACTCACACTTGTACTTCAAAGGCTCAACCAAGTTTGAGCAAATTTTTGTGGCAGAGAGTCTCAAAAAATATTGCCAGAAATATTTACCATGGGAAAGGCTATAAAAATTGTTTCCCTGAATTTAAAAAAAAAAATCATCCTGAAGGAGACCACCAGCATAAAAAATGTCAGCCCCCAAAACACCTAAAGTTTAGCAAAGCTAAAAGCACCAGAAAACAGGGTCTTATAATGGGAAGTGTCAGGCAATCTTATTAATAGGCTACCAGTTCCACCTACAATAGTCCAATACTGTATTAATGTTAAGGTTGTACAGTTCATCACAAAATAAAAAGATATGTAAGTTAAAAAGCACATCCTCAACTCCACTATTGTGAGTGTGTTTTATGATACTGTCTTTAATACATTATACAATTGTACCCTGTAGCTATACATTTGAACTGCTGCCTTTTACAATTCTGCACAATTGTTGCAATCAGAACAGAAACAGGACTATTAATAGATGCTATTGTTGAGGCCCCACTAAATTCACAGTCCATTTTGGTTAACTTTATGGTTGTGAGATTTTAAAAACAGTAAATTTCATGATTTCAGCTATTTAAATCTGAAATTTCTTGGTGCTATAATTGTAGGGGTCCTGACCCATGTCCCCTTTAAGCTGTGTGCTTGAATGGCCACTCAGGAGAGATTCCAATGCTACCCAGCTGATCAGCACAGCATCCACAGCTAGGTCTGTGTTTCTTCCAGTGGTGCACATTGCACATTCCTGAGTGCACGTAACAAAATGTGTCCTGCACATTGATGGAAAAATCTGCACATGGATGGAAAAGATTAGAGGAAATATTGGTCCCAACCTAAGAAGTTGTGAGCTGGTCACAAGGCTGCTGTAGGGTGGATTGAGATACTGTTTTCGTGTCTTCTGAAATGCTCATAGTGGTGGTGCAGCTGGAGAATGGCAGCTACTGGCTGAGACACCAGCTCTGAAGGCAGCACTCTGCTAGCAGCAGTGTAGAAGTAAGGGTGGCAATACCATACCATCATGCCTTACTTCTGCGCTGCTGCCTTCAGATCTAGGCAACCTAGTATGGTATTGCCATTCCTACTTATGCACTGCTACCTGCAAGGCTGGGCCTTCAACAGCCACCACTGTTCACCCGCCCAGCTCTGTAGTCAGTGCAAAAGAAAGGGTAACAATACTGTTACTCCCCTAAAATAATCTTGTGCCACCCCCCAACCCCACCCCACTCCACAACCCCAGTTTGGTTCATGTCCCACAGTATGAAAAATGCTGAATTTGGCAGGCCCCTACCTGTAACTTTGGTTTGGAAAATTCATTTCGTCTGAAAACTGCCAGGTTTCCTCTGAAGGTCAAGGGAAGTATTTCTGAAAGTTCCAGAACACTGAGACAGAATTTAGCACCAACTTGCTAGAGTGTATACAACACTCTTCTCATAACCTCTTTGCATGCAGCTTAACTACAGTCAGTGCTGCAAGTATAAGGCCTGGTGGGTGAACAGTGGACTATTATGTAGCAGAAAATGCTGAAATTTTGTGCCAGCTTAACCAGCGAAGTGACGTATCTCACTTGAGTTTTAGGAACAGCATTCCACTTAGACGAGCATGACATACTGCTAGTTTGTGCACTGCACAGCAGGCCTAAATTAACCAATGGTACACCAGGTGCACTTCCACCAGGACTCCATTTTAGTGGGCCCCTGACTATTAGGGTGAGGGGAGAAACAAACAAGAAAACATACAGGGAGAAAACAATCCAGGCCCATGAGAATGGCAGGGTAAAACAGTCAGAGGCTTGTGCCTGCATGCTATGGTGAGAACCAATGGTCTTGAGCAGGGAATCAGGTCAGCTCCAAAGGACAAGCATTGCTAAGGCTGAGTAAGAAAGATACTCTCCAGCTCTATCCCTAGTACCTCCCACTCATCCAGGGTCAGGACTCACTCCCCTTAACACATATGGCATGCAGGGCCCCAAAATTCTTTAATTCAGCACTGCTGTCCTCCATAAAAACCCCCTCAATGGGACTGGCAAAAATTATATCACATGCCACCATTGCTCAAGAGGCTTTTATAATAGCGATGGACAAAGGGTGCTGTGCTCGCTGTAACCCAGGCACACACTTAGGGGACAGAAGCCTTCAATAATCTGTGCCAATATTCCACAAGAAGCCTTACCTTTGTGTAAGGAACTGGAATGGAGGAAAATTGGATAGAATGCTCTATCTAATAGAACCATGAATCTAGATAGAACCATGGGATTTAGCAGCCCATGGCGAAACCAAGGAAAGGATGTGGATTTGTCAGAGATCCTGATCATATTTAGAAGGGGACATAGAACTAATTACTATTTGGTTCATCCCATTTCCTTACTTCCCCAGACCCATTTTGCATTCACATACAGTCCTGAATTTATGATTAGAGTCACTACCATTTCCTCTCCTCTTCTAGATCAACTTCTGCCATAATGTCTGGAGGAAGTCAAACAATGCTTAATAAAAACTGGTGTAATTTAATAGATTTTTTTTTTTGTAATTACACAAAGTATAGGAACACATGTATGTTGCCAGTCCTTCTTGAGCACCCTGGGAATGTTACGTATTTTCTTAAACTGCCTGTTCTTTGGGAGAGGAACTTTTTGTCTATTTCTGTTTGTATGGCACCTATCACAACACGGCCACGATCTAAAAACTGCGATGGTAAGCAAAACAGCAGAGCATAAGGCAAAATTTAGCCCAGTGTGATCTCGAAAAGCATGTGAACTATTGCTCAGAACATAAACAGCTGATTTATTTCCCCATACCATTACTGTACAGGTTGAACCTCTCTAATCCAGCACTCTCTGGTCCAGCAACATCCATAATCCAGCTTGAGTTTAGTTAGCTCCATATCCCCTTACTAAGGGTATAGCCATGTTTCCTGTGATCCCATAAAGTTCAACTATGGCCACCAGTTCTGGCTCCCTGTGTTCTGTGCTGTTATTTAGCTCTAATTTACCACCAAACGTCTTCTAAGAGCTCAGTGAGCAGAGAAAGCGTTGCTAATGTTGCTACACAGTATTGCCCTTCTGTGGTTTGGCTCTGGTCAGGTCAGATGGTGCCAGACTAGACAGGTTCAACATATACTACCAGTATTTAAACCATGAAGCACTCAGGCATCCTTTGATTATGCAAAGCACAATTATCAAACCAATTTCTATGACAGTTTATTTAATCTAAGCACTTATTTCTGCAATTGCCATATTTCTGGCTTCTTACAAGTGGGATAAGCTTCCACCTGAACTTAAACTCAGGCTTTTCTGAGCAAATCTATTTACATATTGCATGGGACATTCCCAGTCCCAGCAACCCTTGACAAGTTCCCTTACATATTTTCTAGTTTAATGGTTTTAGGTTATCAGTTCAAATTGCACTTGCTTGAGAAACTGTGCCTGTTGTTGTAAAGCCGGGTGAGGCTTTGGTTTGAGTGACTGGTATCCCATTTCACTGCAAATAAATAAACAACAGACTAACTAGAAGGCAGTCATGCCCATTGATGAGAAGGGTTCAATCCCAGCTGGGAACAGGCAAAGCAGCATAATTTTCACTCCAGCACAAAGTGCCTATTCTTGGTGACTCCACCAAAGGAAGCAGAAGCAGGGTGACTTCTAGCAAAGCCCATCTGCAAGGCTGTATTTCACAGGAAGTAATGCAGCTCCTCTGCAGATAAGTTTCACTGAAGAACAAAGAATGATTTTGTTCACTGCTCCAAGAATGAAAAATTGAAAAGCTACATCCAGGTTTCAGTTCTGAGTCTTGTTTTCTGGACTTAAAACTTATTCCCCACCCCCCACCGCCATTAAGCACTATGGCTTTCAAATTAGCCTTCATTTTCCATATGAAGAAAGCTTAATAATGCTCATTAATCTCCTTTCTTTTTTATATGTTTTATTAAACTATTTTGTCAGCTAAGCACAAGTTAACGCATTTAAGATGCAGAGTAGGGCAATAATAGCTAAATGAGTTGTGTAATACTTTGCCCCCAATGCAGATCTGCCTAAACATAAAGTAACAAAATATTTATGATGAAGAAAAAGACAAAAGGGATTATAATAAATTGGGAGATTATATTGTCATTGATTTCAAATATATTCTGATCTTAAATCTTTCCTGTATGCCAGACACTTCAGAGGCGTTCTGTCCACTATAGCTAATTCTCTAGCAGCTAGAGACAACAAGAGACACTGAGGTGCGTGTCTGAATGATACAAGCAGCATTTATTTATAGTAGTCAGATGTAGCTGGAGTCAAAAACACGATCATATTAAAAACAAACAGCAGAGCAAATATTACCTCTTGTCCCCTCTTTTAGCTTGTGCAGCACGTTCTGATAAATGCAGAAGACAGCTTGTCAAGGACTCTATTACGGTCTAATTTTCTATTTAGTCTGAATTGTTTGCAATGCCCTTGCCCTCCTTTAAAAGATGGCATACAGTTCCTTTCTTTGTCAGTTTTGTACTTTCCTTCTCAGCAAAGAGTGACTGAACCCCACTCCAGAGTTTTTGTCCCAGTGCCCTCTATGACATTCTTTAATAAGATTGGGAGAAGGGTTAGTGGCAAAAAAATTAAAATAAAAATCTTCATGCAAAATTTAAATGGAACCTAAAAGTTAACAAAAATCATCTGTCCACTCCAACTCTCAATTTCTGTAGTATAATTTTTTATTCAACAAACAATAGAATATTTTTATGGCAAAGTTCTCAATTAATCTTTAGTCTTCTGGACTGGAATACAGTATTTTTTTCTAACAAAGATTTTAGCATTTGTGATCTTCATATAGGAATCATATTTCTGAGATTTCATAAGAATGATCTTCATGGGGTCACAGAATTTAGTGATGAGCATTCTAACATATCTTTTTTCCCTGATGTCCCCACCTCTAATCCAGAATCAGCTATGATTTCAAAGGCAAGCTGAAAGTTTACACTGACGTTGGTTTCAAGGGTTGGAAACTACACTGGCCGGATGTGGTTGCCCCCTGACTTGACAGTTGGAGACCACACTGGAAAGTGTGTATTTACTGTGGTTTGGGTGTCCAGGAGGTTTTATTGATGGTTGCTCAGATTTAATCATAGAAAAGAAAAAAAGAATTCAAGACTGGGATCTGTAGTTTATTTTATTTCTTGAGATCAAATGAAGAAATAAGCCTGTGGAAGGTGGCTTTAGGTAAAATCTTTCCTTAAATCTTTAGACAGGTAAGGTATGGTAATGGAATAGTTCTTATAAACCAAAAAAAAAAGCACCCTAACATTATATATACACTATAGCTTGTGTGTGTATTCTCTTATTTTTTATTCCACACAGTGTTTACATATCCTGATCATAATCCCATGTGTTACCTGTACTTAACACACAGTTTGTGTTAGACATATGAATAAAACTTAATTTCATCAGTTTCCCTCCTTATATTTTATTGATAATCCAAGTAATAGTAATTAAGTTGGGAAAACACTAATGTTAGTATCCATGAAATATTGTCCTTGTAATCTCTTAGCAGGATCAGGGAGACAATTTGTAATCCTAAAATCACACACAAGCAAATAAGGGTTAATTAGATAGCATCATATCTAATGATTACCCTGTAATAATAAATAGCTACATTCTTTTGTTACAGTAAGCATTTGGGTCAACAGATGTCCTTGTGAGAGTGAGAAAGGCTGTTCATGTAGCTTTTCTAGCCCTGAAATAGGAAGTATAAGAAAATCTCAACAAAAGTTCTATCCAAGTTCCTGCATAGTTCTGGGGAAAAAAAACCAAAAAAACCCCCAGCAATTCTTGATTATATTGGCTCTGGGATTAGCCCTTCAACATTTTATGTTGATTTCTTCTGCTAAAGCTTTGAAACATTTGCAATTCTCTCATCACTAACTTTAAACCAATTCTCACACATCACAGGCAGAGGAAAAGTGAAAGGAAACCTGGAACAATGTATTTATCAATCCACTTTCTCCAAAATCTCTCTCTATATTAGAGTACATCTGTCTGTGTCATCTCTGTTTGTTCAAGAATTCCTCTTAAACCATAACAGCTATGACCACAAAATTTGGTATGCAGCTTCCTCTTACTCTAACTTAAACCGAAGTCATGGTTTCGTTGAGCCTGGCAAGGGGGAAGTGCTGAAATCAGATGGTTTTCCAGAACATGGAAGGGGAGGGATACTGAGAGGAGGGACAACATACTTCAGACTCTGAGGGCAGAAAGCTTAGGGAACAGCAATACTGAAGAGTTACCACTTTGGGTAGCCACAGCAGGAAAACAGTGGCCATGTGAAGACAGGGCTCTCCATTCTGTTGGCCTCCAGACAGCTCAGGGCTCCCCTGCTCCCACATCTCCCCCCACCAATAACTCCTGCACAGCACCTCAGAGGGATTCCATAACAACCCCTCTTGAGATGCTAGGGCCAGGAACCATGGTCCTGCACACCCTCAACTCTCACTAGAGCTGGGGAAAGGTGCTGTGGCCCCAGCCACTGCAGCTCTCACCCGGGCCAGGGAAAAGCACCATGGCCCTGCCCGCTGTACCTCTTGCTGGGTCTGGGGAAAAGTGCCATGGATCTGGTCCTGGCCCTCCCCCTTTGCCCCTCCCAAGTTCAGGCTGGGGTGGGGGAAGGCACTCCCAGCAGCAAGGAGCCCAGCCCAGCCTCTCCTTTGCTTCGGTATTTAAATAAATTAATTCTGGTTAAATTTGTTAGTTAGGAATAAACTAGAAGTTATTGGACCTTTGCAAGACTTTCTAGAGCCACACGAGCTGAAGTGAGCAACTCTTGGGCTGTGTCTGACATTCCAGATAATTGATGCCAAGAAGGATACCATGACCAACTTTTGTACCTTGAGTTCTAAAATTAGGCACCTAGCTGGTCTAATTTCCAGAGTTGTTAAGCATGGGAACCAAGTTCTCAGCTGCACCGTTGAACATAATATGTTCAGCACCGAAGACAGTTTAGCGTTCTTGCCCCATTGCCTTGTGTCTCAAACAGGTGTGGCAAGGGGTGGCGTGGGCCTGCTGGTGCAGTATTTCTGGACCCTTCCTCCTCTCACTGTTACAGAACAGAAAAGAGTGTGGAAGGGAAGGAAGGAGATGCCAATAGATTTTGGGCTGAAGGGTGAGCTCATATGTGCTGACTTCTTCTCCAGTGAGGGGCATGCTCAATCCCCACTCCTCAGCCTCTGACTGGCCCCCATTTCTTCCCTTAATCCCCTCCCCCACCCTGCCTCTTCTCAACCCTTCTTCACTTCCACCCTGATCCCTTCCACCAACCCCTGCCTCTTCCACTGGTACATTGCATCCTTGCTCCTCCCTTTCCTTCCTGGAGCATCCTGAATGCTGTGAAACAGATGTTTTGCAGCAGGTGGGAGGCACTTGGAGAGGGGCAGGGCTGTCAGCAGGGAAGAGGCACTGAGGGAGGGGGGAGCAGAGAAGGAGTTTGGCTGCCAGTGGGTGCTGAGCACCTGTTGATTTTTCCCCATGAGTGCTCCAACCCCTGAGCACTCATAGAATCAGTGCCCTGGGCCGAGCTTATGCATTAGTAGGGAAAGGAAACCTGGGGAGAGGTACTTTTGAGTTGCTGGCCTCTTTGCATTGCCCCCTCCTCTGCTGTGGATAAGATGTTGGTTCACTTAAACAGATCCTTCCCTCTGCTTCCTTCCTCACTCTCTGAAATCCCATCCTGGCTGGTGGAAAGCTTCTTGGCTCGCTTCTCAGGCTCCTCACTAACAGTGAGGAACAAGCGGCCTAGAAGTAAAATAGAACAACGTGCAGTTAAGAACCCTTGAGCCCAGCAGAGCAGAGAATCTGCTGCAGCAGCCCTGGGGAGGGAATGGAGGGCACAGACACTATTAATTGTGAGGGCTCATTAATTGTCTGGGCAGTGGCATTGATAGTGTGTGTGGGAGGGGCAAAACCATCACAAACTGTGTTTGTGGGAGGCATGAATTGTATTTGGGGCTCTCAAAGCAGGTATCCTTCTCCCTTCCTGCAAAATGCCCTCCACACAGGGGCCAGCCCCAGGATTTGCATCACCCTAGATGCATTATGACTGTGGCTCCCGCACCATCAACACAGAGAAAAATGAGAAGTCTAGGATGAAGTTTTACCTTTATTTACCTGGTATTCAAAATGAACAATGTAAAAATGAAAAGAAATATTTATTTCGTCTACTTTTCATTAATTTGAGCAAAATTATATTGTATAAGGTAAACTGCCCAGTTGCTGACACTTCAAAGTATTAACCATTTCGAGTTTTACAGTGTTTCTTGGCAGCATCATAAAACAGTTGCATTTCATGTTTCAATCTTCTTCCTCCAAAGGAACTGATTTTTGGGAAGTTATGAAAATCTTTATACCTTGATACCAAACTCTGTGTTTGAGGTGTAACCCTTTTGCACTGGGCCATCGATTTCGGTTAACATTTAGAACTTTGCTTTTTGTGCTTTTGCCTTCACAAATTGAGGAATAAGCAGGAAACTATGACAGTAAAGCAGAACAGTATTTACATTAAACTAAAAATGTATGAAAAAGATTAAAAATGATTACATGTAAATATTGCACAGAAAGAGAAAAATTATGAATTTCAGTCTCATTGGACAATAGAGCATGTAGCTCTCTACTTGTTGAAACCTTTCTTGATGAGTTACTGCTCATGTGAAGACATCATAGTAACATAAATGTGGTAAATGTTAGTTTATTTTATCATTTCAATGCTCATTTAAAACTATTTAAAAATTAAGCAGTTTATTTGCATCAAACAGTATTGAAATTAGAATAGAAAAGAACATCTATATAAAGTAATATTTGTTAACATTAGCTTTCAGGTGTACAAAAACCAGGACTTCACTATTACTTTAACAGTACATTGAACCCCTACTTTACATGAGTTCGACATATGTGTTGATTGTATTAATGTGAATGCCAAAATCCCGGGCTCCAGCTGCCTGCCGGGGAACTGCAGGGCTGCTCCTTTCAGCGCTCCACCACGGGCTCCAAGAGCTGGAGCTGGCTCCAGAGTGCTGACAGGAGCGGCCCCATGGCTTCTCCCAACTGGGGGAAGCCAGCCGCTGCTGGGAGGAGAGGGGGAAGAGTGGGGGAAAAACCCTCAGCCACAGGGAGCCAGAAACCAGGTGCAGCAGCGCCTGGTCAATTTCCCAGCTCCTGCAAGCAGTGAGGAGCTGGAAAACTGACTAGGTGTTGCTGCGCCTGGCTCCCGCCTTCCCACAGTTGAGCAGGAGCTTGGAAAGACACCAGGTGCTGCAGCGCCTGGCTCCAGGCTCCCAGGGGCTTACAGGAAGAGGGGGATCCCCCCTCCCAATTTACATGAAATTTGGGTTATGTGGGGGGTTGCATGGAACACAACCCCCATGTAACTTGGGGCTTTGCTGTAACAGTCTACAGTAAATACACAATCACAATCTTACAAGTACTTGTGATTCTCCTTTTTTCAATCTTGTAAATACTTACCAAATTTTTCAAGTCCAGCACAATACATATTCTTTGTGGGCATACTGTCTTCAGAATCACGGCTCATAACCCAGCAGAACAGCTGTTGCAGGTCACTGACCGACCTTCACCAAGCAGCAAGCAACACTGACTGAACTGGATGACTGGACAACACTGGGCTGCTAAGAATGACTGAACTGCCAGACCTCACCTCCAGGCAGTAAACCCAGAAGGCACTCTTTTGAAGCCATGCTGTAACAGTATTTTAACTCTATATACATACACAGCCATGCTCCACAATGTGAAATAAATAATAGATGACCTGGCAATGATGCACTGTTTTTACAGGTACAATATTTCATATTTTTTGTTTACAAGAGATTAATAATGTTTTTTAAATAGAAGAAACAAAATTCACTTCTGCCCAATTTGGTGCCATGTAAAGCCTAGCGCCTCAGAGGACCACCTGGTTTCCCATACACAAGGGGACAGTGCAGGGGGCTTGTCTCTATCTCCATAATATACTCAAAGGACCTAAATCAAGCCAGAACCCAAAAAGACCAAAACATAGCACACATGCTTCATTAGTTGTTAAGCCACCAATGATGAAAACCTGTTTTTTAAGGATTGTCTCCCACCATGGGATCCAAATAAACCTACCTGGAACAGCTGCCACTCCCTGCCATACAAAGCTGAATTGCCATAGAGGGACAACAGGTTTACTTGCTTTCCACAATGAGACAATATCCTTAAAGAGTTTCTACAGTTAAATGATTTATAACCTGTCAATCATAAAATGACATGCAACAAAATATGGATGCTCAGCATTTTTATTGTATTTAAAAGGTTTTGAATACCAAAGTTTATGCCTGTCTCTCTCACTTGACTTCCCAAGATTGAAAAAAATCTTTGGGCAATACGTACTCTTTTAATCATTGTTTGAATTTAGGGGATACTAAGCTGTATTCAGACTTGAGACCTTTCAAAAAGGTAGGTTCACCCACTTCTTCCTCTTTAAACCAGATTAATATTGTTTCCTATAACTAAGGATATGATCTCTAAACACTGGAAAAATTCATCATTATCACCATATGCAGACTGACTTGTTACATTTTCTAGCCCAATTCTTATGGACACAATTACATATACCAAAGACCAGAAAAACCATATGCTCTCCAGCAGACATGGTCCTGAGTCTTCTGCATTCTCTCAACTGTCTCTATTATTCTCTCAAGCTACACAGTGCACAGAACAGAGTGCCCCAGAAATTTACACATAGGCAAAATGGACACAAATATGTGAAAATAATGCACACTGCTGACTTATTCAGAGCGTGTGATGGCTGTTCTTTGTGATATTCTGAACTATAAATCAAATACTCAGATCGGATAGAGTTGAAATAAAAAAAAAATATCTGCTCAGATTTCCAGCAGTAGATATTTTTGATACCACAGATCTGACACACAAAGAAGAAGCACTGCCAGCATAAAAAGTATATTCAAACTCACCATGGAGTTCCATGGAACCAAATGTCTTTACCAGCCAATAGTTGTTTGTAGAAAAATTCTGTACAATAAAGAAGAAAACAACAGGTTCTATAGAGATTATCCTGAAGACAGCAGTAGAATTTAACAGAGACTGATATTCTTAATACAGGGCTTTTAACCCTTGTGGAAAACTCTCTGACAGGGTTTAATTCTGTGAAATCCCATTCATTGGTTCAAAATATACAGAAATATTATTATTTTTCCATGCAATTATATAGCATATATTGTAGTTAAAAGCCACAACCTGGAATCAGAGCAATGCAATACTACACTACACTGCCTTAGGAGAACACCACAGAAAGGTGTACCCTCTAATGAATTCAGTTGTTGGTCCCTTACGTATGAGGGTTATGGCAGGAGCACAATCAACTTCACCTTTCTAGAAGCCCCTTCCAGATGTGGTTCAAAGTCTGTCTGTCTCTCCCACTGTCACTGCTATAGAGGTTTCTCATCAGTGAGTTAAATATGTGAAGAACCAGAAGCTCAAAAGCCCAACAACCTAAAGTATACTGTTGCTTTGGGGCGAGGGTGTGTGTGCTCAAAATGAGGCTGCTAGTCTGCATCCAGTCCCTAGTAGACAAGTGACAACAAAAGAAAAAATGCCACCAGAAGCTGCAATCATCAGAAACCCTGCTGGAGTTACAAGAAGTTGGGCCCAGGACTGAATGGGTCCACTTGGAGAAGGGGCCTCCAAGAAGCAGCCACTCTAAGTGAGAGCTGAGGTATACTGATGGGACAGGACAGTATTGGGGAAGCTTTCACGCCCCTGAGGCCAGCATCATACCTGTTCTTGGGACTGAGAGGATCTCCACGTTCAGTGCTGAGGAGCCAGCACGTTTCACAGGTATTTATACTCACACAGTGAAAAAATACCACACCACACCAATCAGCCACGAAGATTTATTTGGAGCCCCACAGCATTCACCCTCAGATTTAAGTTTGCAATGCCTTCTTTCAAGGGCATTTACAAAAAAATATTGCTTCAGAGTCCTGGCAACAACACATTCCCAGTATCTGCCCTTGAAACAACAGACATGTAGGCCTCTTGGACAAACTTCTGCACTTCAGCAGGTCCTGAGGAAGGCGCAGCCTTTGCAGACATTATGCCCACAGAGAGGCCCTGTTTTCAGGTAAATGGAGCAGGGCCTGGCACAGAGGTGGGCATATGCTGCAAGTCCTAAAGGGCACGGCTGTGGGCACACTCTCCTATTGTGGGCTGGTCTGAATTAAGCATAATCAAGTCCTCTGTTACTACAACACATAATTTAAACCAGAAATTAAGGGTAGACATGAACTGGGTGTGCCAAAACAATCTGCCACTAAAAGAAGTGCTGGGGGCAGGGAGAGCCACTGCAAGGGTTAACTCTGGTCTTACAGTGCCCTGTCTTACCTGGAGAAGTATTTCCCTACAGAGGAAATCATCCCCCCTAGGCCTTTTAGAGAGCCAGAAGCAGAGGGTGCTTGCCTCCCTCATAAGCCTGTATTTTGAATCTTCTGGGCATGCTTGTGATTTACAGGCTCTCCCACAGCGCCAACTAGTGGCCGAAAAGAAGCGTGGCCACGCCTATTGACAGCTGGGAATCTTCCCCAAGCTGCAGTTTCAAGAGCTTGCCTTGCTGGGGTGGTTTACTTTAACCTCTCTTCGTGGTGAGATGGCCCTGGTATCTCCTTGTCCTCACAGCAGGCTAAGCGAGCCTGTTGTCATTAATGGATTTGAAAGGGGAAACGAAGATAGAAAAATGCCAAGCTGAAGGTGTGAGTTGGGTGGAGAAAAGGGAGTCGGCGATCCTTAAAATTGATTTCTTGGTTAAATAGCTCAGGACCCCTTAGATCCCAGAGCACAACTGGGATCAAGTAGCCCAAGATGTGTATTTAGAGAATTAATACTTGAGTTTATGAACGGTTGTGGTAAAGTGATCATCATGGTGTTAATTGGGAAGCAAGAATATTAGGGCACAGAGCTTGGCTTCACTCCTTCTTTCTCTTTGTCAGGGAGACTTTCCCCCACAGAGTTTATTGTCCTGTGTTTGAAATGAAAAGCAGGCTGTTAGCCTGCAGTTTGTGAGTAGAATGCTATTTTTGGTTGCTAGTGCTAGAAACCCTTTGCAAAAAGTGGCACCTTTGTAAAGCACTATTTGATATGGGGACTTTCCACCCTAACTGGCCTCTGTTACTTGCTAGAGTCATTTGAAGATGAGTTTGTAGAAAAAGTTATTGATCAGCATTGTTAAAATGACCCTTTTCTAATATTTCTGGGTGCATTTTCCTCTTTGTGTCTTTAGCTTATTTGCACCTCACGCATAGATGGGGGCTCTGATATTTAGTCAGATATACCATGGACTCTGTCGTAATGACAATGCTGTTTTTACTTTTTAGTCCCACTTTTGCCTATAAAGGCAGAGTTGTATTCCTAAGGGTGAATTTTAGCTACCTATACAAAATTTGCTCTCATATTCATCAGTATAAATAATTCAAAGCAGATAATCTGGATTTACACTGATATTACTGTGAGCAGAATTTGGCCCCAACATGTGTTTCATGGACCTTTGTTAATGTTTTTCTGGGAAGTGCTTTGTTAATTTTATCTGATCGGAACTAGAATTGTAAAATGTTAGCAGTCTCCCAACTGATTTTTCTCTTATGTGGACTTTTATGAGTTTCTCTCAACTCTGCCATACTGTATTTTTAATTGCTGACATTAACTTCTGTAGTGTTGGCAGCCATCATTGATTTCTTCCAGTTACATTAGCAAAAAGTGCAAAAGAAGGACTTCTGAGCTTTTAAATAAGAATAATCTGAGCAACCATGTCCTGAGATGTGTTGGCAATTCATTCGTTATTTGCGCCCAACCTGATTCTGCTTCAGAAGCATTACTTCGTGCACTGTAAGCACAACAATCTCTGCTAGATCCACTGTCTTAGTTTTACTGAGCTCAGGCATGCTAGTGCTAAAAACTAATCACAAAGCCCAAACAAGATTGTCAAGGTGTTCTTGGCTAACATGCAATCAAATCTTTACTGCACCAGCACAAATAGTTCTGTGGCCATAGCTAGGTAAGGCTGTGTCAGCACTTTTGCCACAGCTCTTGTTTTCAGGGGGTTTATATGAACTCAGATACAGAATTTTACTTGGGACTGCAGGGCTTGGCTGAGGAACACACTTATTGAATTGGTTTGTATTTGAATAAAAACAAACTCATCTGAATATGGGATTATTACTCTTAATTCTTGGAAGTAGCACACTCTGTCAGTTGTTAATCAAAAGCAGTATATCACCCTAGGTCTTTTATTTTTTACTCACTAAATGAAATGGTTTCACAGCACTCCGGATGGATTCAAGGAATGACAAGGTTCTTAACAAAAGCGTGCAGCCTCTCATCCCAGCAGAGCAAACACTACCCCTCTGGAAGCTTTTTAAGAGACCAA
This sequence comes from Carettochelys insculpta, assembly GCF_033958435.1. Lineage (NCBI taxonomy): Eukaryota > Metazoa > Chordata > Testudines > Carettochelyidae > Carettochelys > Carettochelys insculpta. Next base: position 16,166,832 of record NC_134145.1, on the reverse strand, counting down.
TTCTGCATCCTGCTGAGTGCTTTCAACTCCTGTGGAGGTCTATAGGAGATTTGTATTAGAGGGGTAGCCATGTTAGTCTGGATCTATAACAGCAATGAAGGGTCCTGTGGCACCCTATAGACTAACAGAAAAGTTGTGAAAAAAGACTCACTTCATTAGATGCTGGTCATGGAAATCTGCAGGGCCAGGTATAAATAAGACAGAGCAAGTCTGGGGATAACAAGGTTAGTTCAGTCAGGAAGGATGAGGCTTACTACCAGCAGTTGATCTGGAGGTGTGAACACCAAGGGAGGGGAAGCTGCTTTTGTATTTAGCCAGCCATTCACAGTCTTTGTTTAATCCTGAGTTGAGGGTGTTGAATTTGCAGATGAATTGTAGCTCACCAATTTCTCTTTGAAGTCTGGTCTTGAAATTTTTTTGCTGTAGGATAGCTACTTTTAAGTCTGCTACTGTGTGGCCCGGGAGATTGGTTTTTGTATATTGCCATTTCTGATATCTGATTTGTGTGCGTTTATTCTTTTATGTAGAGACTGTCCAGTTTGTCCGATGTATATAGCAGAGGGGCATTGCTGGCACATGATGGCATAAATTATATTGGTAGATTTGCAGCTGAATGAACCCGCGATGGTGTGGCTGATCTGGTTAGGTCCTGTAATGGTGTTGCTGGTGTAGATATGTGGGCAGAGCTGGCAATGAGGTTTGTTGCATGGATGGGTCCCTGAGTTAGAGTGACTGTAGTGCAGTGTATAGTTGTATATACACTCTCATCTCATTGTATACACCAAATTAGACACCATGACTAGCATCTGATGAAGTGAGTCTTTGCTCACGAAAACTCATGCGCAAAACTTTTCTGTTAGTCTACAAGGTGCCACAGGACCCTTTGTTGCTGTTTTAGGAGATTTGTTATTGATTTCAGTAGTAGCAGGACATTCAGCATCTCCTGCTCCACAGGTCAAGAGTTCCAAAAAGAACACACATTCCTCTTTTCAACATAGATGGACCTAACTCCAGCTTTTTAAGTTCAGGTTTATTTCCTCTCCCAACAAATATATACTGCAAAGATGCAGGAAAATATGACAGGGTCACTCAATCTTTTCCATCCATGACTTCAGTAATGTACAGGGATAGAGTGGAGGTTATATAAAGGGGTACTACTCTATTTCTATACAGTACAGCTGCCTATTCAGCCATTTAAAATCATCCCCTTCAGATAACTCCTCAAAAACCCTCTGAGTGAAGGTTCAAAAGTGGTTCTTTAGATGCTATAACAGTACAATGGACTCCTAATGGTTAATGGTTTATGGGGATATTTCTGGGCTCTGAGATGCACCTGGTCATTAAATGATTGAGTGAATTTGTCTGAATGTTTGATCAGATGCAAGCAATGGGGACCCCTTTATAACACCAGTCTTCTAGATGCCAATCCAGAGAATATGGCTGAGAAAAAAGGGTTTGTGATCAGTTCTCCCTTACAATCCTACTTTCCCCAGCTGCCAGAGTGCCCCACTGGTGCACTTGACACTGGGCATATAACATAAGTGGCTCCAGAATCAAGGGAAAGCTATTAATAATTAAGCATGAGGTTAAATCCACGTTTCCCTGGATTTGCACTGAGCATCCTTCCCATATCACAGACTCAGGTTCATACAGCCAAAACAAAAGAAACAGATAATTGTATTATGAAAAGTTGTTTTCATTATATGAAAATTTTGACCTGTCCCAAAAAATCACTCAAGGAAGCCTGGTTTTATAGAGTTCTCAATTTTGCCAACTTTAATTAGATTGGATAATGTTGGATAAGAGATTTGGAGCTAGATTAAAGCTTGTTTTGTGTTGAGAAGAGCTCATTGAAACCTATGGGTGTCCATTCTCCATTCATTTGTGACAGTTGTAAGAGACAGTTGAGGAGCCACACCTAACACCAGGCCTGTTGTCCAAAAAGAAGCACCATGTAGGATGAGATTTATTTATATTGATCTGGCAATATGGATGATGTGTATGTCTGTGGGCACAAAACAGAGTAGCTGGCAGAGGTAGATGAGAATTTGAGAGGCAAATCAGGAAAGTTACGTTGCTGTCAGCAAGCCTTGTCTGGCCTTGGGAAAAAAATAGAGAGAGGTTAAGTTCTGGGACAGGGTACTTGGTTGAAAGAAGCATGGGGCTATAAGCTAAGAAACTATTATTCCTTTTGGTTTTCATTCTTTCTGCTTTCAGTGAAGCAAGATTTTTGTACTGTCCTTATAAATAAACCAATTAACATCCAAGAAAATACCAGACTCCATCGTCGATTTCTACCCCCAACTGGAACAACTGACAAGGTCCTGAACTTTCACTAGCCAACTCATTTGAAGAGGTGTAACAATGCAGGTCATTATTCAAAGTCATTTGTGTGTATCTGAACCAACCAACTAACCTTACCATTTGAATGACTAAAAATAAAACTGCTAGAGAGTATATTATTCTGAATTAGAGATGGGTGCACTAGTACTCCTCCAGGAAGTATTGTAATAAAAGACTTAAGACAAGAAATGGGAAACATTGGGTTGGAACTTTTTCTTTTATTCAAAAGAAAATAATGCAGTTGACATGACAGACATCTATTTATTCTTTACAAATATTTCTCCTGATCTTGGGAAATGCTTCCCTCTGTTTTTAGTAAGGTTTCTTTTCAGAAGCATTTGATTAAAAAAAGTAACAATTGCTTGGTGGCTACATGTCTCTTTAATGACCTGAGCTAATAAGGAAAATGATTCTAACTTTTCGGTCTCTGATAATGGTTCCATTGTTTTGATCTTAGAGGTATCAATGAAACATATATTCAGTGAGGCGTTCCCCTGACTAAATCACCTGTGAGATTGCATTTTGTATTTGAGAACTATGTTACAATGTCTGTTCCCAGAATATCATGCTGCTGGTGCTTTGATGTGGTTAAGTAATTTTTGCACAATCATGTAATAGATTAAATTATACTTAGTCTTCCTTGAAGTTTTTTTTGATAAGGGTTAGATGTTAGGGGTTGCTTAGAATCGTTCACTCCCACTGAAGCCAATGGAATTTAAGGTGCTCACCGCCTCGCAAGAAATGCTCATTATGTTTCAGAATCATGCCCGCCTGCGCACATACCCCTGTCTGCCTTATATAATTTACCACTTGTACATCTTTGTTGCCCTGGCTTTCAAGCTGGAATATCAAATGATGAAGACTTCTTTCCCTTCTGTGTCTGCCTTTAGAACTTGTAACAAAAGTGATTGCCCTGATGTCACATTCAAAGAAGAGAGTGCAGGCTTACAGGTAAAAAAGGGTGATGAGCTCTCACCTGCTCTCGTTAAAATCAACAGCAAACTTCCCCTTATCTTTGGTGATGTGGGAACGAGCCTTGAGCTGGAAAATGAGCCTGGAATGATTGTTTAACCCTATTGTTAAACATTATTTTAAATGAAAAAAGAGAAGTAATCAACATAATAAAACACCCCCAACATTTGGCAGGTATTTGGCATTAAAATGTCTTTGTTAGCTGGCACATTTTGGAGAAAAAATACTGTCCATGTGGTATATCTTGCTTAAAAATACAGCTGAGCTAGCATAGACGGGTCACACACAGCTTTTAGCAAATCAACAGTCTTTCGTACAATTTCATAGTGGCTCTCAGGATCTACCAGTGGTTGGCATTATATTAGCTAATATGATTTCTGCCATGATTTTGCTCCAGTGTAGATTGAGATCATCACCGTTCAATTCATAGTAGCAATTGTCTTATTTTTAAAAGTCTCCTATTTAAGCCCTCTTGTGAGCATCCTGAGTTTTTCTTAGAAATTGGCAAATTGGCCTGTATTTTCTGCCTCCCCCTCCATCAGTACCAGTGGGTCCTGTTGCTGACCAGATCCCTGCTCACTAGCCACCTGCCCAGCATCAGTGCTGCGTGGGGTGGTCCAGTAGATGATGATGAGGTGGGTGTGTAAGGCTGGTGATGGGGTGAAGCTTCAGTCCATCAGCACTGTTTCCCTGCTCTGTGTGTGTGTGTGTGTGTGTGTGTGTGTGTGTTAGACGTGGTAGTGGTGCTGGGGTGGGGGAGGAGGAATTTCAAGCCTGTTCCTGCCCCGAACCTGCAGGCTCCACAGCAGCCACCCTCTTTTTTCCCCCACCACTCTGGGTCTGGCCTCAGGGAGTTCAGGGGGTCCTTGGTCTCAGAAGCACCTTCCCTGATGAGCCATCACTCTGACCAGGCTCCATGGCTACCGAAGCCCCTGCAGTCAGGTTCTCTGGGCCCTGGTGCACATTGCTTCCCCAGGGCCTATCTCCCCTTCCTGCCCATGTCGTCAGGGAGCAGAAGGTGGCTGTGTGATGTCATTGCCAGCAGCAGCCTGGAGGTGTTAACTGCCGTTGCACGCTGTGCAAGCAGGATGAGCTCAGCAAAGACACAGCCGGGTCATTTGTTCCCTTTTTGCAGCTCCTGCCCTGCAACAGGTAGCAGGTCCCATCCCTTCTCTCCTTCACAGTGCCAGAAGGCTGCTGCTGGCCGGGTTCTGGTGCAAATCCTGGTAGGAATCTGCAGGGGGGAGACATGTGACCCGATATGCCCCTACCATGTGCTGCCTCAGGGGAAGGCAGTGCCAGGTACGAGAGGAGTCAGGTGCGTCGCGGGGGCTCAGCCAGGCATGGAGATTAGAAAGTTCCAGGCAGGGAAAGTCAATTTAATGCATAGATCTGATAAGTTGTCATTGAGGTGAATGAGGTTCTTCTAAAATTTGACAAGCTCAGGTCAAAACTGTTTCCCTGGTTGGCAGACATGCTCAGTGTTTCGGATTTGTAACAAAACTAGTAGCCAAGTGAGTTTTGGCTGGTTTCAGTCTTTGTTCTAGAAGGACTGAATAGTCTCAGTAGCAAATGCTTTTCCAGTAAGGGCATGAACTTCCTTCCGCTGAAATTAATAGTACAGTTCCCACTGCTTCAGCTGGCACAAGATTAGATCCTGAATACCTACATCCCAACATGAAAGTAGAAGAGGCAGTGTAAAGGAATATTTTAGCTAGTCCCTTCGCCCTGGTCTACAGTAAAGGGGTTGTTTCAAAATAACGGGTTGTCCATGTGTAGCCACACACCTACATGTGGTTCACTGCCCTAGACCACGGCACAGAAAAAGGAGTTTCCTCTACAGCCTAAACTGAGAGCCAGATGACTTTTAGCTCAAACTATAGAGACACCTGTGCTAAGTTCCAGAGGTCCCAAGTTCACATCTGCCTGTGGACAGTTACACATGCACACTAGACAGCCTGTTATATCAAAATAGTGTCATCCTGATTTTAAGAGGAGTAAGTACCTATTTCAGAATCGGCCAAGTGTGTATGGGTAGGGGCTCTTATTTCAAAGTAATTGACCTCCAGAAACCTGGCTCAGCTGCAGGCCTGACCACTGTAGGCACACCTGTGGTCAACTCTACCGCTCACTCCCCCTGCAGAGCCATAAAGGAGCCAGCCACAGGCACAAGGGTTGGTTGCATGTGGTCTGCCCTGAGGTACAATGCCGGGAAGTCAGAGGAAGCCATGAGCCAGTCCAGAGCTCCAAGAGAGCCCCTGATAGTTGACAGCACTGTGGGTGCCGCTCCCCAGGACACAGATAAGCACCATCTGGGACCAGCGTGGAGATCCTGGACTTCATAGGTCTCTGGTGGGGAGGAGAACACTCTTCAGGATGTCCATGCCAAGGGGTGAAATGCCAAAGTCTACAGTTAGATCACTGCCAGCCTGGTGGAAAAAGACCCTGAAGCAGTGCCGGCTCAGAAATCAAGAAGTGGCACCATGGCTACCCCCAAGCCTGGGAGGAGTCCAGTCATTCTGGAGTGGCATCCTACAGGTGCCACTATTATGAGTGGCTAGATGCCATCCTGGGGGCAGAACACATCACTGACCAGTGCAGTCATGGAGTCTGGCTGGAACGTGCCCAATGTTGCCCTCAAGGTTCTTGAGGACGACAATGGGGAGAAGGCCAATTACTCCACCTTGCCTGCCAGCCAGGAATTCCTGCTGACCCTGGAGCTGGGTCTATACTAGAAGTAGGCTCCCATTCCCAGCATGTGCCGCAGGATCCTGGTGAGGGCACTCTGGTGAGTTGGAAACTTCTCCCTATCACCTAGGGGCAGGTGGCAGCTGGGGGGCGGGGCACAATCCTCTCATAGCTCATGCATCCTGAGGGTTGCATAACAGCCCAGTCACCTGTCTGCACCTGGCCCACAAGCATGGAGCTACCCACTCCAGGGAGCTCCCACATGGGAACCCCACAGTCCCTCTTACAACTTCCTGCCATGGCCTGCCTTATTCCAGCCTCCATGTTAGGACGCCTTCCTGTGACAAGTCACCACTAAGTTGTCTGGGGTCCATGGCCCACACAGCTGTGCCACTCATGACCCAGGGCCAAGCAGCAGATGCTCCCAATGTGGCGTGGTATCATTCAGCAGAAAACCCAAGGAAAATCTGCCAGAGAAGAGAGGAGGTGGAGGAGGGCAAGCCAGTGGCCCTATCCCTGGCAAAACAGCATCTGCTCCCTACACACACCTCCCCCAGTTTCCACCCCTCTCCAGTGGGCATGGATAGCAGTCTGCCCTGTGGGGGACACCATTAGTGCCGGACCCGGGGTGTATAGGACTCTGACATAAGATTAGCTGCCCTGTCCCCCTCACACCTGCACACCCATGGCTTGGTTGGCATGTTCCCTTGACTGCTTGTCCCTGGTCTGTGAGTGTCTCAATGCTCCCCTGGAATGTCTTTGCCCCTGCGGGACACTACCTGCTGTTGGACTACATATGGCCATGCTGAAAGCACATCACACATGCATATGTCTTGCATGTGAAGCAAGACATTCAGTGTCAGTTCATGGATTGTGGCTGGGTGTCATACATGGAGTCTCCTGCGAAGGCAGCCCTCATAACTTCTCTTCACTGCTGCATGTGTGGCACATCCCCCACCTCCCATGCCATCCACCTGCCTACGTGGGATCAAAATGAGGAAGTGCTCCTAGGCTTGGAGAAGGAGTGGGAGTAACACCAAGTGGACCTGGAGCCCTCCTGGGCTGCCTGGGACCATCTGATGCACCAGCAGGACACCATGTCTATGGCAGTGGAGCACCTGGTGTCCTGCATGGAGTGGGCCACTGACCACATTCCTGCCCCCTCATTTTACCCCTCCCAGTCTCCACAGGGACGGCCAGGGCACCAGAACACAGGGCAGCAAGGCATCCTGGGCAGGCCCCTGCCAACCCTCTGCAATTGGGGAAGCCCGTGATGGCAAAGCCAAAGCCATTCATGATGACGTCCACATTTCCCAGAGTGATGACTGCACGCAGCAGCCCCTGGTTGATGGCATGGACAACCTGCAGGAGCATGACCCGGACGATGGATTTCCCCATGCTGAACTGGTTCCCAAAAGGTCAGCAGCATGGGTGTGGCGGGTTTCTTGTGGGTGTCCTGTTGCCTGAGGGCCAGGCAAGCCACTCACAGAGTTTCTTGAAGGTGGCCTTCCTCATGCAGAAGTCCCAAAGTACTACTGATCATCCCATCCCTGAAGGACGCCGCAGCCCCATCAGTCAGCACTGGTGTCTTGCTGCCAGAAGTGCTGCTCTACAGCGTGCAGGGGATTGAGCATACCAGGCAGCTTGGAAGTAGTGAGCCATGAGATGCAGCATGAAACCTGTGAACCTGGCAGTGATCTGCAGCAACTCTGGCTCCAGGCTATGAGTGCTATGGTGTCTTCAAGAGCACAAGACTGCACATCCTCGGTGCGTCCCCTTATGTCACAGGGGTGAAGCAGTGGTAGAGTGGCTGGTGTGATGGCCATCCACAGCAGCATCCCTGGCCAAGCAGCCATGGGAAGTAACTGTCCTGGTGCCTTCCTGGAGTACTTTGAGATGGGGGGGCTCTAATCCAAATTAGTCTCTATTGTGTGTGGGCACACTGTTTCAGAATAAGTTTTGCATATTTTGGGGCTTCCATGTAGTGTGGCTGCATTAGCCCAAAATATTTTAATTTGGAATAATAACTCCGGAATAAGCTATTCTGGAATAACTCTTGTAGTACAGACATACCCTTACATAAGATAAAAAATATGCTATGTTGAAGTGGTCTGTGCATATAGCCCACTGTTCTAATCTGATGTTTTGTTTGAAAAGTTGAAGATTGAGTCACCAATTAATTTACTTTTAGAATAATTCATCCAGAAGACTTCTGAACAATTAGTATTCTTCTCTGAAGGACAAAATTGCTTTGACAAAGTTATGCCCAGGGGCTGTTCAAGGATGTGTATATTGTTGGAGATTTTCAGTATATTCCTAGAATTGACAGAGATTCGATATATAAGCATATCCCTTAGGATTCATTTATGTGATAACTTTACTTTGGTTGGCACTGTAATATGTTGTCTTTTAACCTGATTTAAGAAGCTGGCCTCAGCTTTCTTCTCATCATTTTGGATATCAAGTTGGAATCCAGATTATTTTGACAGACAACAAGCCAAGTATGAATTCTACCTGCTCTATAAATATTGATGACTATAATATGTTTTTTTCCCATACACATGCAGCTTAAAGGTACACTTCCCACAGGCTGCTTGACTTGAATAGAGTCCATCTCGATTTTGTTTTGATGTAACTGAGAACAGAATCAGGCCCTGCATATTAGGAAGGTCAAGGATGATAGGGTTCCACTAGGAACGTGGGTTGGGGCACTTGCTGTTGCTGGTGGGCAGAAAGTCAGAAGGCTTTCATCAAGTAGAAAGAGAGGCAGGGGTGTTCAGAGTCCCACAGTTAATCTTTCAAGGTGTGAGGGGTCAAATAGGATATTGGAGGAGAAGAAGGGTGTGAATACATGCTGGAAAGGGGCTCTGACAGAAAAGGGACCTTTGAGGCATAGGGCCTTGCCTGCCAATGGCAACTTGACTGTCTGTCCAAGCACTGGGATACGTTGGGTGTCCTCAGCTACTCTCACGGCTGGAGCTAGTGGTCCCAAGAATAGAATAAAAAGCAGGGAAGAAGGACATTGCTGTTGGCTGCCTCCCTGCGAGTAAAATTATTCAGCCAGCTGGTCATTAAAATGTCCATTTTGATGGCTACGTTTATATATAAATTATATAGATATGACTTTGCACAGCCCCATGGCCCTCAACTGCTGCCCAAGATGTGATCTATAATGCATTCTTTGAGAAACGGAGAGGAACCTCAGCAGATGTCAGTCAGCCCAGCCCCACTGAGCTTGGAGTGTCAACCCTGTCCTCAGTTCCTAGTCTGTCAGTGCAGTGATCCCTTGCTAATTCACGTTACTGGCTGTGAATTAGTGATTTTTTCATGTGTGTTCTACCAAGTAAGTAAATCAAGAATAGCTGATAATAGAGGAAGGGCTATAAAACTTGGGGAAAATAATAGCATGATTCCTCAATAGACAGCTGTGTTGAGAAGTGGGGAGGTGTTGATGGAGTTTGGGGGTGAAAAATAGAGCTGGTTGGGAACTCATTGTGGCTTGGCCCTGCCTCCAAGAATTTAGTGAAAATAATTTTGTTTTAATCAAAATTTTAGGTTTTTTTTTAAATCATAACATATTTTTTCTTTTAAGTTTTGTGGTGTTTTTTTCCCTAGTGAACAACCAAAATCCTGAATGTTTTTTATATGCAGGGACTTTTTCTCAAACATAATAAATAATCACAGAGAGGTAGCCGTGTTAGTCTATATCTTCATGAAACAAAAAAGCTGTCCTGTAGCATTTTAATGATTAACAAAATAATTTATTAAGTGGTGAACTTTTCTGGGATAGACCCATTTTTCCAGATCTGAAGAAGTGGATCTGTCCCACAAGAGCTCATCTCCTAAGAAATTATTATTTGCATGTTTGTTTTCTCAAATAACTTCTTGTTGAAAAAGTAATCTTCCACTGGAAAACTGTTGAAACAGAAAACTCTGACCAGCTGTAGTAAAATTTATTTGGTTTGTAGCTCAGTAAAGGGAGGTTTTGAAAATCTACTAATATCTTATTTTTATTTTTTCTCAGTTTTGAAGTGGGTTGGTGAATGTACCAGTTTGCTTTCTGCGAAGTATCTAGTATTATGTATTATCATTACCCACTCTTTTTACTAGAAGAGTAGAGACTTTATATTCAACCAAAGAAGAAAAATAGAAGTGATCAATCTATTGAAGATATTTGCACTGTGCACTCTTCTATAAATAATAACCACTTCAAAGAGCTGAGTATGTGCTAGCACAGGTTAATGGTTGTGTTGATGTGTTGTTACTTTAGTAGTGAAAGAAACGTAGTTTGCTTGGATTGAAGTAAGAAAAGATCCCCCAATACTCTGTGACGCTGGCAGTAGATTATTAGCACCAGAGAGCTTGAAGTTTGCTACTCAAAGTACACTGGAAATTTATTCCAAGAACATATATGAATATTATAGTGCACGTACTTGCCAATTCCACAAGGAAGCATGGCTTATGTGGCCACTGTCCAAATAAAACAATTTTGTTTCCTACAGTTTCTCTTTTACTGTCAAGTGTTAAGAAGCATGGTGCATGTCCGTTCTCACACAGCTTGTGGAGCTTGGGACTCTTTTGCAGAAGAATGAATAAAAGTAAGGAGAATTATTGGATGCAATAGTGCAACCAGTCAGGATAAGAGTATCACAGCATGCAATAAGTTTGTGCTTAGTGACACAAGCTGGTACTTACCAAAACACAGAACCGGGGTAACTCTTACAACAAGTGAATACTTTGAATGTGCTCTGCTGCTTCTGCTACCTTTTTATGGGGATGAACAATAGCTAGACTATTTTGCAATAGCTTTGGATTGCCGGAGTTGAGAGAAAAAAAAAGCTGTAAATTAAGCATGTGAGAGTGAATGTGAAAAGAACCACTTCCACCCACATAAGTAAATGATGTTCTGTTTTTCACTGACACAAATATACCATCTGTGCCCCACCTATAAGCAATACACATCCACTGTGGAAGTGAAGGTTGGAAGAGGCTAATGCAACTGCCTGACAAGGATGATCTAGTGCATGGATTTGGATTAAGAGGCAAAACATAGATCACTCAGGAGTTCAATGATAAATCAAAATCTCAGCTGTTGTAAATCAGCACAGCTCCACTGGCTTCAAGGAGTCATGTGAATTTATACCAGATAAGGATCTGTCCCTTTCAGTTATTATTTTTGCTTGGATGAGGGACAAAGGAAAACCCAGGTACTGCAGAAAATGCTGCTGGTTCAGTAGGTGCTGGTCTTCAGCCCTTTAGCCATAGCAAAGGTGATGATCTCTACCAATACTTGGGAACCAGTGCTGATCCAGTGCCCTGGTATAATTATGTGTGGTAGGGATCTGTGTACCGTAACTGGCAGGTGTCTATGCTAAAGACACCTTTTGCTTGAAATTAATTTTCTCTCTCAATGGGCAAGACTGAAATGGCTCAGAGGTTTAGTTGGGCTAGACAGCCGATAGTTGGATACTTGTCCAAACTTTTCCCGATATAAAACTGGGCTAGAAATATAACAGGCTTTCCATGTATGAACTCTGGATGGAAAGAAGCATCATAAAAACAGCCTGTCTCATAGCTTCCCCCTACCCCACACCACCCTATCCACTCTAGTTCAGCACCGGCTGAAACCTGGCAGGACAGTGGTGCATTAAAAGTAATGAGGAACAAAGATTAAGCTGACATTTGTGTCCCTCAGAGAAATTTGTCTGGTTTCCCTGCTGGGTGGAGCTTCAGGTAAGTTCTTATTTTATCCAAACTGCTTTGTTCATCCTTAATCTTGTGTGCTTTATCTGGAATTTGGATGGAATTGCAGCAGCAACTGAATCACTGTGTAAGATGTTGACACAAGTGTGGTAGCTTTATATTCTAAGCTGATTTTACCAATTTACCCAGAGTCTTCTACATCTGGTTTTCCCCAAACTAAAGATGATAAGCTTAATGAGAGTATGGGCTCTAAGAAAAAAGGCTGCAAACAAGGTGAACTACATTCAGGAGGGGATTACAGTCTTCATGAGGCCATTGCAAAAAGCCAAGTGGAAATATGTTAGTCTGTTTGAGATCCATGCTAATAAAGCAGTCACATACATGGCTGATAACGAATTGTGGAGTAGCGAGGACGCTAACATTTTTGTACATTGTCTGAGCAGAGAGTTGAACTCAGAAGGTTATTGTGAACAGGGATAAGGAGAGGATAAAGTCACTTAAAAAAAACCTGAGCAGTTTATTAATAGAGCTGTGCAAAAACTTATGCCTTCAACAGAGAGTGAGAGCTAGGAGTCAAATTGCATACTGTTTTGTGGTGAAAATGCACAATCTTTTGTGGCTTGCACAGTCAACAGCATTAGGGGCTGGAACATGTCTAGCTATGGTGAAAGCTGAAGAGATGTCAGGGCTAGTTAATAAGGCAGTAAAACAGATGACCTGGCAGGGACAAATCTTGTAAGACGAGTTAAGAGATCTTTTTATGAAGGGGAGAAATTTGCAAACACTTGGAGAATTCAACAGCGCTTTAGCTACATTTTCTTCAACATAACTGAAGTTACTGAACCTACAAACTCTTCGTCCAAAAGTGACAAGAGTGCAGGTTTGGGTTCCAATTTGGTAGCATAGTCAAACAGCTGATAGGAGTACCATCAAATGTCCCATCATACACTATAGCACTGAAAAACAGCACTAATTTGAGCTCCATGATCCAGTAAGGTATTTAAGCCTGTGTGGTGTAAGTTGAATCATCTGAGTTTTATCACTGAAGAGTTGGACTAATTGTAAATGTGAAGGATCTAGGTAATATTGGTCACTGTCTCAACCTAACAAACATAATGCAAATAAAATTCCTGTACCTCATTGCCAAAATACATTTGGTAACTGTACTTCCATGTTTTCATTTTCTGCATATGCTTGTGAATTTCTTGGTACTACTTATTCTATTGCTGAGTGGCACTTTCTTTTACTTGGATTTAGGTTTGCTATGTTATTCGTGCCTTCCAGGATGTTCCTAGATAAAAGACTTTTTGTCCCCAAAATTTGTATACTACTAGAAATAACCACATTAGCTACATATTCTTGCTCATGTATTCATAGGTTTTTATTAGTGCTGTTAGGAATTAGATGTCTAAGGGCTTTTTTCAAGTACAACCGTGCCATTCTCCAGTTCAGTTCAATCTTTTATTAATTCTCCAGCTCAGTCTTACTGGTTTACATATCTTAACATTGACTTGAATAAGTAACTCATGTTCCTAGGTTTTTTCAAGTCATTTTCTGAATTGCTCAGACTTCTCTATATGATCAACAAATGTTACCATATATAGCATAAGATTGTTTTCATATATAAATGTCTTATAATACTGAGGACTACTGTATTCCTCCCTGTGGGGAACTATTTTCTTTCATATGGATCCCTTGTTTTCCATATCGAGAACTGTTCTTGATTCTTTCAGGCAGCTCACTACAGAATATTTTAGTGTTTTGTACATACATTTTTGGGATAATCTATACCAATGGTCTGCCAGAAGTTCATGTAATGTTACTAGGCCTATAGGCAAGGTCACTCTGCATTCCATCATTTCTCAAGAATGACGGTGCTAAGAACAGCTTTTTCTTGGCTGTTTTCAGAGAAACCATTTCAGAACTGCTTCAAGAATTTTTCCATAATCCATCATAGTGGAAAATATGAGGAACAAAATGTTGAGTGATTCCTTAATGCAATACATTTTGTGCCTCAGCTTACCCATGTAGATAATGGGGATAATAAACCCCTATTGACCTTTAAATCATTTTGAAATTTGGGATAAAAAGGTGCTTTATAAACCCTAGATGTTATTCTGAGTCCTCGTTTGTTTGAAACATATGTATGGCAAATTGATGCATGCACAAAAAATTAGAATCCTTCAGTCCATTTCCCATGTTCAATCTTTTGGTGCTGAGTGTGGACCAGTGACATGGGAATACTTTGTACTGCATCTTGTAGTTTTGACTCATGCAATACTTGATTAATAAATGCGTCTGAGAAAGAAGTAACACCAGTGCAGATGCAAATTGCTCACACATTCCATAGGGAATACAGAGGACTGGTTTTGATAAACACATGGCATTATTGCACAATATAGTGTAATGCTGGCAATCTGTTTATCTACCATAGGCTACGTCTACATGTGCCCCAAACTTCAAAATGGCCACGCAAATGGCCATTTCTAAGTTTACTAATGAAGCGCTGAAATGCATATTCAGTGCTTCATTAGCACGCGGGTGGCCGCGGCACTTCAAATTGACGCGCCTCGCCGCCGCACGTCTTGTCCAGACGGGGCTCCTTTTCGAAAGTACGCGGCCTACTTCGAAACCCCCTTATTCCCATCAGCTCATGGGAATAAGGGGACTTTGAAGTAGGCAGGGTCCTTTCGAAAAGGAGCCCCGTCTGGACAAGACGTGCGGCGGCGAGGCGCGTCAATTTCAAAGTGCCGCGGCCGCCCGCATGCTAATGAAGCGCTGAATATGCATTTCAGCGCTTCATTAGTAAACTTAGAAATGGCCATTTGCGTGGCCATTTCGAAGTTTGGGGCACGTGTAGACACGGCCATACAGTGTCTCCATCTACCATTTATGGTTAAACTGACTTAAAAGGGTGTGTCAAGATAGCTCCCATGGTGCCTGGCGCAGTATCAATTTTGGTATGTATCTGGTTACCAAAGTGTCAGCGGGGTACCCATGTTAGTCTGTATCCACAAAAACAATGAGAAGTCCTTTGGTACCTTATAGGCTATAAGATATTTTGGAGCATAAGCTTTCGTGGGCAAAAACCCACTTCATCAGATGCAAAGATAGTTACAGCAAAGAGATGTGGTCTGGTGGCATATGATCTCTCTCCTGGTAATGGATGAAGTTCAGGATAAAATTTTATTGAATTTAGTGAATGAAATTTGTCATTAACCTCTGCTGGGCCAGGTTTTCGTCCTAGGTATCTGTGCTGGTTTGTTAGGATTACCAATGGCCTTTTGAACTATTGATTATGAGAGGTCATTGGTTTGTCTATAAACCACGTCAGGAGTAGATGAAGCTGCACTTTTAGATTGTTTTTAAAAAATATGTTTGTGGTTTGCTTTGCTCTTGGAAATGTATTTAAAAAGAAATAATACCCAAGCAATAAGATCCAGAAGTTCAAATTTTTTGCTTTAGTTGTTCAGCTCAGTAACTTCATTTGGATTGCACAGGTATAAATGGTGTAGAATTTGGCCTGATGTGTGTGGCTATTGTATGCAGATCCAAGAACTCTCAGAATGAATATAATTCCAGTCTTCTTGTATGAAAATCACATTATGTAAATGACAATACAAATGACATATAGCTTCTTTATCAAAAATCAGCATTAATTGCTGAAAGTTGTCTAAAGAAAATCGTATCTCTAGTGATAACTGTGTCTCAGAACTGGCACCCTGCATTCCTGTATGCTGTGATTCTGCTATAGAAATCCATAATAATAATTGAAACTGGTGTCAGCCAGCACCAGAGGGAACAGCATGAGATTCTGATTTGCAAATATCACTGGACCACTCTGGAGTGGTCTCATTTCTGGCTCTGCCTCAAGCAACATTTGAAGGGCTAATTCTGTTTCATTTCTCTCTATTTTCAGCTATTTAACATAATTAATTTGATCAGCCCAGAGAAAGAAACGCTGCTTTCTTTCATGCCACAGTGATGTAATTTCTTTGACCCTTGTTTTTATCATAATGGGATGGGGTGTGGAAGTTAATGATGCTAATGGGATAGTCATACACTGTTTCTAGTAGCAGGTATGTGAGCAAAACACCTGCCACACTAGGCTGATAACCTGCTAGATCAGTATTTACTTTTTAAACAAGAGAGAGCTAGAGTGCTGTATGTTATGTCCCCTCTCGCTGCAGCAGGTAACTAACCCCAAGTGATGTAATGAAAGCTGATATCAACTTGGAAAGTGTGATATGTGTCAAAAATTGAATGGCATTCATAATATGGGAACGTCACTTTTCCTTAGAACCTTACACATACTGAGAGGTGGCATCTCCCTGGGTAACTATGGAACAGGAGCTAGAGTGGCTGGAAAAAATCCAACTCTTTCCTCAAAATTGAAACTAACTTGAACTCAAAATGTTAAGGTTCCAGGAAGCTCTGATCACTGACAGTAACAGCCATGTTCCTCCCCACGGCTCTAATTCAACAAGGCACTCACTTGTATGCTTACCTTGAAGTATATGAGAAGACAATGGGGCTAATGTGTTTAAGCACCTTACTGGCTCAGGGTCTGTATGCTCACTCTTGTATTATTCATGTCTGTGGTGCAGGATTATACTCTTTATGCATTGCCATCTCTATTCTGAGAACTACAATTGCTCCCAGTTGGAACTGGCTGTCTAGACAGATGTTCTGAGGACAATAGGCAGGAATGCAATTGTGGAAACTCCATCACTGGAGACTTTTAGGAGCAGGTTGGACAAAAATCATCAGGGTTGGTCTAAATCAGGGATCAGCAACCTTTTGGAGGTGGAGTGCTGAAATTTGACATTTTGACCTCTATGTACTGTCCAAGTGCCAGTGATACTTTTGAAAGTCACTAATAGTCCTACTTACAACAGCTTCATTAATAAATTAATGGTATAGTTCTGCATTTTTATTTAGGTGGCAGTTGGTAGCATTATCTGGTCTTTTGTTAATCCACAGGCCTGGTTTGAAGAAGCTCCAAGCTGCAATGGGGGTATGGGCAGGGCTGAGTTCCCGCCTCATGTGCTGATGAAAATCAGCTCACGTGCTACTCTTGGCATGCATGCCAAGGTTTGCTGACCCCAGTCGTATGTAGTCCTACCACAAGTGCATGGGGACTGGACTAGACGCCCTCTCAAGGTGCCTTTGAGTCCTGTGATGCTATGATTTTCAACAGTGACTACAGGAGGTGGGCATCCAGGTCCTCCTAAAAGTCAATAGGACTTAGATGTCAACCAGCCTTTGGTATTTTTTGAAAATACTACACAATATTATTTAATTCTGCCTCATTATAAACTCAGCCACAGCTGGATTCAGGAGTGAGATGTCTAATTGCATATTCTAGCTGCGCCAAGTTTTTGACATTGCTGCACAGTGACTCAGAAGAACTATCCAGTCTTGTAGCTTCATCTTCCATCTGACATGCAAGGCTGTGTACCACATTCAGGAGACCCACCAACACGTGCATGCACATCAACCAGGAAACCACGCGGTCTCCTTGCTGTCACCTTCTCTCTCTTGCCCCAGTTTCTCCCTCCTTTAAGGCACCCTCACTCTTTCATTCAAATATTGCAATGAGGTTGTAAGCTCATTGGGGCATGGACTGTGTTACTTGTTTTTATGAAGCAGCTTGTGCAGTCTTGGATGCTATAAAATTATAATCGGCTAGACAGACTATGGTCCCCATAAACCAGGGGGGCAATATATGAACAGCACGGTAGGGGCAGGGCATAGATACACACGAATGCATACACATACACACACACACACACAAGTTAAAGATGAAGCTATCTGGGCTTGCAAACATGTTTGTCTGCCTCACTTTGACTCAGTCAGTCTTCCCTCATTCTTATTTTATAGCCACGTTATTATGATAATTGGGTTTATGTTCAAAATGAAGTCATTTTGTAAGACACAGAGCTCAGGGTAATACTTTCATTTTTATTTTACGGTCTCTTATTTGTTTTGTTTACAATTCTCAGTGACTGGTGTGGCTTCTCCAGAGAGCCTTTTTTTTTCTCTCTCTTTTTTTAAGCAGCAGGTGCAATTTCAGCTCATGTAATGGATTTGCAGATATTTGGCCATAAATAGAGAGTGTTAAATGCTGCTGTAAAAATGAGATAAATGTTTATTACCCAAAAGGTTAATAAAGAACCCACCTGGGACCCTTTAGAAAAGAACTAATCCCTTTTAAGACTGTATGAAACCAGTGACAGTTGTGCAAGATTCACAAGCAAATTGCTTGCCTAAAAGATCCTAAAAGCACAATAAAATAAATAATAATAATAAAAAAAAATTCCCAGGCTGCACACAGAGTAAATGGCGTGCAAGGGATTCAGGAGATAGGTACCATTTATTATCTAATGTAAGCACTTAGTACTGGCATCTGTTTACAGATTTTCACAATCAGCATTAGGCAAGCCCCATGTTGGGTTTTGCATTCATTTCAAGTCCTGTTATGAAACAGTATGAATTTAACACTGTAAGCCTCTGGGAGGGTAAAAAGACTTCTGAAGCAGTCAACGAATAATACAGAATGCCAGTCCAAAATGCAAGTAGCACATGTCAAGACAGCAGGTGATTAATGTCTGTATCTTAGCTGAATGTATCTATTGCATAGCTTTGTTTGTTTAAAAGATTTGAGGTTTTGCTTCCTTTATCCCTTCTGTGGTATTTGACAATACTATTGAATGTTCTGGATGGAAATATAGAATGTGTTTTCATAAGTTCATGGGTGATGTCATAGCTGACAGCTGTGACAGCTATCCACAAATAAGTGCAAATACCTGCCATATTTTACCTATTCCAATGTATTTATAAAACACAAACACTTTTAAAGTTTGTTGTACTATTTACTTGGCCTCTCACACCTGGCCACCTGTTTTAGCTTCCCTGAGGGAGGTGTGATATTCCGATCCCCCAAATGCTTCCCTTGTGTCCTTCTAACACTTTCCAACATCCGTTCTCCTCTGCACACATAATTCAAATAGGTTAGTTATAACGTTCCTTTCCCCAGCAGTTAATATATCTAGCAACAGCTTTTACCAGACTGTGGCTACATTTGTCTCTGTTGTTCAGTAGCCTCCTGGTGTAAGAAATGAAGCCAAGTGTTCTCTTTTTAGGTTATTATATATCCTTTCTACATGCTCCCAGTGGAATCATATCCAGAATTAAGCTGGCCCTTTGAGCTTTTACATCCTGGGTATCAGTGCCCCCTTCTGTCTGGTTGCTATAACAGCGATGATTCCTCTAAATACATCCCCCCAAATCAGGTGGCATAGGACTAACCAGGAGAGATGGGTTGTTTCTGCTTTATATAGCAGCCCATTTCTCCTATCCTCTGCTTGCCTTGTATTTTTTTCTGTGGGGCAGTCTTTTTTTTTCCACTCAAGAGGTCTCTTTGGGAGGCATAATCTACTCCTATGCGAGATCCAGGGGCCTACTCCATCTAGTACAAAGGAAGCAATCCCCTTTCTGCTGCACCCACTGATCTGACTGCTTTAAATTTAAAGGACATTCCAAGGACTTTCTCAAAACTTGGATCGCTGAGTGAAATGTATCATGTGTTAGCAGAAGCCAGTTTTGTATAAGAAATCAGCAATCCTGACTACAGTGGTATTTTACTGCTGTAGCAAAGTCTGCTGCTTGAGAGTTGGCCTTTTACTTATGATGCTGCAGCATAACTCACAGGGAGCTGCTTTATTGCTTACACCATCATCTTTCAAGATGGATGGTTGCCATGTGGGTGTTCAGTGATTAAAAGCTGAAAGTGAATAATTATCTTGGCTTTTTTTTAAGATATGCAAAATTCAATCAATATTTTTGATTAAAAATGTGCTTTAGAGATGGGTTTGAGCTGAAAATTTCTGACCTTGATCTGAACTTCTCTTAAATTTCAGGGTTTTCAGATTTTCTTATTAATTCTGGCCTGATACAGATGAAGACGTATGAACCACAGAGTTCAGCTCACCATGTTTCCTATCATTTGGTAGAGGAGGGAGCCAGTTTCCATCTCTGATGTACTTTCATGAAAAAGTTGCTTAAATGTTAGAAATGGCATTCAGTCTTCTGAGGTTAGCGAGCATAAGGTAATGTGGCTCCAAATAACTGGGAAGTTCAGTTTATTTCTATCTCTCTGACATGGAACACAGAGAGACATTGGCTGGTTCATTAAGCTCAAAGTACTTCTTCTTGATCACCGAGATGGCTAGGTGGACTCATGTCCTGAATTAAATTCTGCCCTTACTCATAGGCCAAGGCATTGGTTTAGGTTACAGGCAATCTGGCTTTAATTATTAGCTCAATACAGTGTGACCTTGGTCAAAACATTTAATCTCCTTGCTGCAGTTCCTCATCTGTACAAAAACAAATAATTTCTTACAGTAGATGGGTATCATGAAGAAACTCTGGTGAAGGCACAGAAGCACCCATCTGTCCATCCATCTAACCATCCAGCTAAGGGCAGAATTTGGGGCACTAATACTAGTGCCTTTACTCAATACCTTGCATCTGTGCATACTTTCCATTGCATACATATCCTTCCCAAGAATTAGCTCTGATTTATCTCCAGCGAACACGTGAAATATATTTAATATTTCCCCCCATTTTTCTACCTCATTTCTTTATGCTCTTCATCCCGTCCTATTTATTATAATTCAGACCACCCAACAATTCCAGAGTTTGAGAAAACCTCCCCCGGCACCCCAATAAAGAGAGAGAGAACCTTGGGAGACATTTGTTTTGCTCAATTCACATTGCTTCAACATATAATTGTTCCTTTAGACACACATGCTTTACCTTTTGCTCCATGATAGGACTGATGAGTCTCTGATTATACCACATAGCAATGGCAGACCATTTGCTAAAGCATGTACTCAAGGTCCTGAGGTATGGTTGCACATCAGAAGCTTATATCAAACATTCCAATCTTCCCACCCCCACCTTCATAATGTTTTAAGTTAGCACACAACTTCAATTAACCCTGTCTTTGTTTATACCCAGGTTTAGAGGCCTGCACTGATAGAATAGCCTGACTCCATTTGTAGATTGACAAGCTATTAATTAGGACAGCAGGCCTGTCACAACCTCTAAGTATCACTGTCACTACCGCCCATTCCTTGGAGAGACATATTTTTGCCTAATGTGGGGATTAAGTCTCACACTTCCAAAATAGAAGCTTCAGTTCTGGCAGTAGATTGAAAATGACTCCATTAGTATTTTTGTAGCCTGTTGGCCTGCATTTCTAACTTCTAATTCTATGGGTGAAGTCCTGGCCCATTGAAGACAATGGGAGCTTTGCCATGGACTAGAGCGGGGCCAGAATTTCACTGTGCATGTTCTAATAGGAAGCCTGAGAAAGCTGATTGCCAAGTACAGTAGAGCAGAAATAGCTTTAAAAACATGATCCTGGGTTGACTCAAAAACTTAGTGGAGAGAGCAGCAATAGTGGACCTAAAGCCAAGACTTGTTCTAGGCCTTGTCCTATAGGGTTGTGGGATACCATCATCACAGAGGGGGCATTCACAGCATCCCAGGCGAGAGCCATCTTAACTTTGCCTTTGCTAATAGCTGATAGACCTGAAGGAGGCTGCCTCAAGCACAGGATAGATTCAGCAATCAAGGGTGCTGCTAAAAGAAAGGGGAGATGGATGAGAAAGGTGCTCCACACTGAAGAGTGGAATTGTGAGATTCCTAGACAGAATGATTGTTAGTCTAAAACTACTGCCATGTTACCAATGTCTTTGTGAGTGCACAAGCACTGATCGTCAAAATGGCGATACTGCAAAGTTGCTTTTTTTCTCGATCAGCACAAAGAAGATAACTAGTTCATTGATGCTAATAACTGTATGAATCCAAGAATAATATTAATTGACATTCAGTTTTGAGACCACTTCACACTACTGTAACATGCAGAGGAGGCATTACTTAACCACTGGTACCTGTCTGGGGTAGCCATAGATCCTGTTTGGAAGGCATGCCAAAAAATCTCCTGACTCACGTCTATCTTCCATCCCTGCTTAAATATAATGTCAGTATGCAGAATGTGAGATGCACAGAATCTGTGGGAAGGCAAAAGCAAGACAAGCATTTGTGCCTGCGTGCGGGTCATGACTGTGAATGACAGCTTCAGGGCATGTAGTCAGGAAGCAGGGCACAAACCCCAGACTGACGGCGTGTTCCATACTTACATTTCATTAACCAATTATCAAGTGTGGACTTCTCAAGCACTGTATCTGCCTTAAGTCAAAGTCACAGCCTGTCTCCTAGGCACTCTGGCCTGTCTTGTTAACTAGGCAAACCTGCCTTCAAGATACGTGGTCTCCTAACCAAAAAATCACCACACTTTTCAGGTGACTTCCAAGCCCAAAGGACAAATCACTTGTCCCAAGTCAACTCCACCTCTCACCTTTGACCTGACTTGTCCCAACTTGATTGTGATCTCTTACCAAAGACAGTGCTTGTAGCCAATCCTGTAATTAAGTAAAGATTTATTAATTAAGAAAAAGAAATGTGAGTGAGTTACAAGGTTAAAACAGGTAAATATACATAAACCAATAAATTACACTCTTGACTTCCAAAAAGGTAATACGTGCTGCTATAATATGCAGGCTCTGTATGTCCTTTAGGGCTATATAGTCTGGAGATACCTTGCTTATGCCTTAAATATTGTCCTTTCTAATTTCCAAGCAGCACAATGATAATTTCTCTGGATAGGGGCTTTAATCCCCTTGCCCCAGAGCTCAAGCTGATGGCAAAAATGTTTGTATGTGTCTCCACTTCATCGGGGTATGTGGGAGCAAACAACAAAGTCTTTTGTCTGCTGATATTCCTCAATGGTTTCTCTGTCTATAACTCTTTGTTCGATGGGCAGGAGATGAAACGTCTTGCGGTAAAGTATATTTCACACGTTGCAATACTTCTCTATTTACTGAGCAAACATTTTTATACTTACAAAGCATTTAAATACTACCCTTGTAACATTAGGGTACAGAACTATGAGTGAGATGAATACATGCAGCAACTTAGAAGCCTTTCATAAAGTTTTAAAACATTCTTACATATATGTAAGATCTGTTTTAGGGACTGATCAGACTGGTTTCCACCAATGCATAAGTCAGTATTCATTGAGGCCTAGGGGCCTTGGCATGAATTGGCTCCTGGAGTGTCAGCCTCACAGTGCACATGCAAGCGAAGTTGGCCCTGTTGTTGGAAATCTCAGAGGGCAGCCAGGCTTAAAATGTGCAGACTACCATGGCCAGACTGCAAAGGGTGCTTTTGCAGCTCTGGCAGTTCACAGACAGTTGCATGAGGTGGATTAAACCAGCGGAGGGCACAATATGGCCCACGGGCCAGATTTGGTCCACCTAGCATTTTTATCTGGCCCGCCCGGGTGATTAGCAGAGTATGTATACGTTAGTGCCAGCAGCATGTGTTCAGGTGCTTCTCCCCAGCCTTGCTCTGTGTTGCAATGAAGCTGCTAGCTGTGCAGAGGAGAGAAGAGAGGTGAGTGGTGAAGTCAGGTGTCCCCCCAGTCCCTGTAGCCCATCTCTGCAGAGTAGCGGTGAGGGAAAAGGTCACATACAACAGAGCAGCTCCAGTCTGAAGTATGGTGAGTAACTGAGAGGAGTGCCTCTCTGCATGGGCAGTGCACTGTTTCTAAGATTTCCCTAACTACCATCTCCCATTGCCCGCTTTCCCCCAGTTAAGCACAACCTGAAGCTACTGTGTGGCCCCTTCCCCCTGGAGGAAGGCAGGGAGAAGCAGCCAGGAAACTGGCCGGCCCTGGTGGGCTGTTCAGTTTCCTAGTCCGCAAGCACAGGGGAGTTGGGAACCAAGCAGCAGCCTGGTTCGTGGATGCCTTTTGCTGGCGGAACCAGCAAATTGTCCAGCCATGTACTGGTCAGTTTTCCAGGTCCTGCAAGCGGTGGGGAGACTGGAACCAGGCTGCCCCGTGGTTCCCGGCTCCCTGCCACTCTGAGAGCCAGGAAACTGACCAGCCCTGGTAGGCTGGTCAGTTTCCCAGCTTCTGCAAGCCCAGGGGATCCAGGAACCACAGGGCAGTTTGGTGCCCCCCTTCCCACTGACTGGAGCAAAAATTTGAGTTATGTGGGGGTTGCAAGAACGCAATCCCTGAGTAACTCGAGGGTTTACTGTAGTTATAGGTACCCACACAAGTTTGCGGTCTCGGATCAAATTCTTAGTGGGCATTAAGTCTGCCTCACAACCCATCACTGTGAATAAGAGCTGTTAGCTAACATGCTTTTAGCCAAGAGGCCCTGCGGAATTGCCTGAGCACACTATAGTAGGGTTTTACTTATATATGGCATGGATAAATGCAGATTTACAGATCATTGAATGTAGATTTATTATCTTACATAACAGGAATGAATCAGGCATGCAAATTGTGCAAAGTTGTGAAATGGGCTACAAAATAGGTTATTCAAAAAGTTTTACAGATGGTGGGGGCAAGATGCTGGAGATGCTCCTTCACTGTGGTTACACTTGCTCAAGGACTGGCCCTTGTCCTTGATATCGCTGCCGAGGCTCTAAGCTTAGAGAAAATTGTAAATATTAGGAATAACTGAAATGTGCTAACATCAAAAAATTGAAGTGGGTATCAGCATTGCCTGGACCAGTCTTAAATGGTTTTATATTAGGTGACAGCTTTAGAATGTTAACCTTCGGCCTGTAGTTCAAAAGCTTGCTCTTCCTGCCTTTGCCCTTGTAAACTTTGAAGCATGGCATTGGAACAAACCAGCAGTCATTTAGCCCTTAAAGATTAACAAGATAATTTAGTAGGTGATGAGCTTTTGTGGGACAGACCCACTTCTTTGGATCTGAAGAAGTGGGTCTGTCCCGTGAAAGCTCATCACCTCATAAATTATTTTGTTAGTCTTTAAAGTGCTACATGACTGCTGGTTTGTTTGGGTAGAATACAGACTAACACAGCTACCTCTCTGTTACCACACAGCATCAGAGAGATCCAAAGACTGGCCAGTGACATTTTCAAGCGATGAAAGAGCAAGCAAGGTCAACCTTGTTTGCCATCATCAATCAGGGGTATGTTTTAATGATCCTGAGCTTCAACAAACTGCACTCGCCACTTGTAACTCTGACCAGCAGCATAAGCACTATCCTCAAAGCTTTCCAAAATTCAGGAAGTATGTCCTTCAGTTGTGAATCACGAATTAATAAGAGAATTAGAGTGGAAAATACTTCCTGTATTGCAAAATGTGACAGATATTGTTGAAATCAACAGAGTTCTTTATCATTGACCGCTGACTATTTCCTGCGTGTCAGCATCCAGTGAAGCTCTGTACAATTGTTCGAGTGTTTTCCTGTCTGCTGGCAACGTACTAATGTCATAAAACCTCCCCATATCTTTTTTGTGGTGCTTTAGTTGTCCATTTCTTCGACGGACACTCAAATAGTGTCAGTGAATGAACAAAAAAATTAAAAAAAAAATCCTCTTGAATCTCTCTTCAGCATTTGCTGTCACCTCATCTCTGCCCTTGAAACCAAACTGCTGCTTCTTCCTATGAATACAAGTTTCCTTGAAGACAAGATCAGTTCTAAGTTTTCCATCCTTGCTTTGGCACGGATGGTGTCTTCAAATCTGTTTTCTCTGTAAGCCTTAAAGAAATAAAGGCAGCTTCTCATTAAAGTAGTAGTGGTCACAATGGCCATTGACTGAGTTTGCAATGCCATTCTCGAAGTGTTTACTTGAAACAGTATATTATGCCAAACCATAACTGAGACTCAACATTTTTTTTAATACATTTTATGTAGATAGTGGTTTTATCTCCAGTGTCTCATTGGATATGTCCTTTATTAGTTGCTACTTACCTTTTTCACATCTTTACAACACATATGCATTTTTATAATCTGCTATATAGTTGAGACATTTTGTCTGTTTGATCAAGAACTCCTCTTACCAGTAAGAGCTAGGACCACCAAATGTGGTATATATCTTCCTTATATACTAATTTAAAGCAACGTAAGCCTTTGGTTGTGCCAGGACAGTGGGATGTGTGCCTGGAAAGGGATTGCTTCTCATAAAACTGAAGAGAAAAGAGACAAAATCACCAAATCAAGTACAGTTCTCAAAACTGATATAACTGAGTGAATGTGGAAAGAGACTGAACCAAGCTGAGCCAGAAAAATAGGATGAACTTGAAATAGGATTGCCTCTCAATAAACCTTACAGAAAAGAGATAAAATAGAGAAATTTGGAGTAGTGGTCTGTTTTAACACAGCTAAATCAAGGCTTACTGTTTGAAAATTGGAAGAAAATATTCTTGGGAACCAAATTGACTCTAATCCTTTTTTGCTGAAACACAGTGATTTGATAAGAGTTTATAGGGATGAAGAAAATATACACTTGATGGAATTTCCATTTAAAAAATTACCAGAAAATGTGAATGGAAAAATTTTAACAATTCCACTTTGAAAGAAATCCAAAATAAAAATTAACTTCATAAAATAACATTATACTTTTTTTAAAATACAATTATTTAAATAAAACTTGCACCTTTTCCTTTTATTTAATAAAATAACTTAATTGAGTTAAGGACCTGAGGAATGCTGGGTACATCTGCTAGTTATACAATAAAATAAAGTTCACAGTATCACAGCTGGGCTTTCACTTTATTCCAATATCTCATTGACTGGTGACACCCTGCTTCCTTCCTCCCCATGAAAGCATGGTTTATAATATTCTAGACTGTTGAGGGAAAATGTAGTTCATGAAAGTCTGAAAGTGTTCTGCAAGATTCCATAAAGATCCAAAACATTCTAGGAAGTGAGTGAAAAATGAATCCACATATGAAAGACCTGAACCATTTTACTTCAAACATTCAATTTTTCCTTTTGTTGCTAAGAACAAAAACAGTACCCCAAATGCAGTGCTCCTGGCGTCACCTGGATTTTGCTTCTAAATCCTTGGCCCTGTCAAAAACTATCAATATGGAGACTGTACAACTAATATTCAACCTTTAGAAGTGTTCCGGGTTGAAATACTTTTGCAAAGCATAGTAGGGAAGCTGCTACTCATGGTCATGCTTTTCCATTGTTAATTATTGGGCTTTGTTCTTCGTTTGTTCCAGAGCTTTCAGAAACATGAGATTCTTTTTGTCTGAAACTTTAGTCGTTCTTTTGTCACTCTTCTTCCTCTTTGAGCAGTAATATTTCTGGAACTCCTATTAAATGTTAGCCAAAACTGCTGCAGTTAGATATAATAGGAAATAATTAGGACTTGATTGATAGAGAAGTAAACAATCCTTGACGGATTTAGACATAAACGATTATGTCACCGCTAGAGCTGTGCCATACCCTCAGTATAGTAAAGCAATTGACTGATAATTAATATAGAACAACTTTATTATATACACAGTAAATTCTGTAGACATTCAAAGTGAGGCTCTATGCAGACAAGTAACTGTAAGGAGTTGAAGCCTTATGCTTTGTGGCTGGTCAGATCTCACTTTAAAAGTGCAATGGTGTTTTTTGTTCCTAACTGAACTCTCAATCTTGAGTTTGAAAATCAAGTGGGAGTCTTTCCTTCTGATGCATCATCTCAAATAATAGAGAGTCTGCAGGTCATATTAGGCCCCCAGTTAACACCTGTGCAGTACCGTTATTCATGAAGAGGATAGCACAAGCAGGAGTATAGGTTAGTGGGACCTGCTCAGCTGCCACCAAGGACCTAATCTGGCTGCGGAATGTTGCTGCATGTGTGAATGAATTCACTCAGTTTGGCTTTTAGATGTCAGGCTGAGTTTTCCGCACTAAGCACATTTGGAATGGAATCACTGTAACACAATACACATGGAACTCCACAATGCTTATTTTTTTTTAAACAGAATTATGTGTCAGAGTAGATCTGCACCTTAAAGCATTCCCAAGTTCTGTTTGTACATTGAATTGAAATAAATGAGGTGTACCTGACAAAATATCATCTCTTTCTGGATGAAGAGTAAGGCATTAAATGTATGGAGCACAGGAAGAAGCGATTTACTTGCCTGGAGGGGAATGCAGGATTAACAGTAGGCACTTCACAGCATGTTCCAATTACAGCATTTAAATATAATTGCATACTCTGTTAATCTGTGTCAGGATGGAATCACTTAATATGATCACAGCAGCTTCTTTTTAATATCATGAGTAATGTGAATATAGCTGAGTCTATTGAAAAAAGTTCAGTTCCAGGTCTTAATATCCACTCTAATTCTATCCATCAATTATGCTACTACAAAGAGTTCAAATAAAGGTCTGGGGATCTAGAGAATGTCGCTATCTTTATTAAAGTACTTTTACTGTGAATATATAGATGGGTCACGAGACAGTTGATCATTTGGTCATGTTATTTTTATGAGCCTGATGCTCTGAGGCTATACCTTTGTGTATGATTTTTAGACATGCCGTCGAATCCTATTTGAAATACCAATTGTAAAAGTTGAAACATTTTTAATTTATGTTTTGACTGCTGAAAAAAATGGTTGTCTGTTCTTGCTATAGTACCATGGGGGGGCATTTTTTATGTTATGCATAGCAGTTATAGAAGACAACTAATCAAAGGACCACAAAGCACTTAATATACATGGGGGTTGAACCTGCATGTATGTGTACCCACACTTCCACAAACATCAGTGGAGTTTAGGTTACATGGAATGCAGGCATATGTCAATTAATTAAATCTCACAATGCAATCTAGGTGAGGATTATCCTAATTTTTGAAAATGGGTAAACTGAGGTATGGAGAGCTGAATGGTTCTATCAAGATACAGTTACAGATACAGTTGAAGTACCAGGAATAGGATTCCTAGGTAAACCTCATTGCAGGAGGAATAATGCTTATTTCAAAATAGCTATTTTTAAATAGGTGCTGCTAAGACACAGCATAGCACTATTTCAAAATAAACCCTAATGGCATCCAATGGCACTATTTTGAAATATGTGTCTGGACATGCTATTTCAAAGTAGCCGAGTGCTATTTTGAAATGCATTCTTGTGTGTAGCTGTGTTATTTTGGAATAGTTATTCTAGAATGGATTATTTTAAAGTAATACTGCTGTGTAGATGTATTCCTAGAGTCTGATCTCTTGTTCCTTGTCATAGTGATAGCTCATGAATGAAGACTTAAAATTTCAAGCAACCTATAAATCATTATGCATCTTTGTTGCCTTTTATCCTGAAGGTCCTTCAAAGCTTTTGCAAACTTTACTTACAAACAAGAATTGCTTCTCCTCTGCAGAAATGCAGGCACCTCTAATGTGGAATACATACTGAGGTTTTTTTTTATTGGTGATCAAAAATCATGAAGTAAAGAAAGCCATATCCAGTTGAAAATACAGAGTAGAATTACAGATAGATTGAAACTGTGAAAACAACAAGTTGAATATTTCAACTCTTGTGAAAGGTGCCAGGAGATGTTTTACATGTCATATTAAAAACAGTATCAGCACTGCCCCTAACGCCAGAGTGGCTCTTGGGTTGATATAACTCTACAGCAACAGTGTCACTTTCTGAATCACCGGATTTTCCAGGTTTTCCATCTGAAGACTAACATGGTCTGATTCTATTTAACTTGTAAGAGCAGATGGGATTGCAGCCAAACCTATATGGTTGCATATTTTCTTAGCCCCATGATAAGATATCAGGAAAGAAAAAACAGGTTTCAGGTAGCCAATTGTGTGCCTTTTAAAATTAAAATGTCCTTTTATGGCAGTTTTTATTTCATTTAGCTGAGAAATTCAGTAAGTGTTGATGCAGTAGCCCTGTTTTCTCATGCACAGGAGGTAGTTGGAAGGAAAAAAGCCACAATTTTCAGCAGGTGAATTTTCCTCTAAATTCCCGCTGGGGAAGGGAGTATTTGTTCTGAAGGTTCCAGGCTAAATGTGAATTTTGAGTAAGTTTTCTCAAGCAAGAGAACTTTTGTGCCTGCTAGCCATGGACAACGTTCCATAGAGTACCCACATGATTCTAGGTACTTCTTCACCTGCCCCTAGATCAAACCACAGAGGGGTAGCAACACTCCAGCACTCTATATCTATACAGGGAACTGACCGGTGCTGGACTAGATAATTGGCCAGACCACAGGCATCAATGTTGTCTAACATATTATCTAAACTTTTCACTGCTTACAGGGCTCTTAGAAGACATTTGGGGTAAATTACAGCTAAATAACAGCACAGAACAGGACTGGTGGCTGTAAATAAGCTTTATGGAACCACAGGAAACTTGGCCACACCCACAATAAGTAGTCATTTAGCTAACTAAAATCATACTGGATTATGGATGTTGCCAGATGAGAGAGTTCCAGATTAGAGTCCTATGGTGGGGAGTCAAGTATCGGAGGGGTAGCCGTGTTAGTCTGGATCTGTAACAGCAACGAAGGGTCCTGTGGCACCTTATAGACTAACAGAAAAGTTTTGAGCATGAGCTTTCGTGAGCACAGACTCACTTCATCAGATGCTGGTCCTGGAAGTCTGCAGGGCCAGGTATAAATAAGCCAGAGCAAGGGTGGGGATAACAAGGTTAGCTCGGTCAGCAAGGGTGAGGCTTACTACCAGCAGTTGATCTGGTACCAACTGCTGGAAGTAAGCCTCACCCTTGCTGACTGAGCTAACCTTGTTATCCCCACCCTTGCTCTGGCTTATTTGTACCTGGCCCTGCAGATTTCCGGGACCAGCATCTGATGAAGTGAGTCTGTGCTCACGAAAGCTCATGCTCAAAACTTTTCTGTTAGTCTATAAGGTGCCACAGGACCCTTCGTTGCTGTTATGGTGGGGAGTGTAATTGAATGGTTTAAGCATTGGCCTGCTTAAACCTGGGGTTTTGAGTTCAGTCCTTGAGGGGGCTGCTTAGGGATCTGGGGCAAATAGATTAAAAAAAAATCTGTCAGAGATGGTGATAGGTCTTGCAAAGACAGCAGGGGACTGAACTTGATGACCTCTGAAGGTCCCTGCCAGTTCTGTGCGATAAGTGTATCTCCATATAAAGAGAGGTTCAACCTGTACTTATGCTTTGAGGTGTGGATATGGGCAGATGCCAAGTTGACCAGCTCCTTACTAATCATCCAGTCACCAGGATGAGGTCAGAAGTATTTATGTATTGAGTAAAAATGGTGCAAGGCCCATGACACATTCTTTCCCCATTCCTATGCAAGTGTAAATCAAGAATAACTACACTGGTGTCTATACAGAGACAGGTAAACTTTGGCAGATCACAATTAAGTGTCGTACACTCACCTTGCACTTCTATTGCTAAATGGTAAGTAAGACGCAAGGCAGAAAAGATCAGACCTATTGCCTGGGAGAGGTGTGCACCCAAACGCAGGTAAAAATCTAAGATCTATTGCTGATAAATATGTAGATAGGGGTTCTCAAAACATTTTATGTCATGACCCCTCCTTTTTTTTTTTTTCTCAGAGGAAACATAAGGCTCTACCTCCTGTCTAACTGGGACCAAGCTGGACTCCCACTCCTATTCCACAGTGTGGGAAGGGAAAAGTATTTGAAACCTCAGGCTGAGAACTCCTGCTGCAGGCAATCTTTTTGATGGAAATTAGAAATATGAGGCTTAGCAAACGGTGAAGAATATTAGAAACACCTGAGCTGGAATTAAGTGTTAAGGAGTTTGCCTCAGGCACTGGGTATCTTGAATTCAGACACTCCTGGCACTATCTTGAAATGATTATTTTAAAAAGATGATAATCGTGCCTGGGTTTAGGTAGAAGGTGTCTCTTCCTGGGAATATACGTACAACAGTATACAATAACAGTGTTTCCAGAGGACAGCGAAACCCTCTGCCTTGCACTCCAAGGAGGTATACAATGGTTCTAAAGGAGGAGTGTCAAGATATTTTATGCCGTGACCCTATACTACTGCAGGTACCTACACCATTGCAGGCCTACAGACACATTGAGGGTAGGTGGGGGTGTATAGGTGTTCAAGCCCACCACAAAAGTCAGCGGACAATCCTTTCTGAGAATAAAGGAGGAATGTATCATTCTGCTACACAACAGTTGTTATTCCCTGGTTGTGTCACATTGCCATGGAGATTTGACACTCTAAGGCTACGTCTACACGTGCACCCAACTTCGAAATAGCTTATTTCGATGTTGCGACATCGAAATAGGCTATTTCGATGAATAACGTCTACATGTCCTCCAGGGCTGGCAACGTCGATGTTCAACTTCGACGTTGCTCAGCCCAACATCGAAATAGGCACAGCGAGGGAACGTCTACACGCCAAAGTAGCACACATCGAAATAAGGGAGCCAGGCACAGCTGCAGACAGGGTCACGGGGCGGACTCAACAGCAAGTCGCTCCCTTAAAGGGCCCCTCCCAGACACACTTTCATTAAACAGTGCAAGATACACAGAGCCAACAACTAGTTGCAGACCCTGTATATGCAGCACGGACCCCCAGCTGCAGCAGCAGCAGCCAGAAGCCCTGGGCTAAGGGCTGCTGCCCACGGTGACCACAGAGCCCCGCAAGGGCTGGAGAGAGAGTATCTCTCAACCCCCCAGCTGATGGCCGCCATGGAGGACCCCGCTATTTCGATGTTGCGGGACGCGGATCGTCTACACGTCCCTACTTCGATGTTGAACGTCGAAGTAGGGCGCTATTCCCATCCCCTCATGGGGTTAGCGACTTCGACGTCTCGCCGCCTAACGTCGATTTCAACTTCGAAATAGCGCCCAACACGTGTAGACGTGACGGGTGCTATTTCGAAGTTACTGCCGCTACTTCGAAGTAGCGTGCACGTGTAGACGCAGCTTAAATGTCTTCAGCTCAGCTATTGTTAGATTTCAACCACAATCTGAAACACAGATTGCAACCATGACAAAATGGCTTTTGAATGTGACTAAAATTATGTGTGAATATTCACATCCCTCCTCTGGACTCCTGAAGTTGTTAGGCTTAGACTCTGTGATTTAGTCATATTACAGTTTGTGCAGGACCAGGGAAGGGTAAGGGTGGCTTTATGGGTGGTTTTCTTTTTTTGAGGCTGGGCTGACTTCCCTCATAAACCTTAGAGCTACTCTAATAGGTGTCTCTCTGCCCCTGACTGCAAGAGGCTCTGCAGAAGCTGGGAATCACCAAGATATAAGGGCACCCTGAGTAAAATCCCTTTCCCTAAGAATATCCCCAACGTGGGAAGCCAAGAGGGTGTGTGATCTAAGATAGAGCGGTTACATTGGCCCTACTCATAAGATGGGAACTTTCCCTCAGGGGGTAGAGAATGGATGGGTTTCCAGCTGCTTTGAGTTGCCAAGTTTGGGGTCTGTGTGTGTGTTTGCTCTTATATACTGCAAAATACTCCCCACTCCTAAGTTCTGATGCCCAAAGGGCCAAGCACGAGACAGAAACAGAATAGTTAAATACAAGGTTTGTTAGTGTCATAATCACATGCATACGTCCTCCAATTCCTCTGATCCTGTCATGTAGGATTTTTTCACTCAAATAATGACTCTGCTTTGATAGTCTGCTGAACAGGAGCCACAGAACAGCTGGGATAAGCACAGAACACCAGTGCAGAGGCGTGATCAGAGGAGTTAGATAGTGAATTCTGGACATCACTAAGAAACCTTTTCTGTGTCACTGTGCATTTGTTATGGAATCTGTGTCATCACCTGGTAAAGCTGAGCCTTGGCTGTTCTGCTCGCAGGCTGGGTCTGTTGGCACTTTGCAGCTGCCATCATGTCTGCTGCTACTGTACTTTGGCTGCCTTTCCAAGAATGGGAGGCTTTTTGTGTTGTATATATTGTGGCACCAACATTCAGGGCCAATTCCAGTTCTGAGTAAGTGGATAGAATGCCATTGGGTTGACTGGCTTTGTGCATGCATACAGTAGGGATGGATTTTGGATAATGGCACTGACGTCAGTGCAGTGATTAGGGATTTTCATTACCCATGTAATGAATCCAGTCCTTTGTCTAGTACAGAAATGTTGCCTGAACTCTTTAAAGATTTGCCTTTCCTCACTGGGAGCTGGAGTTCCCCGTACATGTAAACCAGCATGAAAGCAAGTGAGAAATCACTTCTCTTTGACAAAAAACGTGTATCTGCCAGAGCAAGTCCCCTCCAAATGGAGAGCTACATGTGAGTGTGGGATGGGTGCGGAAAAGGCATGTGAGCATGGGAAGGGCTGCATTTACTACCAGCTGGGTGTATGACAGCAGAGTTGT
This sequence comes from Carettochelys insculpta, assembly GCF_033958435.1. Taxonomy (NCBI): domain Eukaryota; kingdom Metazoa; phylum Chordata; order Testudines; family Carettochelyidae; genus Carettochelys; species Carettochelys insculpta. Next base: position 16,132,909 of record NC_134145.1, on the reverse strand, counting down.
CCAAGTGGCCCAGACTTAGGGGTTGGTTTTCTTATCCCATTCAGGATCTGGCTGTGGTCACGCTTTCTGCTGATAGGTTTGTTATTAACCAAATCAGGGATATCTCTAAACGTAGTTATTTTCCAAATGTAAGAATCTTGCACTGACAGTGTCTTTAGAGAAGGGGCTATTACTTCCTTGTAGTTTTGCTTCTCTGAAATTACTCCCATTGGGTATCTCTCTAACCCTATATGCCCCTCTGAATTTGGGGATGCAGTGTTGAGATGATACATTCTGGGACCATCCTAAAAGGTACTCTTCTTTATTCCCTTCAGAATGGGTGACTCCGTGTGTGTCAAGCATACCCATATATACCATAACTGTTGTTTTGTTTGCATTATTTGTTTAGGGCAGCTTTTGCAAGAAATAGACTGTAAAAGTTCTGGACCTTTTCATCAGGCTGATAACCTCAAGCTGGCCAATAGGTTTGTCAAAGGGTCAGAATTTTAAGAGCTATAAAATAGCATCCCCCTGTGACTTGTGCTACAGGCACAAGGGCCAGATTCACTCACAGAGGTATTTACGTACCTATCTCTCCCTGGTTTCAATGGGAGTTAGGTGCACAGTTAGCTTTGCTAATCTGGGTTAAGGCCTGAAAGGTGAGAATTGTGCATGAAGATCTCTTTAGAGAAGCAGAAAGTAAGGACATTTTCCTTCCTATCACTGGTGACTCTTGTCAACAGGGAAGTAAATAATTTCTGTACTTTCTGCAAGGTCTGCTTTTTTCAGGAAATTCCATCAACTCCTGTGCTAACCGTTTTTTTTCTTATGTACTTGATACATGGCTTTATTTGCCTTCAATTTTCTTTGGCAATCCTTATTTCATTCTTCTGCTTTATGTTCTCTTATTATTGTTTCCAGTTCCTTAATCTCAGTTTGCACACTTCCTCCCTTCCCTTTATCTGTACAGGGAGATCTTCTAATGTTCATATTCCTTTTCCTTATAATTGATTACCTCTTGTTCTTCCTGCCTGATCCCCTGCTGTTTTAGCTTCCTTCAGCTCCTGATGTTTCATATTGCTTGATGGCACCCACAACTATTGACCATACCATATTTTCTACAGATATATTGAAAGAGTCTACAATTCTCAATAAGACTGTACAGGGGCTAAAGTAAAAGAAAAGTCATTTTGTTCTGCTTGTCTCGAACAAACCCTTCACCAACAGATACACAAAAACATACCAAATGTGGAGATATTTGGTTTTAACCAATCCCCTCAAGCACTGTCTTCTTGTATAATCATAAGTCTTTTTCAATACTATTAGTAATTTTCATCTAGGATGTTTGAACTAACTTAATCTGTTTGATATGAGTGTTATCTCTTCCCAGGATACAGTAAGGACAACTACAGAAATGCAATACATCTTAAAGCAATTTTTTTCCTCTAAACTTTACCAGACATTGTCTGGTTCAATTTATTTTTATGGCTGGTTCCTTAGCTTCTGGCAAGGCAAGTATTTAAAAAACGAACATATGTTGCATAAAATGACAATGCATTTAAATTAGGAGCAAATTACTTTGTTTTGACATACATTCCCAGCATAACCCTCTTTCTGTTGAACAAAACCTTTGTTAACAATTTCTTATTTCATGCTGTTAACTCTGAGTGGCTGTGTCCATTAAAATACAGTTATATTTCATAAGACATTCATTGCCTGAAAATTGGGGCAGGAGCCATTAACCCCTTACACACACGGAGCTCTGTCCTCTAATAATGGACTTATTGGATTAGTGCTCAGCATATTGATATGTCAGTTCCCTGACTCAAGAAGACGCTTAAAATAGCTCCAGAATCAGATGGACGTGATGATAAGGAACGTTGTCTGATAGAGCAGGTAACAGGGAATCAAGTTCTCGCCCTGTGGCTGGTGCTGGACTACTGTCTGGCCTTGTAGTTTACCCAGGTATAAAGTGAGTACTGATTATTTGCCTCATGGAAGGGGTATATGAAGATTAATTTGTTGAAGCTGTAAAACTCTGTGCAAGTGGTAGAGAGTGCAAAAAATGTTCTTTTTGGTCAGTCCTTTCCAACAGCCCTTCCAAGTAGGCTTTTGTTCTTAAAAACTGAACAGGAAGGGGAGGAGATAGCATCTGAACTGCGTAAAATGTCAAATATCGGGAGCACAGCTTGGAGATCAGACAGATGGACGTAGCAAAAAGCGACCTCGCATGAAAGTGCTGAAATCCGTTGGAGCGGCATGTTTGTTGAGAAGTTAGATTTAAAATTCTTCTGCTGAAATTTTCTTGCTGACAACCAAACATTGTAACTTTTGTCAGTGTACCATGAGGCTGGATGGGAGGTTGACAGGGGCCGAAAATTGGTGAGCAAGCAGCAGATGTGAACACAGAAACATGAAGCCAGCACAAAATGCTGCTTCTTTTTATGGAGGGGAGATGGTGATTGTAGCATGAATAAACATTCCTTGGCAGAAGCTATGGCGTTATGCATACACCACAATATATGCAATACAAAGAGTTTATAATTTGTGTTCCATGACCATGATTAAGAGTAATAGCTGCATTATTCTGTATGCCATGGAGAGAGCCTTATAACAAAGATGGAACATAACCAAACACAGTATTACAGTCCAAAATTAATGCATTTTAAACATAGAATAGAATATTCTAGCCATGGTGTTAGAAATATGATTTTGCCAGGGTGTAATTAAATATACACACAATCAGAATAAAGCAACAGAATCAAAGCATTCCTGAGGGCAATGGCCAGAGAAACATTTTACCCCTGGATCATACCAGAATTATGTACAATGGACAGTTTTATAATAGTCATCTTTGGACAGGTCAGGATTAACACTATTCCCTTTTTTTAAGGGAGTATTTGACAGGTTTTCAAAATTGGATGCAAAAGCATTGGATCTTTGGAGGGTTGGGATGTGGATTTAGACCTTCTGGCAAAGAAGATCCTTAGATCAATAATTTTGTCTCAAAGGCCAGCCACTCTAGTGACAAATTTCTGTGTGTGCCCGAATGGCAGAGCTAGAAGCTGCTGTGTAAACACCCTTGCACCCACTCCTTTCCAGCTAGCGTTGCACATGGCACACGAGGAGGGAGCCCGAGACTCCCTGGGCCCTCAAGGAATTATCTGGAGGGGTCCTAAGAGCCAGCCTAGGGCACCAAGAGGCAGGTCCCTCCTGGACTGGGTGAAAGGTGCAGACCCTCCTGGTCCTGTGGCATGAGGAGGATCTACTCCAAGACCCTGGTGGAACGAGGCCAGACCCTGCTGCAGCATGGAGACAGTTCAGGTGAAGGTGAGGGAGGTCCAGCAGTGCTACATCTGTGCCCAGGATGCTGGCTGACACTCCAGGGCAGGACCTCCCTGGCATCTGGATTTAGACCTTCTGGCAAACGAGATCCTCAGAACAAGAATTTGCACCTGAAATGTATGTGTAAGTAGACACAGGCCCTACACTAAAAATGTAATGGATCATTGAATCAGTTATGGCTGCTTTGGTTGCTCATCCACTACCTGCACCTATTTCCAGCATGCCCAGGCTTGGGTTTGGGTTTAGACCTCCTGGCAAAGGAGACCCTCAGAACACAAATTTTCACCCTGGCACCCACTCCAAAATGTGGAAATGTAAGTGGAAGTAGTAGGCACGGGCAAAACACTGACAATGCAATGGATCATCAAATCAGCTATGGCTTGGTTGGTCGCTGCAAGTCTTACTTGGAGAGCTGTGGTAATTGCAGAGCTACCACATTGCCATCAATGGCCTTTGGATCAGGCCCATACAAAAATTTGGTCTCAAAGGACACTCACACTAGTTACAAAGTTTTTTCTTCTGTTGACTGAACAGACCTCCAGGTGCCTCAGGGGACACCCTGTCCACAGTAATCAATACTCTTTGGTGCCTGCCTCTGGCCCTTAAAGCTGCTGGGAGCCCAAGAAACCTTGTGGCAGGACCCATCACCTGCCCCAATGCCCAGCGGGCCCTGAGGAAATCCTTGGCTCTCTATTTAGAACTCCTGGCAAAGAAGATCCTCTGAACAATAATTTGCACCCTTGCACCCAATCCATAATCTAGAAATGAACATCTAGGTACGCATGGGTGTTACACTGAATCAACTTTCGATCAGCTTTCAGTGGCACTTCCTGTGCTTACAGGTAATGGGGAACCAGGGGTTAGTTACAGAGAGGGAGCCTGAGAGATGGCTGCCACATTGGACTGAGTACAGTTTAAATCCTTTAACTATTATCTGTTGGAGGGCAAATCTGGTCCCAGCCCCTGCCTCTGGGCTCTTGATGCTCTTAAGCCAGCTCCCAAATATTAGCTGCCGAGGGAGGCTTCCCCTGGCTGGCTGCAAGACCCCCAAATATTTCAGCTGCCGAAGACTTTCCCCAGGCATCTCCCAGCCCCTGAATATCTTAGTTAACGAGGGAGACTTCCCCCAGGTGGCTGCAAGGCCCCTGAATAGCTGCCACCCCTGCCCCCGGTTCCTGAGCCTCCATGGGAGACTTCCCCCAGGCAGCTCCAGGACCCCCACCGCATGCAAGCTGCCATGTCCTTTTATTGGTTTGAGGTCAAGCCACATGTTGCGGCTAGGCGTGGGAATGTCCCAGACTGTGTGGCGCCTCTGGGGGTGGGAAGGGAGGGGATGTGGGGGCAGGATAAAATGTAAATGACTGAAAGGCCCATCTAAATCATCTCAGCCAGGACGTTGTCAAGCCGGGACTTAAAACCCTCTATGAATGGAGATTCCACCAGCTCTCTCAGTAACGCATTCCAGTGCTTCCCCATCCTCCTGGTGAAATAGGTTTATCTAATAGCCAACCTATACCTCTCCCTCTGTAACTTTAGACCATTGCTCCTTGTTCTGCCATCTGTCACTACTGAGAACAGCCTCTCTCCATCCTCTTCAGAGCTCTTCTTCAGAAAGTTGAAGGCTGGTGTCAAATCGACCCTCACTCTTTTCTTCTGCAAACTAAATAAGCCCAGATCCCTCAGCCTCTCCTCATAGGTCATGTGCTTGAGCCCCCTCGTCATTTTCGTTGCCCTCCACTGGACCTGTTCCAATGCATCCATGTCCTTTCTATACTGGGGGCCCAGCACTGGAGACAGTACTCCAGCTGTGGCCTCACCTGCGCCGAATAGAGTTGTCTGAAGAAAAGCTTATCTACCTGATCTGGTGGTCTATAGCAGACACCAACCACAACATCATCTCTGTTGCTTTTGTCTCTGAGCTTAACCCAAAGACTCTCAACTGGCTTTTCTCCCTCAATTTCCTGGAGATCTGAGCAATCATACCGCTGTCTTACATACAGTGCCATTCCTTCTCCTTTTTCTCCCCAGCGGTCCTTCCTGAACAGTTTATACCCTTCCATGATAGTGCTCCGGTTATACGAGTCATCCCAGTTGCTTATCAGTTCCTTCTTGTGAAAATTTCCTGTTCTTAGTCCATTTCAGGTGTTTTTTCCTAGACTTAATAGCAATTTTGTCATTTGCATTAAGCTTCTCACACTGGATTTCCGCCAATACAGCCTTACGTGTCTCCACACACTGCTTTCTTGCACATCTGTTCATTTAGAGCTGACTCCCACTAAGGTCAATATGAATTTTGCCATTGAGTTCTGTGGCAGTGGGAACCAGACGTAGTTCTTTAAATTTTGTGTCATTAAAGGAGAAGGTGACTGATTACGTTATTTACTGTCCAAAGTGCTTAATCCTGCCAGATGCTGAGGCCCTTCAGAAAGTACTGACTGCCTTCCAGATTTCATTTATTACTGTAGTGGAGACCAGTAAAATTTCATATCAGGCTTTGGATTCTGACCCAGGCCTGACACCACAAGGCAATATTGGGGAAGGTAAGGAATAAAAGAAAATGGGAAGGGCTATTTTACTGTTAGAGATGTTAATGTGTCCTCAGGCTGGCAAGTTTTATTACCACTCAGTTCCTTTATGAACAGTACCTCAGCAGGGGCATCTGAAAAGTAAGACATCAAAAATCATCAGTCACTTTTGAAAAGTTTGACCTCGATATTTTAAAACTGAAAATTCCATCAGTGATCCAGTTAATGGAGAAAACTGGCAAGATATGGTCTGTTGTCCCCTTGACATGTATTTTGTGTGTGTGTATGTGTGTGTGTGTGTGTGTGATTATGGAGAGAGAGAGAGAGAGAGAGATTCCTATTGAGGATAGTATGCTTGTGAAGGAATGAATAGATCCCCTAAGCAATGACTGAAGACATAGGTGACATAAATCCTAAAAATATAGATTCCTTTTTAATATTGTAAGACCTTCACCTCTGACGATATCTGATACAACCAAGAGTACTCCCATAAACATCTTCATGAATTGCATACGTTCTTAACAGACTTTTAGGTACAGACTAAACATTCATTATCCCTTCCTTACATATTTTCCCTGAGGGCTCTTTCTTTTTTTCCTTCCCCTCTAAGCTTGTGAAAAACAGTCATTTCCCACATATAAAAATCATCTTCTTAAACTAAGAAAATAGAAGCTTATGACAACTGTACATCATTATGGTATTTATACTCCATATAATAATCCCAACATCTGTTTCTCTGTCAGTTTTCCAAATCCAAACCTACTAATAACATGATGGGTTGATGAGAAAATCAACTGTTTTGCTAGATGGAGCTTGCTGACTGATTAGAAGGCAATGTAGGTTGTGCTGTAAATTTGGTGACAATATTAAATGAACAAAGAAAAATTAGAGTAGCCTCCTTCTTTAGTCCTCACCAAACCCCTAAACCCCCAAATCCCAGCAAAAAATAAAAAAAATCCAACCCCAACCTAAACAGTGTCATATATCATAAGAGTAAAATGAAAATGAATCCAGTAAAATGGTTGCACTGTGGTATTTTATTAGAATAGACATGAGAAGTTGCTTTGTTTTAATTCTATTATCCCATTTACCAGGTGCCAGTTTTGAAGGGATAGCTGTTCCAGCATGCCACTGTTCTCTTTCTCTGAGTGAATCTAATGCTCAGCAAGAGGATGGCTTGGCAATCCAATGGATCAAAGTGCTTTATTCATCCACAAAAAATAAGGGTCTGATCGAAAGCCTGCAAAAGTCAATGTGAATCTTTCTGTTGCCTTTGGTGAATATAGGATCAGTCATTTATAGAAGAGGCTGTGTGTAAATTACCCTTATGCTTCCTAGGAGATAATTTTTGAATTCACCTGCTGCCTCTTTTGTGAAAAAGGGACTTCCTCTGATTTACACTGGAATGGGAAATGCTGATTTGAAATTGCCATTTTATTTTATTTACTGTTTCCAAGAGATAGTTGGTATTGATCAAACTCTTTATGAGTGTCACCTTTCGGGGTACAATCCACACCAGTGTGGGGCTGTGTTACCACCTGCCCTATAACTGGATGCCTCACAGTTCTTTGATGTTGTAGCTCCCAAACTGGATCACTCACACACAGTTCCTAGGGTCATGTGTTTGGTCCTGTCCAGCCCTCTCTTCAACAGTTTAGATACTAGAGGTCCATTGCCCCTCTGAGTGGTCAATACACAACAATCTGCTACTTTAATTGGTGTCACCAGCTGTTCAGTTTAAACAAAACACTGGATTATTTTTTGATTAAAAATAAAACTAGTTTATTTAACTACGAGAGAGATTTTAGGTACAAGTATAAGGTATTAAAGTCAGAAATGGTTGCAAGACAAATAGAGAAAATACTGTCTGGAACTGAAACTTAACAAATTAGATTTCATTCAAAGTAAAATTCTTACTACATGTTCTCAGCAATATTCCTGACCAAATTTTCATATTGGGCGTGTTCCTCAAGTCAAAAGTCTAGTTCCTTTGCCTTGTCTGAAAGAGATAGAAAGAGAGAGAGGGAGGGAGAGAGAGAGAGACAAAAAGAAATAGGGGTGTTTTTACACCTCATTTTATATTCCATTGACTGTTTGAAATGCATTTCCTGAGGGGTATCCCTATTCATAGCTCTTTCCCTTGTGAGGTTGGATGTATGGAGTCTCGGGGTAAATGAGGTATTATGTTGTTGTTTGGTAAAATCCATATCAATTAGTTCCTGGTCCAGTTTGTTGCCAAAGAATCACCACTTGACAAGTGATTATTCATCAGCTTTGATGGCACCTGGCTAAAGGTGTTAGCTTGCCCTTTGTATTTTGAAAAACATATTTTCTCCCTCTCCACACTTGTCTGGTAAACACACTTGAGTCATAATTTCAACTTGCTAATCAATGTGTATATGTTGCTATACACTTTATATACAATATCATTGACCAATAAGTTGCAGGGGTATTACAATGTATATAATGACAAGAATGGCATATGGCGAGAATACAGAAGTGCATTTGGTCAAGATATTCAAATTTATCGTAAAAGAAAATTGGTAAGAAAGCATGTTGGCTCTTTAAGGACAGATCCAGATCTAGCACAGGCCTGTTACTGATTTCAGAGCAGAATGGAGACTGGATCAGCAAGGAATTCTGGGAAAGGGGATAGGGCTATAAAGACTACCTCCTTTCCCAGTGCAAGAAAGGGTTGAAAGGAGTAGGGAGTTGCGTGTCTGTCTCTGCTGTTGGGAGACAAGGAAAATGGAGGCAGTAGTTCCATCCAGTGATGAAGAGGTAAGCCATTGCTGCAAAAGACTTGATTTAGTATTGTACAGAGAGATTACACTGCTTAAAGCATCCCATACACACAGCTCTCTGAATGACAAGCGCCTTCTTAAAAGAAAGCTTTGCTACTAGGTTGCTAACATGATGGAAATGTATCTCTTCATTTCCATTCAATAAGTTGTTAAACAGCCTTCACTCTGATCCATAACATGAATTAGAAGTCATTATGGCATTCAGAATGTAAGTACTTCATAAGAATTAACACTCATAAGGCTTGTTAATTATGTTATGAGAATTACATCACTAAGTAATCTATCAAAACAAAAAAGCAGTCAAGTAGCGCTTTAAAGACTAATAAAATAATTTATTAGGTGATGAGCTTTCATGGCACAGAAGTGAAAGCTTCCCATGAAAGCTCATCACCTAATAAATTATTTTGTTAGTCTTTAAAGTGCTATTTGACTGCTTTTTTGTTTTGATAGAATGCAGACTAACACGGCTATCTCTCCAACACTGAATTATGTGCAGATGGGACGATCCAACCTCACAATTAAAGAGAATAAACAGGTTCTGATACAGAGCGTAAACTTATATAGCTGCATCTTGTTGGAGCCGAAAGAAGCTAATGCTATGCTTAAGTGGATGGTTCCAATGACTTGTCCAGTTGTGTAACTGACAGATTAGGATATAGGTTGTTTGAAACTTCCTACAAAGAATAAAGTTGATTTTAATGAGAGGATTACAAGTATCAAAACATGCCTTAGAATCAGCTAAAACAGAAATATTAATAAAGGTTTTCTGTTAAGCCATTCTTAGTTACACTCAGGCATGCCAGGGCTCATATGATCAAATGGTAATTTACACCTACCTGCTTTGATGGCACATGGCCTTTGGCCTTCTGCCTAGCACCACAATAGGTATAAATCATTACCAAGTGATTCTCACCCTGTCATGTCTTATTGCTTAATTAACATGTCTAAAATAGCTTTCCATGGGAACTTACAGCAAATGGATTTGGTTTCATGTTCTTGACATGAAAATCAGCACCTACCTGTCACTGTTAGGGAAAATGAAATAAACTCAGGCCTCTGTTTGTTTACTTTTTAGAAAAAAACCCCAAAAAAACAACAAAAACATTCTGTCTTGTACAAGCGCATTTCAATACAGGTCACGTTTATACTGCCTTTTCTTAGATGCATGTTATGTTGTGGCTACATGAAAAAGGTGATGTAATGTAACTATTTTTGTGGAGAAAGGGAGATAGCTAAAGAATATTGGAGATAAACAGCACATGTATATGCTCTGTAAGATACTTGGAAGACCAAACATCTCTCTGGCTACAGTTATACTAGAGAGTTTTGTTGACAAAACTGGGGTTTTGTCGACAAAACACACTGTGCATTTATACACAAAATGGGTTTTATCGACGTTGCAAAATTATTTCAAAATAGAGGGTGTGTCGTGTAGTTATTTCAAAATAACATCTGTTATTTGGAAATAAAGATGCTGTGTAGATCTACCCTCTGATTTATTAATATGGACAGGAAAGTGGTAGGGAACAGCCTACCATCTTCACAATTAACTGACTCATTTGTTTTGATTACATCTGTTGTGCGTGAATCATATAGTCTGTCTTTCACAACTCTCAGCTCCGAATTTTTTTAACATCCCAATTTATTTTAAAGATAGAGAGTTTCTAATGTAGTAAAGCATTTTACCAAGAAAAGAACTAACTAGTGTGATGAGAATGCTGGGGGATAATCAAGAAAGAGAAAGCACAATTGGAACTGCATCTAGCAAGGAATTTGAAGGGCAACAAGAAGGGTTTCTACAGGCATGACAACAATAAGAGGATTATCAGGGAGGGTGTGGGGCTGTTACTGGATGAGGGAGGTAACCTGGTGACAGATGATGTGGTAAAGGCTGAAGTACTCACTGCTTTTTTCTTCTGTCTTCATGGACAGGGTCAGCTCCCTGACTACCGCACTAAGCAATGCAGCATGGGAAGGAGTGGGGCAGCCTTCAGTGGGGAAAGAATGGGTTAAGAGCTATTTAGAAAAGCTAGACACACACAAATCCATGGGCCCATATTTAACTCATCCAATGGTACTGAGGGAATTGGCAGATGTCACTGCAGAGCCTTTGACTATTATCTTTGAAAATCATGGAGATTATCATGGAGATCAGGAGAGGTTTCAGATGATTGGAAAAAAGGCAAATGTAGTGCCCATCTTTAAAAAAGGAAAGAATGACAAGCCATGGAACTGTAGACCCATCAGCCTTACTTCAGTCCCCAGAAAAATCATGGAGGGGATGCTCAAGGAATCCATTTCGGAGTACTTGGTAGAGGGGAAAGTGATCAAGAGTAGAAAACATGGATTCACCAAGGGCAAGTCATGCCTGACCTATCTGATTAGCTTCTATGATGAAGTAACTGGCTTTGTGGACATGGGGAAGTCAATGGGCATGATATACCTTGACTTTAGCAAAGCTTTTGATACAGTCTCCTACAACATTCTTGCACGTAAGTTAAGGTAGTATGGATTGGATACATGGACTGTAAGATGGATAGAAAGCTGACTTGATAGACAGGCCCAATGGGTAGTAGTCAATGGCTCAATGTTTGGTTGGTGGTCGGTTTCAAGTGGATTGCCCCAAGATCAGTTCTAGGGCAAGTATTGTTTAACACCTTTATTAGTGACCTGGATGAGGGGATGGATTACACCCTAAGCAAATTTGCAGATGACACTAAGGTAGGGGGTCAGGTAAATACATTGGAGGGTAGAGATAAATTCTAGAGTGACCTAGAAAAATTGGAGGATTGGGCCAAAAGATATGTGATGAGGTTCAACAAGGACAAGTGCAGAGCCCTGAACTTGGGACAGAAGAACCCCAAGCGCTGTTACAGGCTGGGGACTGACTGGCTAAGTAACAGTGCAGCAGAAAAGGACCTGGGGATTACAGCAGATGAGAGGCTAGGTATAAGTCAACAGTGTGTGCTTGTACCCAAGAAGGCTAAAGGCATATTGGGGTGCATTAGGAGAAGCATTTCCAGCAGACCTAGAGAAATTATTATTCCCCTCTATTTGGCACTGGTGAGGCCACGTCTGGAGTTTGCATCCAGTTCTGGGCCCCTCAGTATAGAAAGATGTGGACACATTGGAGGGGGTTCAGTGGAGGGCACTGAAAATGGTTAAGGGTCTGGAGCACATGACCTATAAGGAAAGGCTGAGAGATTTGGGCTTATTTAGTTTGCAGAAGAGAAGACTGAAGGGTGATTTGATAGCAGCCTTCAGCTTCCTGAAAGGGGGCTCTACAGAGGATGGAGAGAGAGTCTTCTCAATGGTGACAGATGGCTGAACAAGGAGCAATGGTCTGAAGTTACAGGGATAGAGGTGTAGGTTGAATATTAGGAAAAACTATTTCACCAGAAGTGTGGTGTAGCACTGGAATGTGTTGCTGGGAGAGGTGGTGGAGTCCCCATCCCTATAAGTTTTTAACTCCTGGCTTGACATAGTCATAGCTGGGATGATTTAGTTGAGGTTGATCCTGCTTTGGGTGCGGGGCTGGACTCAATGACCTCTTGAGGTCCCTTCCAGCCCTAGAATTCTATGATTCTATTGTGTTGACAGCCAGTATTATCCAAGGACTCAAGAGTGTGTGAAGAGACATAAGAGAACTATAAGAACTAATAATCTATTCAGTTTAATAACTATCCCCTCATCATATCTCCCAACTCCTGACTCAGACTATGTCTTGATTACAGTGATTTGTTGACAGAAGTTTTTGTCAGAAGACATCTTCCGACAAAGCTTATGTTGACAGATTGTGACCAAATTACAAACAGGTTTGCAAGATCCACTCTGTTGCCAGAGAGTGGCCAGACTGCCTGGCTGGTCTCTCAACAAAATGGCCAACTGGAAGCACACAGACACAGCTTGGTGTCCTGGAAGCCCTGTCTGTTGACAAAAGGCCCCTTGGAACATCCAGACTGGCTTTATGTTGACAGATCTCCCCCTCATGGGGAGCGGGATAAGACAGCCATCAAAAGTACTGCATTCTGTCGATTTACTGTTCATAGAATGCCTTGGGAATCTGTACGTTCCCTGGGTTTTGTCGACAAAACCCTCTGCTGTAGATGTAGCCTCAGTGTTTTCCTCTTTTGCAGTGATGGCAACAGAGATGAGACACAAATAGATTATGCCTAGAGAATGAAGGGTATCGTACAACTGGAGGGAGTGGTACAAACAGTGCTATTTTTTGTTAATACATAATCCATGATAAGATCATGACTTTCCTCAAACTTTGTTAAATGTCTGAATAATTCTTGGGATGTAGCTTGTTCGTGATCCATTGCAAGTAGTGGAACTGTTTTACTTGGACACACAGATCACTTTTCTATTACTTGAGTGAAAGACCATAACTCAGTTGTCTGGTGGGTGTATGTAATTATTCAATTAAAATGTGCCTTCCAGGAACCTTCTGGAAATTTCCCTAAAAATGACATTTTGGCAAAGATTCCAGCTCACAAACTCATCTGTTAGAATAGCATGGACAAAAACGGGGTGCCTGTAAGGGAAAAGTAAAATTGCCTAAGTAGCTGAAGTCACAGAAATTCTTGAAGCTTTCATTCATCTTTGCTGTACAAAGGATGTCTACTCACACCAGGTGTGGTGACATGAATACATCCTGGGAATTAGACTGATACTACCTATATATATAGAGAGAAGCCTATGAAAATCCATTACATGGTAATATATTTCAGTCACTAACTCTTCAGTTGGCTTTGTGCCAGAAAACTAGTAGCCCTAAAGACCTTCTTTATATCATAGCTATATTACTACTGCTACTACTACTACTACTACTACTACTTAACCCTCATATTCCACATGAAGCATAGGTCATCTACAAGTCTCTTCCACTTCACTTTGTCATGGGACAAAACTTCCAGCTGGCTCCAGGAGTACCCTAGTTGTTATACTTCAGTCTCAGTAGACCTTCTCCATGTTCTCTGAGATCTTCCTCTTCTGCGTTTTCTTTGAGGGGCTCCATGTGAGAGTTTGATGGACTATGCTGGATGATAGTAACAGAGAGGAAGCCGTGCTAGTCTGTACACTATCAAAACAAAAAGCAGTCCAGTAGCACTTTAAAGACTAGCAAAATAGTTTATTAGGTGAGCTTTTGTGGGACAGACCCACTTCTTCAGACCATAGCCAGACCAGAACAGACTCAATATTTAAGGCACAGAGAACCAAAAACAGTAAGCAAGGAGGACAAATCAGAAAAAGATAATCAAGATGAGCAAATCAGAGAGTGGAGGGGTGGGATGGGGAGGTCAAGAATTAGATTAAGCCAAGTATGCAGACGAGCCCCTATAGTGACTCAGAAAGTTCCCGTCCTGGTTTAAACCATGTGTTAATGTGCCAAATTTGAATATAAAAGCCAGCTCGGCTGTTTCTCTTTGAATAGTGGTGCGAAAGTTTTTTTTCAGTAACACACATACCTTTAGGTCATTAATAGAATGCTCCATTCCATTAAAATGTTGACTAACTGGTTTGTGGATCTGGAGTGTTTTGATGTCTGTTTTGTGCCCATTAACCCTTTGTCTAAGGAAGTTAGAAGTCTGTCCAATATACAAAGCATCTGGGCATTGTTGGCACATGATGGCATATATGATGTTAGTAGAGGAGCATGAGAAAACTTGAGAAAGCTCACCTAATAAACTATTTTGCTAGTCTTTAAGGTGCTACTTGACTGCTTTTTATGCTGGATGATGGTTTTCTGAAAGTATGGCCAGGCCATCCACACTTTCTTCTCTTGATTTCAATGTGAAAATAAACTTTGGCAAGCTATAGAAGTCTGCATCATTCAGTTGACAACCAGGAATTGCACATTTCATAATGGTTACTCCGAAGATGTCAATGGAGAGCTTGATTATATTTGCAAGAAAATATTTGTTTCCTTAAATACAGTTTCTATGGTAAGAACAGTTTATAAGGGAAGCTAATTCATGAGGAACAATATATAATATTGCAACTCCTTTACATAAACAATTATGAGTCAAAACACATTTTGATTAACAAGTTAGAGTACTTTCTTCAGGTCTGCAGGCCTGATTATGAGCCAGATACCCTAGTGTAACTCTGGAGAAACTCCGTTGATGTCCTTCCCTTTCTAAGTTAGTTAATAGTATAAGTATCGAAGAGTTACTGGAAGTGAGGGCTTTGTTTTTTTTTCACCTTAGACCTTGTTTAGTCATTTGCACCTGTGCAAAATGAGAGTGAACTTCTACGAGATCAGAATAACAGTGTTCTTCACTTACTTTGCACAAGAGTAAAAGAATAAGTGCTGCAAGGCAATGGAGAATCAGGTCTACTATGTGGCCAAGTTGCTTGAAGGTATGATATGCTCTACTGGTACTAAGTACTGTCACTCCTGATTTCACTCAGCCCCACTATAAGGGTTTGTAAAATACATTTATAATTTTTCGAACAGTAAAGGGCCCCATACCATTTAGGAAGGTGATGATGCACAGGAGGGCTAGAAGATGACCTTTACAAAGACTGCGAATGGCTGGCTAAATACAGAAGCAGCTTCCCCTCCCTTGGTGTTCACACCTCCAGATCAACTGCTGGTAGTAAGCCTCACCCTTGCTGACTGAGCTAACCTGGTTATCCCCACCCTTGCTCTGGCTTATTTATACCTGGCCCTGCAGATTTCCAACACCAGCATCTGATGAAGTGAGTCTGTGCTCACAAAAGCTCATGCTCAAAACTTTTCTGTTAGTCTATAAGGTGCCGCAGGACCCTTCATTGCTGTTACAGATCCAGACTAACACGGCTACCCCTACGATACTTTCTGTCCCTAGGTGCTCAACATGAATCCAAACCAGTAAATGATCTGGGGATTTGCAGTATAAGGCTCTGATGTTCAGCGGACATTTTCAGTGAAGAATGTGACCCTTTGTGCCAGGAGATGCTAATGTTTGCCCTGCACCACACAGCTCCACATGCTGTGAGGATTCTGTGTCTCCCCGTTCAGCTACAGAGTCCAGAGGTATTCTGAGCAGTTCAGGGTCATGCATCATTCCCTGGAGCCCTGCACTGCATAGGCTAAGGGAGTAAACACATCATCCCGCAATACTGCATGCTGGATCAACCTTTCCATCTCTTCCATGTGTGAACTGGAAAGGTGGAAAGAGTTCACAAGTAATTTTATCAGCCAGTTACAGACTCGACTTCTAGGTCTGCATTTAAGATGCAGTTTACTCTGCTATCAAATGTTTTGCTGGGGTTGGATTATGTTGTGCTCTGACAAGAGGGCAGATTCCTTTACTGAAAAGACACCTGGTGCCCTGCCACTTGTTCATAATGATTCCTTGGCTAAGTACACAACTCCCTCAGTGTGGCTCTATTGAGGTAATACAGGAGGATCACAAGTCTTACCATTGGTGGATGATCCCATTTTATAACAATCCAAGCTACTATTTCAAATCTTCCACAGAGGTAAATGTCTTTGCATTTATCACTGCCTTCCAGAGCCCTAGCTAGCAGAAGCAATCTGCAATGCTCAAGCAGGGGAATCCCATCAATGCATCTCAGTTATTCACCATAGCAGCTGGTCAGGCCATGGATATTTTTTTTCCCATGCAAGATGCAGGCAATTCCTATAGTGACCAGATCTGCTGAACTTCAGAGATGACTCAAGAGTGGCAAAATTAGTCTTTATTTGCTGCAGTAGACTTTCCTTTAAATATGTAGCTAATCTAGCCTTGTGTTTTGCGGCCAGGGTTGCTAGAAGATGGCTCATGATCCTTGCTAACAAATGAAGAGACTCTCCACATGGACCACCCAGAATCTGTTCTCTGTCATTATGGGGAATGGTGTCTTGAGGAAAGATTGTCTCTTGTTCTTGTGTTTGTTTTAAACTTTAAAAAAGCAAAGAGTTATCTAGGGCCCTATCAATCAACTTGGTACAGTTGTCTTGTTCCTCCCAGCCTCACAGTAGGAATGCTGAAATCTTGCCATCGACTGGCAAGTTCTGCTCCAAGAAAAAGTTTGGGGCTGTTGGATTTATTTTTGGGTTCCAAAAATGCATTCAATCAACATCCTTAATGTAAAGTGCTTCATGCATTTGTTTGAATGATGTGGTCTTGGCTCTTGCAAGAACGTGCTTCTCATTTGTCTGCTTTACAGAGTTTACTTAGCATGAAGTATAATGTGCTTCATTTTTCAGTAAAATAAGCATTTTTCCTATTCACCAATAACATCATTGGGTTTTCTTTCATGATGCCCAAGTGGCGGTTATTTTCCTTTCCAAAGACACATGAGCAGGCTTGCCAACAGCAGTTCCAGGCTGCAGGCAGAACAGTCAATGGGCTCTGCACACACAAGCTACAGCACAGACATGGTCCTCCTGTCATTTGGGCGGTGCAGCCCTGGTGTTGGCTAGTGTCCAGTGAGCTCCTAGCTGCACTTCAGGGCATGCTCTCCCAGTGTGGCCAGGGCTTCTACATGCCCACCCGCTAGGGCTGCCTACTGTTTAAATGCCCAAACTCAAAGACCCGTGTCCCTTCTCTGAGGCCCTACTCCATCCTGCCCCTTCTCTGAGACCCTGTCACTCCAACCCCCTTCCTCTGTTGCTGACTCTTTCCCACCCTCACAAAGGTTGTGATGGGGAAAGTGCTCCATCACTTTATTTATTATTCCGATTCTTAACATGCTAATTATTATGCTGTATCTTTCTTGGTACCTGCTATTGTATTTGAAGTAGAATCGGGGAACACTTTTTACAACAAGCCTTCTTAAAAGTTCAGCATAAAACATTCTCATTTGAAAGACGAGTGTAAGGCTTGAAAAGAAAAACACCCTTATCCCTTCAGATTGCTATTTATCCACTTGAAGTGATAATACTACTATTATCACAGTAGATGGGAACTTGGTATAATTAACTGAAAGAAATGTGCCACTTAGGAGCCGAGGTGCTCGGTTCTGCAAGATACTGAGCTGCTTATCTAAGGGGCCGACCCCCTTCAACGTTTATTGTCCTCAGTGGGAGTTACGGGCTCTCAGCACCTAGCAAGTGATGCTCAGCATTTCCAGGATCAGGCCCTTAAATGGTGACAGCAGAGCTATAATTGCTTTCTGTTTCAAGGAGCTGCTGTTTCATAAATAGTAACGCTCTTAAAAAATAAAGTAGCAGTAGGACAGTTATATTAGATAAAAACTGTTCCCTTTAAAATAAAGCCCTGCAAAAGATGTTTACCCACCTTCTTTTCATCCTTATTTGTCATCTTAAAACAGTACATCTGGCAACACAAGGCTACCACAGCTAAAAGCTTGGACAGCAGTGTAGGAAATAAAAATGCTGTTTATTTTCTGCAGTGCCGTTAAGGGTTTAATGTATATTCTCAAGCAGAGCTATGCCCATTGTCCTTCAGCAAGTGTCACTGTAGTTATGTTTTGCTGACAAATTCTATAATGCACTTCCCTATGTTTATAATGTCATAAGCACGGAGAAGGAGCCTATTACTGCGATGCTAGGTTGACTCAGAACCTGTGTTTGTTGAGGGAATTCTATCTAATGGTAAGAATCTTACCATGAAGGATACTTTGATTTATTTTGTGCTGTGTTTACAGAATGCAGCTTCATCCCCCTTCCAGCACCTCCCCGCTTTCACTCACTGTTTCATCTTCTGACAGAAATAGGAACCATATGGGTGCAGAAATGGGTTCCCTGAGCCCTAGGGTGCCTTTAGCCAGTTCACTTGAAATCTAAAGTCTGTCCTGTCCTATCACCCAGCAGCAATAGAACATTTGTTCCCTGAAGGCCCGGCGTGCTGCCAGCAGCAGGTGTTAGGCTGTCCTCTGGGAGGAAGGCAGCAGGCATGGGCATTGATGTGTGCCTACGACAAGATGTTGCAAATTTGCTTTCATAGTGACAGCGACAGCATCTGGGACAGTGTTATGAGTCACCATTCTGCAACCATTAAAAACCAGTTGCCATCCCTTTCATGACAATAAATTAAAATATCACTCTGAATTGTGTTGGTTTCATGAAAGAGACCCCCCTCCCCCGCCATACACACTGACAGTGTCATCCCATATGTTACCTGATCGATTGCCTATAAAATGGAGCCACAGAGAAGATTTATGGCTATTTTTCAAAATTCACCTTTGAAAATTTCGGCTGGAAAAACACAATCAACAAAGAGGTGTTAGATAAAAATAAAAATGTGAGTGTCTAGGAACACGCCTCTCTTCAGTTCATTCTGTGTTCGTAGAAAATTCAAACGCTGATACAATCAAGGCCCTGTGAACATTTAGTCTCATGCTTAATTTTACTCCCGTGAGCCAATCGGATGACTCAGATGTTTAGAGCTACGCATTTTATATGCATCAGGAGTTATGCCAGTATCTGCTTCTCTTTGGT
Organism: Carettochelys insculpta; assembly: GCF_033958435.1. Lineage (NCBI taxonomy): Eukaryota > Metazoa > Chordata > Testudines > Carettochelyidae > Carettochelys > Carettochelys insculpta. The sequence continues at coordinate 16,113,857 of NC_134145.1, read as the reverse complement.
TTGTGTATTGGGAAACAGTAAGAGATCGGTGATAGCTGTCTGATTTCAAAGTGCGTGGCTTTGAAAATATCTGTAGCCAGGTGCATGGATATTGTTTCCACAGTCTC